>NC_056741.1:1176029086-1176198618 GCF_019279795.1 Protopterus annectens | reverse complement strand
AAATTAAAACAAAGTTTATAAGCTTTTTAGCTACCCTAAAATACAAACTGTCACTAGATTATACACTTTCCACAGACTTCATTATAATTTTATGACAATTTTATGTAAAAAGCTATATTCGTGATTTAAAATCTAACCTAACTAGTTAGTTACATCCAACTACAACTTACTGTTAGACAGTGCAAAATGTATTTTTGTATAAAAATACATAAAAATTTAATTATTTAAATTCTAATAGTCAACTGTTATCAAAGCACATTCACATCAAAAAATGTTATGTTTTATACTGAATTATTGGTTATAATCTTTGGGTTATGAATAGGTTGAAAAGAATTATTATATAATGTATGTCAGAGTATTTCTTCAAGTTTTGTAAGTTTTTAATCTTTTTAAAAATGTAAAGTTTACGTCATTAAAACAGACCTGCTTGACTTGTTTGAAATCACTCTGGATTTCCCCAGGATATGCATTGCCATTAGAAATCGATTGGATGACATCACCCATTGCCACACTATTATAGCTTCTCAACACAGGGGAGTAAGATTTGGTTCCCCCTTATTTATTGATGTACTAGACTACTGACATATTGTCCATCTGGATCACAATAGTCCTGGTGAGGACAGTGTCTTGGAAGTCCTGAAATGCTAGGAGGACAGCACATTTCCAGGACATTGATAAGCATGTTGGCCTCTTCAAGGGCCTATGTCTCTTGGACCGTCTTTCCCAGTAAGTGCCTCCCCCCACCTGATCTGGGAGGCATCTGTGGTCCCTATGGCCTTGGGTTGGAGAAGAACAAAGGGACAACATTCTTGTACTTGAAGATAATTTTTGCAAGCCGGTGTTATTTTGATCTGACTGGATAAACGATGGTAGAGAATGGACCACTGAGTTGCCAATGTCCACTGAAGAATCCTCATATGGTATGTTGACAATATAGGATGATTGTCACTGACCTGAATCACAAAGCTTGAAGGATCAGTCAAGCTGAGATAGAAGAGGTCTGAATGATCATTCTGACCTGGAACTGAATAGTTGAACTCTTGACAGAGAAAGGGAGCTTTTTAATTGAATGCATTGAGCAAGGCACCAATAAATTCCAATGTCTGCACTGGTTCTAGATGAGATTTGTTGTAATTGACTGAAATGCCCAGATGGGCCGATAATTGAAGTATGTAATCTCAAGCTAGAATCAGTTGATGCCTGGTGTCTGCAGTTATGAGCCAGTTATCTAAATATGGAAACACCCAGAATCCCTGCAATCTTAAGAGAGCTGCTACTATTGCCATACACTTGGTAAACACCCTGGGAGGCTATGGTCAGGCCAAAGCTCTGAAGAGGAAATGACTGGCTTCCAGACAGAAGCATTTATATCTCCAGGATCATCTGCTCATTTTGATATGAAAGTACACATCCTGAAGATCTATTGAGCACATCCAGTTGTCCTTCTGCAAAAAATGCAGAATGGACTGAACCATGACCATCTGGAACACTGTGTATTGAATTGACTGATTTAGACAGTCAAAACCCAAAAGTTGTCTCCAGTCCTCCACTTTCTTTGTCACTAAAAAGAATCTTGAGTAAGTTCCGGACTCTTTCTGGTCTGAGGGACCTCTTGGATGATTCTTTTTTTCTAGTAGCTTTTGTATTTCTAGTGCTGCTGCTTCCTTCTGATTGGGTGAATCATTGGGGATTTTATTTGATACAATTGGGGGGGTGGATGGGAAAAAGGTATTATATATTCTCTGAATCATGAATGAATCTTTAGTAATTTCTTTCCAGACTCTCTGGTGCAGGGATAGATCACCCCTGAATGCCTCCAGAGATGGAGGGTCAGGGTCTCCTTTCAGGAGCGCTTGTAAGATCTGTCAGAGAAAGTACCTCTAGATCCCTGGTTATGCATAACACTTCTGCTGCTGGGATGGCACCTTTCATTAGAATCCCCCTGCTCCTGGGGGAACTGTCTTCACATGGATCTTGAATGGGAATCTGGGATGTTCTAAACCACATTTTTCATGACTTTCATTGGTTACTAGAAAAGGTCCATTGAGTGTATGAAAAATGTACGCCCACAGCAGACAGGGTTTTCTCTTCATGCTCACATCAAGATAGTGTGTATTTAACTTTGGGGCCAAATAAGGAACTTATGTCTAAAGGAGCATTGGTGAAAGCAGCTTTGAAGGGTTTTGTAAAGTCACACAAGTGCATCAAGGCATACCTCTTGATGGAAATGCCTGAGTCTGCCACCTGTGAGCTTCCTTCAGCTGCGTAAGATATAAGCTTCTTGGATGAGTTAAAAATGGATGGAAGGATAGCCAACTGGAAGGCAATAGAGTTCTCTGCCTCAGAGGATATGGTCCCAGTAAGGGATTTGGTAATTTCTTTAATCAAATCTCTCTAAAATCTTGTGAAGTGTACCAAATAATTCAGTGATGAATGGCAAAGGTTGCTGAAGCATAAACACACTTATCAAATTTGTCCAGTGCCCTAGACTCCCTGTTAGGGAGTTCCACTAGTTCCTTCTTTGTAGCTGCTTCTACGGCATGGCATCAACTAGTATTCCCGTGGTCCAATACGCTCTGTCCTTTCGTGGTGCCAGGATCCTATCTAGTCTCTTAAGGATTGGAGCAATGGTGTCAGGCTCCTTTCACACCCATCAAGAGACCAAATCGATTAGCTCATTGATGGGTGGAGTTACCCAGGAGGTAGATGGGCCAGCTCCAAAAGCCTCCAGGAATACCAACTTCTCCTTAGAATTGTTATTGGGAGACTAACTACCTTTTTGCTTTAGGTATGTTAGGTTATCTCTAAATAAGATGTCATCAGGGACCCTTTCCCCTCATCAAAGTCTGTATCTTCTGTGATAGACTCTTGTAGAGAGTCTAAGTGCCTCCACTTGCACTTTTTCTCCCTTGGAACTTCTTCAGTTGGATGTTCCAGAGAAGTGTCAGAAAAAATGATTATACCCTGCTGTGTGTCCTGGTGACTAATTTAGGCTGGCTGTTCCAGTGGCACAGTTGGTTGAGGCTCTAGATGCAGAGATAAATGGGGTTGGGTAGTTGGAGCCAAAGTGGGAAGAGAAGTCTGGACTCTAAGATCAGAGAAAGCTGTCTCCATACCTCTAATGCAGAACACCTCAGGCAGAAGGAGCTCAACAGCTCCAAGATGACATGCTTACAGACCACAGGCTCCCTCCACCCCAAAGTCAGACTATTCAGTGGGGTAGTCAGAGCCAATTTATCTAGCACCGAAGCTCCAAGGAGCAGAGATGACTCTGACAGCTTCGCAGTACAGTAAAACACCCTGGATTTGGTGCTGACACTATGGCTGTGAGTCATCCAGCTCCAAAGTGCTCAGTGCTGGTCAACTCAGAGATGACACCAGAGTTGAAAATACCATAGTCTTCAGATCCAATGTGGACAACTCCAGAAGCTTCAGATCCAATGGCTCTGAAAACAGTGGATGGATCAGAGGAGGAGCCAATAATGGTGGGTTAGTACTATTAATGGTCTCTGGACTTGATGGGGTCAGAGCCAGAATGACCCCCATTTGAATCTGCATTGAGAGGAACTTCCTCATCATCCTATCCACATCAGCTTCAGTAAGACTTCTGGAAGAACATGTAGAAGATGCTGTCAAGGACTGTCTGGAATGGTAATGTTTCTGAGAGTGATCCAAGAAGGAGAAGGTAGTTGATAGAAGACCCAATCTGGGACTAACTGTAGTGATCAGATCCTACGAGACTTTGCAGGTCTAGACTTCAGATCCAAAGGGATCAGATCTGAAGGTTTAGAAATTTTGCAAAGAGGTTCACAACCCAGAGTTGAAGATGTGGTTGGATCTGAGGAATGCTTTCTCAAATCCTTTTTATTAGATTTTTTGGGGGCTTGAGCCCCACATGATGTTGATGAAGACTTGGAATGGAGCAAACCTCTATTAATTTATTTTTCATGTTGATCAAAACTCTAGGGTTAAAGGCTTTGCAAATAACAAAGTCTAAATGAGCTGGACCTAAAGAATACACATATTTACAATGCACATCTGATAATGGTATTTTATGGCCACAGGCTGTATATTTTTTAAACCTGAAGGCTTCTCAGACATTTTCTAAACTGTATACAAAAATAACAAAATACATTATGCATTTTTTTAAATTAGAAAGGAGAAAGAGGGAAAAATTACCAACAAAGGTAATTAAAGAGGGGATACCAATGATGGTAATTAAGACTAGACAAATGAGGGTAAAAAAGGAAGACATACTATAAAAGTATTAGTTTTATAGAGAAAAATAAGTTTTTAAAGTTAAACTCACAAAAAAAGTGAGTATACTTGAGAATATGCAGTCACCATGTTCATTCGCTAAGGTGGAAAACAGAATCTGATGTATGTTAAATCACTACGGCATTATGGGTAAGGGAGGAGCTCAAAAGTTTCAGTGTTTCACGAGCTGGAAAAAGTGGCCAAGTCAGATCTGAACCTAACAGTTGAGGAATGAATGAAAATGGCATCATCAGATGGTTAAGATGAAGTGTCTTTAAAACAATCTTAAAAATGAAATTTTCATTGAAACCATAGAACCACTTGCATTCAGTAAAACCTGCCATATGTATTCTTTGTAATCAAGTGGGGAGTGCAAGAGGGAGAGCTTAGCCGTCTAGTGGGCTAATGCACTACTGATGTAGTTAACAGAGTTCCAGGTTCAAACCTTGGCAGGTGTGATTACTTTTTTTCTACAGCTGATTTGGTGTAGTGGTATGTTGCTCTGACTCTAGTGCACAGGGTCCTGAGTTTGAGAAAAGTGTATTATTCATGCCACCACCTCTAAAATCAATAGTACAGGTATTTAAAATATAAATAAAATCTTTTCAAATTACAGTGTGTTCACATAACACAGTTCTATTATCCTTTCTTGGGATGGCATAGTTTAACTCAAATTCTTTTATTTAAGGCCTAGTGATCCTACAAATGTAGGAAGCTTGACTATAAACACAAGAAGCTACATCAGCTACATTACTAGAACAACTAAATTATACAGAAGCCTCATAACTAACACCTGTATTTTCACAAAACAAAGAAGAATTAGATAAAAATCTGCATCTCTTTCACTTGTTGTGGGAAGACGTATCCTTCTTCTTCGATACTATCCCTTCACTGCATTTGTTAGCAGAGGTCCATCACAGTGTCTTCACGTCTAAATTGTTTTGATTAATAGAATAAGACAACTACCAATATCATTCATGATGCAATTATCTGCTTGCAAAGTTCTCCACTTTCTGCTGACTAGATCCTTTTATTTTTATGGAATCTAAACTGTAGGCCCATGAAAAAATTAAATGGCTCAAAATCATTGTCAACAGATGCAATGTAATTAGTGTCACAATGCAAAAGAGCTTTCTGAGATGAAACATTTCCTTTCTGGACCTTGACTGACTTCTAACATGCCAACACATTTTTCTTCTTTCTTGAAACGTCTCTGAAAGTGTAGATAATGCTTACCAAAAAGCTCATTATCTACTGCTGTAAAAGCTATCCCTAATGAACTGTCCTTTTATAACATTTAAGAAAAGTTGGGTGTATTTATTTATATATAAGTCATGCTGCTAACAACTTCCTAACTTTGAATTACAGTAGCCAGGTTACAAGGATTGCTTGAGCTTGTATTTTTGATATCTTTCAAGCCAAAATAAACACATCTATTCTGCAGTAATGAAAATTAAGCTTCAAAAATAAGTAACATTACTCAGATTACTAAGAAACTTCATTAACTAATGTTTTCCTTCTTAAAAATAGAATATATATATGGTGCAAAAATACATTTTAATAAATTTAAACAATTCATTGTTATGGACATATAGAGTTCTCCACTGGGCAATAAATACGTTACTATAGTAGGGGGAGGGCTACAGCCACATACTGGATCTCTTGAAAATGTTTGCTCTTTAAAAAAGTGTTTCTAAAAATTAAAATTAAACCATCAAAAATAAAATTCAACTCTGAACGTAACATCAGAATTGTTGTGTAGACACTGTTTAACATGTGAGATGCTTATCTCATTTGGATTAAAGGTGTATAGAAATGTTAAAATATCTGAAACAAGAAAAAAAATCATACAGCTGTAAATATTTTTAATCTTGTCAATCACATCTATAGAATGTTATAAAAATGAAATTATTTTAAAAAATATCTTTCAGAAAATGTGAGCAATCCATACAGCAGAAGATTCGGCTTTTGAAATTCCTGCAGAAGCAATGGGATGAAATGAAGGACTGGTAGTGTCATTGTGTACTTTAGAAATTCCAAAAATAACTGGCAGCCTAGGACTGTATTTAAAAATTGCCAAATAAGTGCTTGAGAGATTTTTTATATTTACAAGATCAGCAAAATCATCTACGTCAGCATACATTTTTCCATTTCATATTAAGTAACTATCCTGCATGCTGTTGGATCTGCTTATAGTTTATTCGAAACTCAATCTTCAGTGTCCCCAACTACCATTTTGTTTCCCTTGTCAGCTTTCACAAACCTTAATGTTTTGTCTTTACTCAAGCCATCTAAAGCTAATCTTTCATCCATAAAACTGTCCTAATGTTCATCATATTTGTTTTCTCAAAAATTTCAAAACTGTGCAGTATAGTTGTTTAAGACAAACTAGGATTTTTGAACCTGTCTAGGTGCCTCAACAGAAGTGCCCATCAAATAAGCTGAATTAACTTTTCTAAAAAAACTCTTTAAAGAATTAGCAGTGTCAACAAAAAAGCCCTTTTTTGTACAAAACAGAAACTTTTAGGTAGACACTGACCTATTCTTCCATTAGAAAGTAAGTTGATACACTAAAAAATAAGACCATAAAGTTCAATCCCTGGTAGTAGTGAGAATAAATCCTTTATAAAAATACTTACTTGTTGTCCTGTTGCTGCCATGGTGCCAAGTGATTATAAACAAAAGTTAATGGACTTACTGTAAAGATAGGCCCTTTTATTCATGTCCAGTCGATAAGAAATATGGGTCCCTAAATCATTTGTCAGATCCAAATTGGCAGCATCAGTGCTCGTGTATTGAATCCTTTAAGAATTTTACCTCCTGTAATGCAAAAGCCTCCCAAGTGACATCAGGTCAGGTTTGATGCCTCAAGACCTAGGCATCACCATACTGCCTGAATGAAAATCAATCAAATTTAGAACTTGACAGTCACTCAGGTCTGACAACACAAGGAAAGGGGATGATGGGATGATTTTCATATTGAATGCATATGAATGTAAGGATCTATCATTAGGGTAAGTAAAGTACATATCATTTATATCCTATTTATTCAGTATATTAGATTCAACATCTGGGTCTATAGCCCAAGTTACGTTCAATCTAGGGTGGCCTCATAGCAGGAGATAGTTCAGGACAGAAGCACTGAAGAATGTACTAGTTCTAGGAAAGCATTCTAATTTATATTTGATGAAAATATGCAAGGAAGGCCTTGCGGCAGCTTCTCAAATATAATTTATAGAGGAGTATTTACAAAAGGCAGTAGAAATAGCAACAACTCCAGTAGAGTAAGCCACTGGCTTGATGGGTAGAGTCTTGTTGTGTGCAAAATATATGTAAAAATAGAATATGATAACCATCTGGAAATGAAACCATAGAGACTATCATACCCAGCTTAAGATGGAGTAAAGAGGAAAAATAAGATCAAGCATCCTTTCTGAATGACTTGGTTTTGTGAAGGTATAATACAGTTGTCTATGAAAATCCGGGGTATATAGGATATAATCTCTTTTGTTTGCATAGCTGTGTAAGAAGACTGACAAATGAATAGGCTGTGAAATGCTTGATTAAGAAGTCATTTTTGGGAAGTAAGGATAGATTCATCCTCAAAGATACTCTGTGTTTGTGAAATACTATGTAAGGGAAAAGATCAAGATAATGCATAGGGTTCCAACATTCTTCTGGCTGTAGTGATGGCTACCAAAAGAATAGTTTATCAAGAAATATTATTTCTATAGGGGAAGCTGGCTCAAAGGGGGCTTAGTCAGTGCTTCTAAGACCAGGTTTTGATCTCAAGGTGAAACTGTTTAACTGATAGAAGGTCTAAGCAAAGAGTTTCCTTTGAGAAAGGTCCTATAAAGTTTATGATAAGCTAGTGAGCATTCTTGAAGCCCAACACAAATTCAGAATAGCAGGCAACTATTCTTTAATCAAAGAATATCCTGAGCCAGAGTCAAACAGTTATACAATGTAGGATGTCTGAGACTGGGAATTAAAACGGGCTGATATTCAGTGGGTTGCCCCAAGAGATAAATCTTTTCCATGTACTATGATAGACCTTATGGATAGAATCTTTCTAGGATGTTCCTAGGATTCTTATTAACTACAGAGAGAGACTTACCTGGCCATTATTGGAAATGGAGAAACTAGGTAATCAGTTTCATGTTGTGAAGGTCAGAGTGAGGTTTCCCAGAAGAGTGAGGAATCAGATCCTAGACCAGATATGAAAGCCACAGAGGTTCCTCAAGATGAAGCTTTCGAAGGGGAAACCAGATCTGCCTGGGCCAGAAGGGGCTATGAAGATGACAACAGTCTTGCACATAATTTCTGTAAGAATCTTGTGTATTAGGGACAGAGGAGGGTACGCTTATAGAGACCTGGAAGGCAGTTGCTGAAACAGAGTGTCCTTCTGTGACTACTCTGAAACAGAATTATGGCAAAGTATTTGTTGCATTTGTCGTTATAGGGAAAGCAAACTGGTCATTGTAAGGGGTGCCCAAGTGACTGAAAATTTGGATGGCTACTTCAGGATTCAGGGACCATTTGTTAGGCATGAGAAGAAATCTTCTCACCCTGTCTGTTAGGCAAATGAGTTCTCCTGGGATGTGTATGACTATAAGAAAACAATGCTAGGTCATTGTACATTGTCAAACCCTCAATGTTTCCTCCCACAAGGGGTAACATCTGGTTTCCCATTTTTTGCTGATGACTCAAACTGCCACTGTGTTGTCTGTTTGGATAGATATCATTCCCTGGGGAAGGCAGTCATGAAGTCCATGCAACACAAGAACCATTCTCAACTCCAGCACATTAATATGGGTATTGGCCTCTTTATCTGACCATAGACCAGTCCCTCTTTATAACAGTCTCACTATCCTAGGATGGATGCATTCAAAGTCACAATCACTACCAAAGCAGAAGTTAGGAAGGGTTTGTTAGAATGGGCCATTGGAGATTGCAACCACAATCTCAGATGTTTTCTGCATGAATCTGTTATGATAGTCTTGGAGAGGGAATGAGTGCACTGTGACCATGGAGCAGTACTCATAGCCATATACTCATATGAAAACATACAGAATTCACTTTTACGATCAATGCTGCTATTAGGCCTCATACCCTCATAACTAAGGCTGCAGTAGGAGAAGGGTTGTGAAGCAGAGACAGCTGACTTCAAAGTCTGAATCCTTTCTGGAGGCAATGACACCATGGACCAAGTAGTATCCAGATGACAGCCTATAAATGTGATTGTCTGAACTGGATGAAGGTTGGGCTTCTGGAGATTTACTGAGATTACCAGGGACTTACAAAGCCTGAGAAGATAGCCCAAGGTCTCTGAAAGAGACTCACTCCAATGATGGGGCAGCTAGGAAACATTCATCCATGTACAGGAAAATCTTGTACCATAATAGTTGTGGATGAGCTGCTACAACAACCCTGTATTTGGTGACATCCTATAGCCTGTAGTGATGCCAGACAGCAAGACTATGAACTAGTAATGACTGACACATATCCAGAAGTGAAGGTATCTCCTTGACTCTTTCACAATCTTGATGTTGAGGCAAGCATCTTTGAAATCCAGTTAAAAATACATTTATTCTTCCTGAGACAGGGCAGAAACAGCTGCGCCAAGGCCATTCTGAATTGGGTTTTGCGGACATACTTATTCAGTAGGCTGATTTCCAAAATGGGCATGAGGTCTTGGGTTTTCTTCAGAATCAGAAAAAAAAAAAAACTTGGAATAAAATACTGACCGTCTCTGCTCTGGTCTGGTGGACCTCCTGGATGACACTTTTGGTACGAAGAGAAACTCACTCTATTTCTGCTACTTTTCCTTCACTGGGTAGAACATTTGGCAATGGCTTTCTGGACTAGGAAGATGTTAAGAAAAATAGTATGGAATAGCCTCTGGCTTGGAAGGTGTTAAGAAAAATGGTATGGAATATCATTTGGATATTATCCCTCCTACCCATTTGTCTTGCCTGATGGCTGCCATGCTGCAAGGCAGATGGAGAGACAACCCATGACTGCTTCAAGAGTGGAGGAATTGCTAGACCTTCAGGGGTACTATGAACTGCTATCAAAGAAGGGCCTGCAATAATCCTGGTCCTGCAGCCCTTCTCAGCTTCTGGGCTTGCATCCATTGAAAAGGTCACCTCTGCCACCCCCCCCCATCAAAAGATGAGTCAAAATGTTGATATTTACACTTCCTAAACCAGGATGAGAGATCTTTTTTGGTTCCTGCTGCATAAGGAGCAACATGAAGAACCTAAGACTTAACACCATCAGAAAAGGTCTTACTATCATGTTCACACTTCTGCATCTTCTTCTTTACTGATAAGTCAAACAAGGAAAACCCATCAGACAGAGAGTTGGTGAAAGATGCCTTGGTGTGGTCCGCAAAAATCACACAGGGGCAACCATGCATGGCACCTTATTGCTATACCAGTCACAGCCTCCCTGGCCTCTCCATCCTCCATGTTATACGTAAGGCGCATGAAAAGGTTGGCAATAATGGACATGACAGTCAAGGCAGATTTTAGATATTTTTCAACTCCATCATCAAAGGAACTTTCAGAGTGTGCCAATTCTCTCAAAAATCTATTCATGTGTGTGGTGTAGTTCAGGGTTCTTAATGCATAGGTGCCTGAAGCATATACCTGCTTCCCAACTCTGTCTGTCTGTATATCTGTCTACCTATCTGTTGCTCCTCTCTCTCTACTGTAGATCATGAGTAGGCATGGTAGTTTGTTTATATGCTTTATTACATAAAAACACATCAGGATGGATAGCAGCATTACAAAATATAAATGAACTGATTAACAGACAGACTATACAGACATGCACGCTTACGTCTCAACAGCTTACTACAAGATAGCAGTCAGGCTCGCACATGCTCAGTATTTATACACTTGTCCAAGCCCATGGAAAGCTTCTTAAAGGCATACATACGTATTGATCTACATCCTCCCTCTTAAATAAATTGTCCTCAAGTGAAATAACATTAGAATAAGACATGCAATAATAATACAGACATTAGAAACAAACACAATGTTCATGTCCAAGTTGCTGTGTATCTGTAACATGGTCTGGAAATGTGACCTGATCTAGTAATATAGTAGCCAGAACTGGGTTTAGCAACAGGGACAGTCTTCGGTGAACTACTCGCATCAGGAATTTCAGGATTCATCTCAGGAACAGGGAAGTTTACTGGAACGTCTTTTGGAACTGGAACACTGGACAACTCACTCTGACATATAGTCTGTTTCTCACAGGCTATGTGCTGTGGTGCAGGCTCAGACACCAGCATCAAATGTTTCTGATTCTGCATAAACTCTACTCCTGATTCCACAATGTACAATCTCGGCTCTGGGCAAATACTCTTTACGACTCCAATCCGATTATAACCTTTGGACAATTGCATCCTCACTACTTCTCTCTTTTGTAATAGATTGAGTGGTTTGCTGGTCTTATAATAATAGGACTTCTGGGCTAAACGCTTTTTCAACAAATTGGCTTTCACTGATCTGTTGTTCTTGATACATGGAACCAATAATTTGTTACTGATTGGTAATGTGTTTCTGTTTTTTCTTGACAGAAGTCTCTGTGCAAGTGAACCAAAATGTTTATCAGGGGGAATATTTCTGAGATTCAAGAGATTTAAGAAAACATCACTATTGTCTTGCTTTGACTTCTCTAGTAATTGTTTTGCACTTGAAACTGCACGTTCTGCCAAACTATTTGACTGCAGATACTCTGGGCTACTCATAACATGAGCAAAGTCCAACTCTTTAGCAAATCTTTTGAACTGCTGGCTTGTAAACTGTGTATCATTGTCAGAAATAACTATGTGCAGACTTCCATTGTCTGCAAAATAACACTTTATCTTAGTAATGACAGTATTGGATACTAGATTAGGAAGTAGGTCCACCTTGAACCAATTTGAATAGGTCTACTAACACCATGTAATGTTGACCATTCCATTTGAAAATGTTGGTGGCTACTGTCAACCAAGGTAATTCAGGAATCTGGTTTAGCTGAAGTGATTCCTTCTGTTGATGAGACTTAATACTATTATATACAGAACAAGATGATAGCACTCTCTCAATGTCTTGCGACATAGAAGGCCAAAATACTAGTCCTCTAACCCTTCTTTTAGTAGAGTCTGCTCCTGGGCGGCCATGATGTAAAATAGTAATATACTCTTGTTGCAAGGACTTTGGAACAATTACTTTAGGACCTTTCATGACAATATCATTGTCAAACAAAATCTCATCTCTGGAAAACAAGGTTGTACATCTTGAGGTAAACTAGATTACTTTGATGGCCATCCTTGTTTGATAAAGTAGTTGAGCTTCTGTAAAACTGGTTCTGTGGCTTCATGACTTCTAAGCTCATCAAGACATTTGGAAGAAAAAGTTCTCACTTCCATGACTTCAAAATCAAGTTTCTCATGCTCATGTTGTTCAGTGGTATTACTGGGTGATCTGGATAAAGCATCAGCAAGATAAAGAAGTTTGCCTTTCTTGTAAACAAGATTGAAATCATACTTTTTCCTTCAACACCATACTTTGCAATCTGGCTGGAGCTGTATACATAGGCTTTCTCAAAATAGTTACTAGAGGTTGGTGGTCTGTTTTGATCTGGATAGGTCTACCAAAAACATAATCATGGAACATTTAACATGTAAACACAGTTGCCAAGAGCTCTTTCTCTGTCTGAGCATACTGCATTTCAGTTTGGGTAAGAGTTCTGGATGCATAGGCAACAGGATGACCCTCAAAGAACGACTGCACCTAGACCAAATTTTGAAGCATCACATGAAAGAGCAACTGGTTTGTGGACAACATGGTATCTGAGAGTTGGTGGACTGGCAATTCTCTGTTTCAGGACATCAAATGTTCTTTGGTGGTGTTCCAAACATGACCAGGGCACATCTTTATGTGTCAGCTCTCTGAGTGGTGCAAAAAGGTGGCACAAGTCTGGAATGAACTTGCCTAGGTAGTTAACCATGTGAAGAAAACGTTGCAGGGCTTGAACATTGTCTGGAGCTGGCATCTTGAGAATAGCTGTTTGCTTGGAAGGATCTGGTTGTAAGTGTGAACTGGTAAACAAATGACCAACATAAGTGACTTCTCGTAGCCTGAATTTGCACTTCTGTGAATTTAGCTTAATATTCACTTCATGTGCTCTTTCCAGAACTTTCCTGAGGTTTCTGCTTTGCTCAGCTTCACTATTACCTACTACCAGTATATCATCTATTATAATAGCACACGGATTCCCAAAAACAA
Source organism: Protopterus annectens (assembly GCF_019279795.1). Lineage (NCBI taxonomy): Eukaryota > Metazoa > Chordata > Ceratodontiformes > Protopteridae > Protopterus > Protopterus annectens. Next base: position 1,176,185,077 of record NC_056741.1, on the reverse strand, counting down.
TTTGCTCCATTGCACGTTGAAAGACTTCACTTGCAAAAGTTATCCCAAATAGCATTCTCAAAAATCTGTACCTTCCAAATGGTGTACTGAAAGTGGTTAGCACTGAAGATTTTTGGTCAAGTAAAATTTGCCAAAATTAATTCTTTGCATCTAAGACAGAAAAAACAGTGGCTTTTGGCATAAGAGCAGCAGCTTCTTTGACTGCATGCATTGGATGACGAGGTCTTTTCAGTGCCTTGTTCAAATCTCATGGATAAATACATATTCTGATGTCATCTGAATTTTTCTTATGAGCTACCACCATGGAGGGTACCTATTCAGTAGGTTCATCAACTGGACAAATCATGCCTTGTTGCACCATTTTATCTAGCTCGGCTTTAACTCTGTCCTGCATAGCTACTGGAATTTTCTGTTGGGCTTGACAACTGGGCTGACATCTGGTTCTAACTTCATGGAGTACACAACTGGAAGCTTGCCTAGTTTTTCTTCAAAGAGATCAGCATAGCCTTGAGAAAATATTCTGGGTGAAATTAGTATAGTGGTCTTTTAAGCTAACATGGTGGCCTTCCTTACTGAATGAAAGCAGTCCCATTTTGAAACTGTCTCTGAGCCCTAATAATAACTGTGCATGCATTTTGACCACATAAAATAACAAGATGTAGTTTCTCCCAGCAGAGTAACATGAAAGCATTACTGAACCTTCAGTCTGAATTTCTTCTCCACCATAAGCAATAAGCTTCACACACTTTGCCAAATCAAGTTTCTCACCTGCACATACTCTAGCAAATGTTTCTGCTGTCATAACATTGAACCTGTATCAGCTTTGAGCTCTATGGGTCTCCCATTTATCCAAACAGTACAAAATACTTCATTCTTTGCCCATAAATTTACTGCATTAACTGTTTCACTAAGCACTGACACACCATCAATATAAAAAATAGGGTCACAGCTTTCGAATTGATCAACTCATTTCTTGCAATGTTCCCTTTTAATAAAGAACATGTGCCTTTTGATTTACAAAACCTCTTGAAATGATTCCACTTATTGCATTTGTGGCATTGTTGACCAAAAGCTAAGCACTTTTCTCTTTTAGACTCATGATTACCACCACAATTATGACAGCTGGCAATGAAACTGGGTGGGGGTCTATGCTTTTTGAGTTTGCTCACTCACTCTTGTGCTTCAGTGAGACTCTGCAAACCCTGGAGCTTGCTAGAAAGCTCTGGGGTTTACCAGTAACTGTTCTAGGGGTTACAGTTGCTGCCATGTGCTTAGGCCTGTTTCTTTTAACCACGTGCTACATACTATCAACACTGGCCTTAGAAGTTACTGGAAGCATGCATTTCTCATTTGTAAGCATATTTGTGTGCTTTTCTGTGAACTCATATCTGACAAATTTCTGTGGCTTTATTCAAAGTTAAATCACTGTCATGAAGCAAAATCTTTCTCACAGCATTATATTTAAAACCACACGTCTGTCTTTTTATCATCTTATCCCTTAAATCACCAAATCTGCATGTTTTAGTGTTGTTTCTCAAATCAGTCATATATGCTGCAGTAGTTTCACATGGCTTTGGATCCCTAGTGAAAAATAAGTGCCTTTCCATTGTAATATTTATTTGGGGGTTGCACATTTCTCTAAATTTACATTTTTAGCACTCATGGTCTTCCCTTGACTCAGCTATACAACTATATGAAGGTTTTCCCCCTCTCCTACAAATACAGCAGGTGCATACACAAATGAACACTGCATTTCAATGGCTTCTGACCCAGCTAAATTAAGCAGAATAAATGCCTTTCTACAATCATCTTTATCAGAAAATGCAGCCTGTATGAAAATATCGTACTCTTGCTCAAACAGTCTCCAAGTTTCTGCAATATTAGTATTAAACACAAGTTAGTATCAAACACAAGTGGTCTTGGTTTTCAAAATCCATCTAGCATGTCAGCAAATTATGCACAAATACCCTGTAAAATATAGCACTTGTAGTTATAGACAAACAAGCTGCTATGTATACTTGTAATAAAAGTCAAATGCACAAAAAACTATTTGAAATACTGTACTTTGTGAAATATGCTTTGAAGTGGCTGTAGTTTATGAAATAACTGTACTTTAATGCTGCACAAATGTGCGAAAAAGTCATACACTTCTGATATCTTTTACAGCTTTAATTAATATAAAAAAGTACATGCTGAGCAAAAAAATTCAGTCATTTTATTTCATACATTTTATGCAATTCAGACTTTATTTCAAACATTTTACTTAGTAATTTGAATATTTATATCAATATGTCTCAGTTTCAGATGTTTTGTTTACTTAAAATATCGTTTAGAGCATTATATATGCTTAGTTTCATATTTTGCGAATAAGAAATAATTTGAGCAAGTTTAAAGTTCATTTCTGACCTATTTTGTGAGTTATACGTGCAGTAAGGATGATTCACTCCTCTATATATTCCTCCAATCTTCACTGAATGCCTCTCGGTCTTAAATCTGGTGAAACTGGATCCCATTCTGGCACCATGTCACTAGTCTCTCTCTACTGTAGATGACAAATAGGGGGAGTAGTCTGTTTGGGTCCCTATTAAATTGCTGAATATTTCAAAGTTTGAATGTCATATGGTCAACACCATATGATCAAACTATGAAAAGTTCGAAGGTGAAAAGTAATGGCTCTTTATGCGTAGAATGGGAAAAGTTAACTTTTCTGCACTGAAGTGCAGTTTCGGAGTTGGTATATTTAAGTAGGGGGGTGGGGGGTTCAGGGGGACTTGCCCCCCTGCTCAGAGTGTTAAGGTAAGTTTTTTTTTTCTTTTTACTTTTTTATTATATATTCAAGATTTCAAGTTTCACTCATATGTTGTCGAACATATGAGGTTTGAAATTTTGAAGCTTCAAATATATAATATAGACCCATTTGTTTATATGCTTTATTACATAAAAACACATCAGAATGCATAGTAACATTACAAAATATTAATGAGCTGATTAACAGACAGACTATACAGACATGCATGCTTACACTTCAACAGCTTACTACAAAATGGCAGTCTGGCTCGCATGTGCTCAGTAATTATACACTTGTGCAAGCCCATGGAAAGCTGCTTAAAGGCATATATACATATTGATCTATGCTATCTATCTTAGAAGACTCATTGTGAGAATAAATAGAGGTCAGGTCTTCAGACAACTCCTTATTAGCAGCCACCACAATGATGGAGTCAACTGCTGGAGTTTTAGCCCAATGATGCATCCCTTTTGGTGGATGGAGAATCGTATTAGGCTGCTTGACAAGTATCAGGCTCCTACCATGACTTCTTAACTACTAAGTCAATAAACTTGTTGTTTGAAGGCTCCACACAGAACATATATGATGCTGACCTGTAAGCTTCCAACAATACTGCCTCACTGTGAGGGGTGAGGGTCAGTGGGCCAAGCAAAATTTTGCCATAAGAGGCATCTTCCAAAGGGAGTTGTGGGGATCCCTCCTAATCAGTATCTGAGGTTGAGGGATCCCTCCTAATCGGTATCTGAGGTGGAGGACTCTGACAAAGATTCCAGATGCTTTCTCTTGTGCATCCTCTTCTTGAGAACATCAGGGAGTGTCAACTGACTCCTTAGAGGACTGTATCTGCTTTCAGACAAAGGGCTTGAGGCTCATGAAGCAACTCTAGACAAAGAACATTTGACAGGAAGACAACAATAGGCAGTCATGGGAAGGGACCACATCTATTGGAGCCTGCTGCACTGCTCTCTTAGGAGAGGTAATTATCCTCCTCAAAACTGAAAGGCCAGACTGACCTGCATGATATCCAAGGATGCTGCCCCAGCCACTGGATTTGAACTGCTCTTCATAGAGATGGAGGGCCCCCTTTATGATGACAAGGAGGGACTGGAACAGAGATCTCAAAGACTGAAGAGTCCAGCACCATCAACAGAGCCAAACCAAATGGCTCATGCTATCAGTTTCAGCAATATAGGAGTTGAATGAGTCAAATCCAAGATACTCCATGCAGAAGCTGAAGGGAAAGTTTGCACCAAAGTCACCAGTTCTAGGTGGACAGAGTTCCAAAACCATCAAAGCCAAGAGTTGGATTGGAGAAGGAACTAAAATTGAGGGTACTGGGAAAATTCACCCTCCTTCAGAGCTGAAGGAGATGGAATGACTCCCATCTCAATCTGTATCCTCAGAAAGTTCCACATTGGACAGTTCAAGTCTGCTTCCAATGTACTTACGCTTGTAAGTCCTGAAGGACTTCAAGGATATCATCAGAGACGGTATGAATGGGAGGCACTGAATCTTCACTAACAGTGCATGTTTTCTCAGTGATTAGTGGAACAAAATCATGTCCAACAGTTCTGAATACAGTGGTGGGGTGTAGAATAGAATGCAGACCATAGGAGTTTTGAGTCTTGGAGCTTTCTTAGGTGACCTCACACCCATCGACTACTAAGTCCTTTTTTGGAGTCTGAATCTTTATGTTTTGAAACTTTTTGGAAGCCTTTTTAAATTTTGCCACCATTGGATCTGGTGGTAAGAAGCCTTTTAATATTAAGTTATTCTTCCTATCAGTCAGAGCCCTTGGTCTGAACCTTGCACTTTTCACAATCAATAGAAAGTGGAGGACTGTCAAATAAACCACATAGAGCTTGTGCATGTCCTATGCTGATATTTTGTGTCCACATGTCCACAAAGTGAACACTTTTTATTGCTTGCTTGATTTTCTATAATACTAAAATATAAAAACAATTTGTGTGTGTGTGTGTGTGTATATATATATATATATATATATATATATATATATTTATACACGCATGTGTGGGTGTGTTTGTATGCCTATGTACATATAAAATTAATAAAATAAGTTTGATCGAAACAGAGCATTGAATAAACTCACCAAGAATTACCATTATTCAGCAGTAAAATCATCAAAAAGAAGTAATCACAAATAATATGTTATATTTTCAATTAACAAAAGTAAAACAAAACTTTTACATGGGGGAGCTTTGCCCCCCCCCCCCCCGACACACACAGTCATGTAAATAAAATATACTAACTCTAGGGTTACATAAACTTGAAAAAAATGGGAAAATAATGCGAACAACACTACCTTACAGCTGGTATCTGTAACACTAATCAGTAACAAACACAATAAGAATCTAGCTATGCTGAACTGTTAAACAGTATTACTACTAGTATAAAAGTTTTGTACACAAGAAAAATAAATATACAAATATACAAAGAACACTAAAATTAAAATGAAAGGTCAAATAAGTATTGGGGGGAAAAGCCACGAGGGAGGCGCTAAGTGTAGAACAAGTTCACCTAAAGCTAAATTTCTAAAGCTACACACACAAGAGGTATATAGAAACAATACCTTGTACAGCAGCATAGCAAAACAGTGAAAATAAAGTTATAATTCCAGCTGCTAATAGAAAGAAGTGGATCACTTACTTGTGAGGCAAGATCATGTCCATTTGCTAGGGCAGCAAATGAGAACTGAGGTAGCTAGTAGGACTGGTGTATTATTGGATCTATGTCACCTGGTTTAAGGACCAAATTGTCGAAACCATAGAGTTGATAATTTGGTTTGTTGAAATGTTCTAACCAAGATTGTGGTACAGTATGGCTAGGGGACTTTGCCCTTTTCTCCACTGTACTGCAATCTCAGAGTTGGTATAAATAATTAACAGGGGTGTGGGGGTTGCAGGGACACCATATGGGTTTCAACTATGTGTTTTTTGATGAACTGACATAGATCTGTATTATAGGAGGGTACATTCTTAAGAGGCTCGAAGTTGGAGCACTGATGTTACTGTGTCAGATCAAACAAGAGGCTCAAGAAAACATACTGGATCAGATGGACTGTGTGAATACAGTTCTGTACTTCCAGTATTTCTGGTTCATCTTTTTCACTTATGGAGGATTCCTTGGTCATGCATCTCTGTTGTAGATGTTGTTCATATTCTCAGGTAGGAACCTGTTGCTTAGAAAATTCCTCTTGATATTGGAAATGGAGGACATGTGTTATTCCAGGTATACTAATAAACAGAGGAACTGAAAAAAAAGAGAGAGAGATTGCCTTGAAGCAGCATTCTTGCAACAGAGATTTTCAGAACAAGTTGAGTGACAGAACCAACACAATCAGAGACTGATCAAAGGACAACTTGTCAGAATATCACTGTGCAATGCCTGTAAAAGTCTGTATTCAGTATGTAGAAGTTTACACTGCTCAGTCAACCTTGGATAGCTCTTAGTAAAGTTTTATACTAAAATTGGATGCTTAGATACACATCTGTTATAAACTTAGCATTCCAGCCTTACAGGATTTAATACAGCTGCTTAATTCACAACTGCTAAAGTTCAGACTTTATGGTGGCATCATGTGTGTGTGTGTGTGTGTGTGTGTGTGTGTGTGTGTGTGTGTGTGTGTGTGTGTGTGTGTGTGTGTGTGTACTTTATCTATATTTTAATGTGGTCTACTGCCTAAGATGATGTGCTTGGGAATACTAAACAATGAAAAGATTCTTTATTCCTTGTACAATCATTTCAGCTGAGGTGCATGGCATCAGACATGGTATTGATTAACTAGAATATTTATCAGTTATTACTAGCAAGTAGTTCTTTTTGTGACTGGCCCACAGACATCACTGTTAAGTGCTTATTCAAGTAGCTTCTGGAAATTCTGCTGTTTTTGACTTTTTCTGGTGCTTTCAAAACACTTTATCTTGCTATGCTGTTCACGTGTGGGAAATGAAAGCTATGCATTTTCCATAATGCTAGATCTGTGTTCCCTTGTTTTTGTCTGGTTCAACCTTTGAGACAGATCTGTCTGGGTTATCAGATCTGACCATGGCACTTTTCAGAAGCTTTTTGTTCCTGGGCTATGACTCCACTCCTACTCATACTTCTCTCTCCACCAGAGTACCTCAGATCAAGCCTGCCTACTTATCAGAACAAGATACTTCTAATAATGCAAAATGCAGGCTCGAAACTGACAAAAAGCTATGAGGAACAGCAGCACCAAGGTTGTCCAATGACAAGGCTCTTGGTGAGGTCCAACCATCTGAAAGGAGGGTAAAAGGGACAATTTAGGCTGGGGAAGCAGAGAGAGGGATAGTGAATCAGATGAAAACAAGACAACATGGATCTTGCATTATGGAAAAAACATAACTTTCATATCCCATTTTGACTGTTTTGATCTGATTCAAACTTTGGGACAGATTCCCAAGCTACTGAGACACTTGAGTTGCATCAAGGAAGAATATACCTGAGAATGTTGGAGCCAAAGAATGGACAAGACCTGGATTGTACATCCAGATTGCAGTGTGACACAAAGGCATGAAGAGTAGGCCAATTAGCTGTAGCACAAATCACTTCAATAGAAACCCTACTCAAAAATGCAGTAGATGTAGTCATTACTGTGGTAGAATGAGCCTTTGGTTTAATCTACAAAGACACCTCAATTTTTTGTACATGAACGATATATAGTTCGAGAGCCACCTGGAATAAGTGACTTTAATTTCCCTGTTCAAATTTAACTTTAGAGAGAGCAATGAAGAGGTGATCAAACTTCTTGATCTCCTTAGTTTTGTGCAAATAAAACCTAAGTTGACGATGAACATCTAGTAAGTGTAGGATATATTCTCCTTTGTTAGAGTACTTCATGAAGAACACAGGAAAGGTGATAGTCTGCTTAAGGTTTGCTTCAAAAAGTTAGAGTTTGTTCTTATTGAAATTGTATCGTGATGAAAAAAAAAAACACAGATATGGAGGCTTACAGGATAAGATGTACAACTCTGAGATCCTCCTTGCAGAAGTGACCGCCACTAAAAACAGAGTTCCCCGAGAGACGTATTTTATCAGTAGTGGCACAATCAAATGGAGCTCCTGTTAAAGCCTGAAGCATAATGGCAATGTCGCAAGGGGGAACCTGGTCTCTTATTGAAAGCCTCAAAAAGTATTCCCCTTAGAAAAGCTTTGAAATATTCAAAGAAGCAATAGACGTCTGGTTTTGCCATATATGAAAAATGGTAATGGTTGCTAACTGTATTTTGATGGTTGAAAAGCTGGATCCTTTTTAAAAAAAGCTCTGTCAAGACGTCCAGAATGAAAGAAATAGAGGACAAAATGGACTGATTCTCTGGAGGAAGCCAATATAGTAAATCTTCACCATTTTCAGAGATAAACTTTACTAGTGATAGGTTTCTTATAAGATGACAAAATGTGAATCACTAGGTCAGAAATCATGGCATCTCTGACCAACATTAGAAATGGAGGAACAATGTAGTTAGTCTCAGGGTTTTCAGATCCCAGTAAGGCTGGTCAGAAGAGTAACTCAGATAATCTGGATGGAGGTCCAAAAGCAGGGTGGATGTACTAGATAAGGCCAGAAGAAGAGAAACCAAACTTGTTGAGGCCAAAAGGGGGCAATGAGGATAACTTTCTGGCCTTGCACCTCCTGGCTTTCTGAAGAAAAATTTTTATGAGACAGAGGGGAGGAAAGGCATAAAGGAGACCCCAAGGCCAACTGTGTGGTAGAACATCCCTCAGTTCATGAACCTGTGGAGGGTTTTAGGTCAAAGTAACTGCTGCACTTGTTGTTTAGGTATAAAGAAAAAAGATAACAACAATATTGGCTCCAGTGACTGAAGATCTGCATCACTACCATCTGATTGAAAAACCACTCATGAGGCAGTAGGATATACCTGTTCAGTTTATCCACCAGAACATTGGAAGTCCCTGGAATGTGCACTGCAATGTGAAAGTAATGAGAATACATTCCCCACTGCCACACTCTCGGCTTCCTGGCAAAGTGGATAGGATCAGGCTCCTCCTTGCTTGTTGATATACTGGCACATTTCTTTGCTGTCCATCTGGATAGCAATCACACCCCTGGGGAGGGAGTCCTGAAATGCCTGCAACACTAAGAAGACTGCCTTCATCTCCAAGACACTGATATGAAGACTGTCCTCTGTTGCTGTCCAAGAACCTTGAACTGTCTTCCCACTGAAATGTTCCCCATCCCAGAAGGGAACCTTCAGTTGTTGCTATAGCTTTTAGAGGTAGTGTGGAGAACACACAACCTTTTAAGACTATGGGGGAGGTCAGCCACCATCTGATGTGGATGTTCTCCCTACATATTGGTGGGAGACAACCTGATGTATGTAGAGGGTGAGTCATTAAGGAACATTGAACAGAAAGGGTTCAGTGCAAGACTCTCATGTAATGCCTTGCTAGAAGTACCAGAGTGATCAACCCGGCCATTAAACCCAATAGGTCACAGAATGAGCCTTAATAGGGGAAAAAGGTGGTAAATAAAATATCTTGATAAAGGGACAGTATTCTGGACTGCAAGAGTTTGGCTATCTGGCAACTTGCATCTAGGTAACATCCATGAACTCTATTCACTGCATTGGTGTTAGTTGACTCTCTTCCTGATTGACTGTAATTCCCAGCTGTGGTGCAAGATAAATCCCTATGCTGAGCCAATAGTTCCTTGGTTGGTATGCTGAGAATTCAATCATTTAAGTATGGGAACTTCTGGAACTCCTGCAGTCTGAAATCTAAAAAGAACTTGGAACAGACTTTGGGCCAAGTCAAGTCTGGGGGATCTTGCTAGATTACTTCTTTTTCTAGCAGTGTTTTTACTTCTGCTGTATAAATTTCATCTGACTGGTTGGTATGTCAAAAATGTTCTGACATTTCTGTGGATGGCAAACAAATGAAAAGGTGTAGCCTCTAGGGATTATCCTCTGCACCCAAGACTGTTGTATGAAGTCCTGCCAGTCTTCAGAGTGCGGGGACAAGCACCCCTTGACTGCCTCCAGAGATCAGCAGTTGGGCAATCCTTCAGGTGTGCTGATAGGGTTTCTCCATAAAGGGACCAAAAACCTCTGACTTTGTAGTCTGCCTCTGGGGTGATGTGCATTAAAATTACTCTACCCTGTGCTCCTTTGTCCACAGGAGCATCTTGGCTAAATCCCTGGGATTTGTGAAACCACAGCCCCCCCCCCCCATTTTTCAGCTCCTAGAAAAGGTGCTTTGATGGGTGATAAGATGAATTCTGACTGTTGACGGAGTCCTTCCTGCTTTCTCCTGGTGAGCATCTTTCACCTTTGGTCCAGAGTCAAACCATCTGAGAGGGTGTTTATGAAGGGTGTCTTAAAACATCCTGCGAAATCCCAAAAGTGCATCCAGGCATGATAGTGGATGGTGCCTGCCTCCCTGGCCATACCTCTAGCTGCTTTGGAAATTAGATTCATGGATATGTTTGACACAGATTTCAGGATGGATAATTGGGATTTAACTTACTTCTGGATGTCTGCACATAAATTACTTGAGATGAACTTGGTTAGCTCCTTCGTCAAGTCCCTCTGAAAACATATTATATGGACAAGGTTATTCAGCATTCTAAGTGCAAAAGCTGCTTAAGCTTATGTCCATTTCCCAAATCTGTCCAAAGCCCTGGACTCTCTCTATTAGGGAAAAGGACAGACATGCTCTTTTTGGAGACCTCCTTTTTTATGGCCGCTGCAACTACCATGTCATCTATTGGTGGACTCTTTCTCCAATGTGTCCTAGTCCTAGAAAATACCTAAATCTTATCAGGCTTATACAGTATTGGCTCCACCAAATCTGGTTCCTGCTATGCCCAGAGAAACTAGGTCTACAAGGTCATTAGCAAGTGGTAACACTAAAAAAGTAGAAGGCCCATCCCTAAATGCCCCAAGAAATACAGTCACTCACTGTTTCATCAATTCAAGAATGTCAACAAAGGTGATGTCCTCTACAGGGGATAGTGAAGAATCTTCCCCCTCAAAGTCCATCTCTTCAGTGAAGGACTGAGGGGAGTCTACATAGCTCCTCTTACAAGTCTGTTTCTTTGGAACCTTCTCTGTTTGGGCTTTTGAGGAAGGTTCAGAATCAGACTGGTAACTTGCATGGTGAGCACCCCCAAGGCTGAAGGATGTTGACTGCCCCCATTAACCAGAATATATGGATTCAGTTACAGGATCCAAAGGGTCATTGGGATGGAGTTTAGTTTGACAAAGACAACTTCTCTCAGTCTGGGAGATCCCTGTCAAATGTTTTGAAGGCCAAATATGAAGAACTAAAGAGGTTTTCCTACAATCTAAAAAAGGGACATGAGGGACAACCTCACCTCTGAATCACTGCAGCTCCAAAGCTGACAACACAGCCAAGATATTGAATGCAGAGGCACCAAAGGAAAGTTTTGGATCCAGTCAATTTCATCCCACAAGCACTGGCTCCAAGACTCATCCTGATCTGACAACACCAGAGTTGAGAGAGTAAAGGAAACCTTCAGAGTTGAAGTCAAAAAGACTGTCATCTCCAAAGCTGTGCTCTGGTGGAAATTATCATATCCATGGTATTTTAATCTAAAGGTCAGACCAAAATAGGATAAATCAATGAAGGGCTAAATCAGAATGCACCTGGGGCTTGGAAATGGGCCAGTGTTTTGAGGACCCCCCCCAGTTTAATCTGCATCCAAAGGAACATCCACATCACCCTGTTGATGTTTGCTTCAGTGCTACTCCTAAATGAAAGTAAGGACTTCATAGCTGAAGCCACTGTTGGCAATTGACGTGACTGTCTCTCCTGCAGGAAAGGGGAGTGAAGCCTAGGATTCACCAGCTCCAATAAGAAACTCAAGGCAGACAGCAGTAACTGGATCATACAGGTTTATGGAGCCAACAGCTTAAGCATTTGTAGTTCCAGACCAACGGGATCTCTATGATCTGGAGACAGTTTCTTGTGTTTCTCTACTCTTCTTTCAGAATCTCTCTCCCTTTCTTTCTGTTTGGGTTTGTCTCTTTCCTTTTCCTTTTCTTTAGAAGGTTTGGTTTCTCAGTCCTCTTTATGGAAGAAGAGACAGAAATTGTCAGAGCCAAAGTTCCCACTTGGGTGGGAAAGGCCCTTAAGGATTAGTTTGTCCCTATATCCCTGGAGAGCTCTGGAACCAGAACAGGTACATGGTACACAATCAGAATCCAAATTTGCCACTCTCAAGCAATAAACTGACAAAGAATGAGGGTCGGGTGGTGGTATTGTTATGCCAGCATTTGAAGCTATTTTTAAATCCATCAGCATTTTCTGATATGCTGGAAACATACCCAAGGCAACTACAAAAGGCAAGAGAAAGCCAATATCCCAATACTGAAAAACACCAACTCACTATTATAAGAAACCTCCACTAGTCAGAAAAACAGGAAGAAATTGTCAAAGGTAGTTAAGAAATAGCAAAGAGGAATTTTTATTTATTGATTTATTTACTTTTTTTTAAACACAGAGAGGAATACCAAACAATAGAGATATGTATAAGGAAGAATTTACCTAGGTATTAGCAACCATAAGTAGATCAGATTTAAAGCTAAACAAACACTTACCTTCCTGATAAACCAGAGCCTTCAAAGACCTCATCCTTCTGGATCAAGCAACAAGCAAGATCTAAGGTACTCTGGGGAACAGAGGGAATTATGGGTAGGGGAGGAGTCAGATCCCTGGATCCAAACCTTCTGAAAAAAAATACAAGGTCAGATCCAATTAGACCTGATAACCCAGAGAGAGCTGTCCCAAAGGCTGAATCAGACAAAAAGAGATACATTTGGATAGAATAATTTTCTTTTACAAGTGCTTTACATCTTAAATTATCTAGCTAGACCTTGTGTGCTACTTCATTGGCTGTCTTTTGAAAAGAAGCAAAACCATTCACTGGATTAATAGCACATTTTCATAATGACAGAATGGAGATGTTTCCCATACAGCAGTCATACCTCTTACGTTTGTGGGGCATCTGGATAATTACATTCTTTCTTTGAGAGTTATTATTGGCACAATGTCTTTACACTTTTGTAAGACTGGATTCAGTCTAAATACCTTTCAGACTAAAAATATTTCTTAATTGTGACATTGCATCACATGATTTCCACTTCAGTATTTTTCAAATATTTCTGTCTAGAATACTTGAAATACAGACAGAACAGTTTGGCCACTGGAAGACAATTTTTGGTAAGGGGGAATGAAACAGAAAGAAGGCCCTTAAGATGGCAGCATGGCCATTTGGCTGCACTCCATCCTTGGATAAAAATAAATATTTTTGTAATCCAGCTGGTTTATTCAGAGCATATAGCTGTACTTTACATTAAGTAATTTAGTCCTTGATTCTGCTACATTGGAGAAGAAAGCAGATTTAATTTTACCTAAAACAGCTGGACTTTGTGTTCAGGGGTTAATATGTAGCAGGAGCTGTTAGAATAAATGTCGGTTGTTAAAAAATACATTTAATATTCCTACAGTAATGTCAAAAATGAACTCATCAGACATTTAAATCCAGCTGGAAAAGAAGATCTTGAATATCTGACTTGGAAGGACAAGGTCCACATCAGCAATTTACTGGGGATGGGGGGTGGTAGCCTGGAAGGTGTGGAGCGTCTTGGCCTCAAGTCTCATTTTATAAGGTAAGAGGGCTGCTTCAGAGGGGCTAATTTTACCTCTGATGAGATTTATAGGATGGGCTGTGAGCATTTAAGCCCTGAGTTCATGTAAGAAGCCCTGACTGAGTAGACAATTTGCAAAAAAAAAATCTGTCTTCCAGGTGAGTTAGATAGCTACAAAGTAGCAAGGCAGAGGAGGTCAGTTGATAACTGGTCATTGTGTGCACCTGATAAATCATTATTTCACAATTACACCTCACAGTTGCATAGATTACTGTTGTCTATTATGGGATATTAAATGGATGGGTGCTCAGGCAGAAACATTTAATTCATAGCCTTAATAGTTTTATGTAAAGTAGTTAGATGCTCCTTTCAGAATTAGAAAATGGTAATAGAATCTGTCAAGCAAGAAATGAGTGACACTGAACAGCTGTTGAGTAGGAAGGCCAAATAGCAGATAGGGGTGGTAAGGCACAGAAAGTAAGATATTCTACCGGGTGCAAAACAGCTGACAGCTAGCCAGCTATTGATCACAATTACATCCACGGTGGGATAGGAGCAGCACTCTCTTTCAAGAGACATCTGTTGAACTGAAAATCTGGATCTCATAGCATTTAGTGATAACAGGGAATTGGCCCAACAACCTGAACATATAGTTGGCCACATAAATTATAATACTGGTGAACTAAGTGTTACTCTGAAACAGATTACAGGCACACACAGCTGCTGAACTTGAATAATATTGGAAAAATCCCTCCTCAGCCTCAATAAGCAAATTAGGTCACTAGCGCAAAACCTCCAAAGCCAATTATGAGTTGAAACTAGCCTCCAAAACAAAGGGAAGCCACAAATCCTTCTTCAGTTACATCAGGAACCTCCATGGCAAAGTCCAGGTTTGTTCTGAATTAGTACTTACTGGTACCCACTTACAGTGATCCTGTTGACTTAGCCAACCTGCTAGCTGATAGGTTCAGTGCAAACTTCATCCCGCATCTCCCCAAAGGCCCACTCGACATCCCCGATACTTGCCCCACACCTCACATCTCCATAGATCACATGTTAAAGGCCCTATCCAAGGCAAAGAACACAGCTTCCATGGGACCTGTTAGTATCCCATGCTGTATTCTGTACCACCTGCAGCAAAAACTACCTTCGTCATTGAGCACCCTATTCAACCACAGCCTAATTACAGGCTTCATTCCAGCAGAGTGAACTGCCATTGTCATCCCCTTGCACATAGGTGGTGTCACTACCGACTTAGGAAGCTATCACCCCATGAGCTTGGCAAGTCTGATCTGTAAAGCCATGGAGCGTATTATTATGGATCTTATATACAAGGACATAGGCAATCTCCAAGCACTTGACCCTACACAATTCGGATTTGTCAGAGGCAGATCTTGCCTATTGAACCTGGTTGACTTTCTTGAGACTGTCACCAAGGCCCTGGATGAGGGAAAGTCAGTACATACAGCTTATCTTGACTTGGCCAAGACCTTTGACAAAATCCCCCCTCAGCCATCATCAGAAAGCTAACACAACTTAGCGTAAATCCCTATCTCATCAGGTGGGTGACCAACTGGCTCACCGATAGGACCCACAAAGTCAAAATAGGTACCACCACCTCCGACAGCAGACCTTTCACTGGTGGTGTTCCCCAGGGATCTATCCTGGTACCTCTACTGTTTGGCATCTACTTTTCAAAGACAAAGGGCCTGTGGCTGACCAAGTCTGCGGATGACTGTAAGTTGGGTGCTGCCATTGACTCCCCAAATGATAACATACTGCAAGAAAGTCTCACAGCTACAAATAACTGGTGTCAAAGTCATGGCCTTAAATGCAAAAAAATGTATCATCATACCATTTGGCAAAAGCATGACCCCTACTGATTACCACATCAATGGCAACCCCCTAAGCACACAACCTGTGGTGAGAGACCTGGGTACTCAGGTTGATGACAATCTCACATTCAAGCGTCATGTGGTGGCAGTGGTCAGAAAAGCTTTTTACTTGGTTCATCTCATAAGTAAAGGGATTGCATCCAGAAAAAAAGGTTATTACCTCTCTGTACTCCTCCTTATTAGGCCTGTAATTGAGTATAATGCCCCATTTGATATGTACCTCTCCAAACACCTACACTGACTGGAAAGGCCACAGAAATATCTCACAAAGAAAATTCATGGCCACCAAGACATGTCCTATGCTAACAAGCTCAAATCATTATCACTCTTCTCAGTATCAAACAGATTGCTCAGAACTGATCTGTGTCTCTCCTACAAGGCAATATTGGACCCTGCCCTACTAGAGATACTCCATATCCGCAAGTCTAACTCCTCACACATTACCCACTCGATAAGCCTAAATCTAATATGTAACATCAACAAAACCTGCTGGAGAGACAGGTGCTTAACAGAGTTGGCTCTCTGTCTCAGTGTGTTTTGTTCTTAAATATGGAAAGTCTAGGCAATAGTTATGGCCCAGAGGCCAGAAGACAAGCATGAACCTAGGTTGGCCAGATTAGAATGTGCAGGCATCTCCAGATGATTCAGGAATGAGCATGTTTGGATCAGCAAGAAAACCACATCCAGAGCTGGTCCCATAAGTTAAAAGCCATCCAGAGTATTATTTGGTCAGTTTTGCGTATCAATACTATGTGAGATGGCTTGTATGGCAAATTATATATTTTTTTCCTTCTGTGTCCTCAGTTTCTATTTTGTGAGATGTGACTGCCTGACTAGAATGTCTCCACAAATAGCATCACCTGCCTGATGCATCAGTTGAGAAATGTTTTTATTGTCATTAGTCACTTTCACTATTCCAGGTTACTTTTATTACCTAATGTCTTGGCTTTGGTCAGTGACCAAATGTGAGGAAACAATTTGCAAGAGATAGGCCAGTGTGTATCAGGTTCTGGTATGATAGACATTACATTGCATACTTAAAAAGTATGAGCATTCTCCCTATTGAATAAGCCCTTCTATTTTGCAATAAATGGATAAGTACTGCATTTATATAACAAACCGACAAGAGCCAAAATAATATAATAGAGGGATTGCTCTATTGGATCATGAAATTTTGTAGCATTAAGTCAGTGGAGCCAAAAAAAATCTTTTCTAACTCCAGAGAGTGAAAGCCCTGACCTTGACCCAGACTTCCTGAATTCAAATACTGGCTCTGGTAATTGAGGAACCAGGAAGGGAAGTGTAGGAGTGGGCTGCATATATTGGTTCACTCATCACAGAGGAGAGGGAAAGTGGTTTCCAGAGAGCTGATCACTAACATGCAACTGGAGACTTACAAGGCACTGAAAAGGCAAGCACTGGAGGCAGGGTAATTCCAAGGTGTTAATGATAGATTTCAATATCATGTGGACAGAAGCATGTGCATGCACAAGGAGGACATAAGATAACCATCACATGAAATAAAAGTAAAGTGATGGTGGTAGCATTATATTATGAACACCTTCACTGTCAGGATGCCATTAAAAGCACAAACCATGCCCATGGCTCCCTAGAAAAATGGCACCTCCATTCATCTCTTACTTTCATGCTGTGCAGTCCAGAGTGGCGAGAAATGAATTAGCTCAAGACACATAGCACAAGTCTTTTTTTTTTCAAAATTTTTTTTTATTTTTAACAAGAACAAGGAACAAAAATATAATTACAATCATAACTAAAATAAGCTATATACAAAGTCCATAACAAAATAAAATATATACATACAGTAAGGAAATCATCTAATATTTCTATAACAGTAAATACAATTTTCCCAGGCAATTAATTTATGTGTCAATTTTTTTGTATTCAGCTTTATGGTAGAAGTTTCTTTATCATATAGTGATTTGGCTAAATAAACTCATTCTTGAATGAGGGAGAAGATTCAGTTTTCCAATTTCTTGTTACAGCTTTCCTTACAACTGCTAGGATTGACCATATGAACTTGAGTTTTAGGTACAACTTCCGGAACTGGTACATTAAACAAAATAAGAGATTAGTTTCAGAAATTGTACAACTATCATTCCATAAGGGATTGCAGATGAGCCAGAAATCATTCCAAAATGAAGATAGCATTTTACAAGTAACAATCATATGAAACCAGACAGCATCAACTGAATTACATTTCCAACATTTCAAATCATTCTTTTTATATATTTTTGCAATTGTATGTGGTATCAAAAACATCTATTTAGCAACTTCCAAGTGTATATTTTCCAATAAGGAGAATTTGTTGTTTTTCCCACTGACTTTAAACAGAGCTTTTTATTTGTAGTAATGAATTCTTCTTTATTTATTTTGGTAGAGTAGTTCCAATAAGAAGCATCTGTAAAGTTGAGATCAAATCTAACGATTTTATAGATCAGAGACATAAATGAAGTGTCTCTTAGGAAACCGTTGATAATGTTAGACATTATGTCTAGAATTTTTGGTGTGTTACCCTCATTCAATTTTAATGAGAATATAATTTTGTTGTAAAAGAATTCAATACAGGTTTGTATATCCAACCAATTACTATTATGTAAATTGTATATAGCGATTAAAAAGTCAGCCAAATATTTTTTTTTTTGTGTGGATAAAAATTGATTCCAGTATAACAAGTTCTCTTCAAATTCTATCATTTTATTAATATCAAAAGAAATTAACACTCATTAGTGAAAGCTATTGGAAAAATGATGATTAATAGGTTTTTAATCAGATGATTGTAATGGATAAATCTTTTAAAATTCAGTAGTATCAGATTGATGAAAGACCAGGAGTTTAATTTCTATTTATTATCTTGTAAGTATATTTTTAATGACCATATAAAAATATTCCTCTTTATTTTAATGAGAGGTTCGAGCACCATTTTGTTATTAGTTAATAATGTTTTTTCATGTATTAGCTTCCAGCATTATTGGTATGAAGTATTAATCTATAAGAAAATAGTATTGATGATGGCAGCATTTTATATAAATCAACATTAGGGAATCCAATGCCCCCTTCTTTCCAGCTTGTAGTATGCTCCTGTAAGGATATTCTGGGCTTTTTGGGGTGCCAGAGAAAGTTTAGAAGAATATCATTGATCTTTTTAGTAATTTTTAAGTGGGGGAATAATAATAGATTGGCTAATAAATATAATTTTGTGTAATAATATAATTTTAATTAATATTAGTCTATCTTCAAAAGTAAAATACATCTTGTTCCAATTATCTATTAGACTAGCAATTGAATTAATGAGATATTGATAATTTATTGAGATTGTGTCTTTAAAGTTAGGCTTACTAAGAACACCCAAGTAATTAATATATGTAGAGTCCCAGTTAAAGTGTTTGTATATTTTAATCTAGTAGTATCTTTCTTGTTTATTAAGAGCATTTGGGTTTTGCTGTGATTAAATTTTAAACCTGATAGGCCTTCAAATAAGTCTAAAGTGCTAATTAAATAGTCTATGGATGATTCAATAGCACTGCTGGTTATTAGTAGATCATCAGCAAATAGTTGTATCTTGGGTGATAAGTCCTTATTAAGATCATAACTTTTAACGTTTCCATTATTTCTGATATAATTATCAAAAGGTTCTATAGCTATGGCAAAAATTAAAGGAGATAGTGGGAAGCCTTGTTTAGTACCTTTCAATACTTTAAAAAGGGAGGATGAGAAAGAGCCAATTTTTACAAAGGAAACTGAGTTTTCATAAAGTCTTTTGATTAGGTTCACAAAGTCTAAAGAAAAACTGTGGTTCTGTAATACTTTAAATAAGTAAGGCCAACTAAGAGAGATGAAAGCTTTATCTATATTGAGACTCGTTACAGGTAATTCATTTTTCTTATTATTTGCAATATCTATTATAGAAAGGAATCTAGCTATGTTATCTTGAACTTTTCTATTTTTTATATATTTTTTTATAAAACCAGTTTGGTCATTAACTATTAGGTTGGGGAGAATAGAGTTAAGTCTGTTCTCTAAGATGGCCATACAGATCTTATAGTCTATATTTAAGAAGGAGATGGGTCTGTAGGAAGAACAAGAAGTGAGTTCTTTGCCAGGTTTTAATATAGTGGGAACAAGAGACTATCCCCACCATGGTGGAAAATATTGGTAAGTTTTTTTTTTTATTTCATGGGATGTATTTAATAACATTTGAATACATTATCTGGTAGTATTTTATATATTTCAGGGATTAGGCCATCTACTCCTGGTGCTTTATTAATTTTTAAATTATTTATTTGATCTTATCAATTTTGGCAATGTTTTCAGCACAAACTTTCTCTGGGATGTTCTCTTTTAAAATGTAGCACGTATTTTATAATGTATAGTGGGATTAGAATTATTTATACTTTTGTAACATTTTTTAAAATAATATATTTTTCATGTCTGCAACTTTTATTTTTTCTTTATTTTCTTTGTATAAAATTTCGTTTATATGATTTTTCTCACTACATATTTTG
Source organism: Protopterus annectens (assembly GCF_019279795.1). NCBI lineage: Eukaryota > Metazoa > Chordata > Ceratodontiformes > Protopteridae > Protopterus > Protopterus annectens. The sequence continues at coordinate 1,176,165,198 of NC_056741.1, read as the reverse complement.
ATCTTATTGCAATTTTATGTAAACTTTTGGGGTTAATAGAGTATGAGTTTAACTTAAGTTTTTTTTAAGTGTATGGAAATGTTTTGTTTCAGAATGTCCTGATATTCATTATTTGATTTATTTATATTGTCTAAATTTTTTTATCTTTCGATATAAGGTTTTGTTTTAGGTTATCAATTTCATTTTGAATATCAGTTAGTTTTTTTATCCCATTCTTTTCTTTTTAACAGTAACCAGTTTTTTTTATTTTTCCCATATAAGAATACCTATAAGGTATCCATAAAATTATATCTGATACCCATCTATTATTATTTATTACCATAAATTGATTTATTTCATCTAAAATTTAGTCTTGAAAGCCTTTTATATTTGTAATAAAAGCTAGAATTCAATGCTAAAAATGTAGGACCTCCGTATGAAAAGTTATATTAAAGATAATGACATTGTGATCAGATAAGGAGCAGGATATTATTGATACATTCTCTATTTTTGATAATATGGAATTAGTTATTAATACTTTGTCAATATTTGTTTGTGTCCCAAATCTATACAAATAATGGAAAAATTTTAGGGAACAGGGTAATTTTATATCATATGTATCTTTGAAATTTCTTAAGTTAATGTAATTATTTAAGTAACTAGCTACAGAAGAAATTTTAGAGAACTTAGGATTTGTAGTTTCTTTGAGAGAAAGCACACAGTTGAAGTTCCCTGCTAAAATCACTTCTCCTTTAGAATGTAAGATCATTATATTCAAATACATCTTTACTGTTTTTGTATCTATTCCTGGAATCCAATAGGTGTTTATGAAGGTGTAATATTTCTTCTCAAGCTTAATTACCACTAATGCTAGCATTTCATCATTGTCTATATAAGAGTCTATGATTTCAGGAGTTTACAATCCTTTTCTCCAAAGAATTAACACACTTCTCCTTTTGTATTTAAATTGAGAACCAACCAACTTAACATAGTTTTTTTTAAATATTTTGATATTAAGTGTGTCTCTGGGAAAAATACTATATCTGCCTTATGTAAGGAAAGATATTTGTTAACACTTGCTCTCTTTGTATTATTATTTACTCCCTTTACATTTAATGACAGAAATTTGTAGGTTGCCATTATTTAATACATTGTAAATTAATAGAATGCATATAATGATTTCCTATAGTAATACTGAAATACATAAAAATATTTATTATGGACAAGAATACTATAACCAACAATAGATTTTAATAATATATACATTAAAAACCCTTCTCTTGGAAACTAAAGTTCCTGGCTTAATATGTTTTGCATATAAGCCACAGAGCTGCCAACTCATGTCATCTAGTAGTATTCCTCTGTTACTGCAGATGAAATATTTGCTGAGAGAAGAGAGAAGTAAGCAAGAAAATAGATTTCAAGGTAAAATTAATGACTAATCAAAGCATATTACAATATTGACTTGTAAACATTATTTCATCATGTATTTTGGGTCTACATTACATAATCAAAATTCCAAAATATCGAACACCATAAGCTCGAACTTGGAATTTCGAAATTGGATAACATCGAACACTCAGAATAGCAAATGTTTTCCCAGGGAAAAAAATTTGCTGTTCCGAGAACCATATACACAACACAAGCACACCAAAATAAATACTCCACACATATACACTTAACAAAACCCTACTTCTAACCCTACACTAAACCGTACATACATTCCTATCTATCCACTAACCTTAACCCGCACCCTAACCCTAAGGTCTGTAACTATCGCACACTTACCCTAAGGAGCTATACACAAACAAACTAAATAATGCACACACATACACTTAACAAAACTCTACTTCTAACCCTACACTAAACCTTACATAGATTCCTATCTATCCACTAACCTTAACCTGCACCATAACCCTAAGGTCCGTAACTATCACACACTTACCCTAAGAAACTATACACAAAGTAATTAATACACACACATACACTTAACAAAACCCTACTTCTAACCCTACACTAAACCATACACACATTCCTACCTATCCACTTAGCTTAACCCGCACCCTCACCCTAAGGTCCATAACTATCGCTCCACAGTGGAGGAAATAGCGAAGCCACGGAACGGCCCACCGAAATCTTGCCCTAGGTAAGAATTCAATTTTCCACGGCTTTGCTATTTTAAGCCTTTGATATAGTGGTGTCAATATTATTACATTCGACATTTTGTAATGTCAATGTTATAATATAGACCCTGTATTTCAGCTCCAACATATGTTTTGATGCACTAAACAGATCAGGGAAATGTCTACTTATTTTATTACTTTGCAGTCAATAGTGAGTGAAGAAAAAAAGGGGTGTGAGTAAGTATGAAAAGTATATAGATATAATGGGAGAATGCATTTTTATCCTCTTGCAGGGAGCTAAGAATATCTTGCACTTCAACATATCTATTACACTGCTGTAAAGGGACTCTGACAAGTTAAGACTTTCACAAGATGTGGGTGTAAACAAGCAAAATCAATAAAATATTAATTATTACTTTTTAAACCAACGGATCATTTTCCTTTTGTTAGTACTATTTGTGGGTCTTTATATACCACGTCCATTTCAGATCAGTTTCATATAGCAGAAAGTTAAAATTAAACTAGTATTAAACTATGGCATAAGGCACATATAAATATGTCTCGGAATCATGTTAAAATTTCTATTTTATCAACATTTTTTCAATATTGCTAGCACAAAAAGACTACTGCAAACATATGTAGGCTTCAAAATGAGTAACAATTTTAACAGAATAGCTTATAGACATCTCTAGTATAGCATACAATGCAAAAAATATACAATTTGCAGTCACCAGCCTGGCATATGCAAATAACATCATATCTGCATTCTAGCCAAAATGACAAAATGGCAAAGAAACATCACCTGTAGGAATCTAGTCTGCATTACATATTATTTAAAATATTTCTCATTAAAGCAAGTCATAAACTGACTAAAACATCCCTAAAAACTAGGATCAAAGTATGCTAAAAGAAACAATGTTACTTTCACAGAAACTACGAACAGTACAAATTAACATAGACTATGGTATTTCACTATCTGTTTAAACAATGATCCACTGTTTATAGCTTATTTACATATTTATAATGCAGCACTTACATTGTTTTAATAAACATTTCTTGCCCTTCCATCATTTCGACCATTCAATCTTCCAAAGAAAATATGACATATCACCAAAGTTAACTATCATATTACTACAGCTATTTAGCCATAAGTTATTTTTAAATCTGGCTATTCTCAAGATTTTTCCATGCTGACTCTTATTTTTCAGTTTAACTGTATCTATAGTGTTTTCAACAACCCACATTGTATATTATTTATGAGAAAACACGCACACACACGCACCCACACACACACACACACACACACACACACACACACACACGCACACACACACACACACACACACACACACACACACACACACACACAACACATTACCTTCTTTGTACCTTCCTTTTCTCCTTTTTTCTTCCTTTCCCTATGTAAATGTCACAAAGGAGAGCTAATAGCAGTATGTTGTTAAGAATAATAGATTAAACATAAGATTGTTTATTTGGTCCTGGATTTTGTTTTTCTCTTACAGACCAGTCAGTGCTTGTATCTTTAAAGTAGAATATGGAAAAAGGCCTTCATCATACCTTTACATAAAGGTGGCAATAACAACAATGTTTCCAACTTCCGCCCCATTGCTGTCCTATCTCCCATCTCTAAACTCCTGGAAAGGTGCATCCAACTTCAACTCCTACCATATCTCATAGATAATAACCTACTTTCTCCTACACAACATGGATTCAGACCAAATCACAACACTATGACAGCACTCCTCTCCTTTCTTTAAATTGTAAATAACGCCCGGGACTCTGGCCTTATTATTGTCTCTACCCTTCTACTTGACCTCTCTAAAGCCTTTGATACTATATCACATAGTCTGCTTCTAACCAAACTCTCCAAACTTAACCTATCTTCCTCTACTTTGAACTGGTTCTCTAGCTACTTATCTAATAGATATCAAGCAGTAAAATGGAAAAAGGCAACCTCCTCATTTCTTAACACACAGACTGGTGTCCCCCAAGGCTCCATATTAGGTCCCCTCCTTTTCAATATATTTATAAATGATTTCCACAAAGCTATCCCTCTCTCCAATATCATCCAATATGCAGATGATTTGACCATTATTTGCACTGCCTCAACTATCCCTACTCTCATAAAGCTAACTCAGGATGCTTTTTCTACCATTGAACTATGGATGAAAACAAATCACCTAGCACTCAACACCTCTAAAACCAAATTAATGATATTCACCCCTTTTAAACGCAACTCTCTCAATACAAACACATTTTCTATTACTAGTGAGAATAACACTCCACGGAACTAGTGACTGAGACCAAATTACCTGGAGTCCAAATTGATAACCAACTAAAATTCAACTCCCATCTACAACTAAATATTAAAAAAAACATCAAAAACTAGGGATGCTCTATCAACAAAAGCACTACCTTACAACTGCCACTAAAATCACTCTACTTCCTTTCTTATTCCCTCCCTTCTCTATGGAGCTCCACTACTAACTAATATACAAATCTCCCTGAAAAAACAACTTTCCTCCTGCTACAATAAAATCACCAAGTTTGCTACCAACCAAAAGTCTTACACCCACCACTGCTCCTCTCTCCAACAACTAAAATGGCTAGAACTACCCAATCAGCTCACCTATACACAGCTATCCCTTGCACATAAACTTATTTTCAACTCCTCCCTCTGTCCCTCCCTCTCTTCTGTGTTTAAAATGCACATACCTGATAGAATATTAAGGTCCAACAACCAAAATCTATTAGAAGTGTACAAACCAACCCATCCCCCAGGCAAATATCTTCTCTCAGATGGGTTAGGTCGTCTCTGGAACTCTCTACCTCCAACTATCCGTACTACCTCTAACCATTTTCTGTTCAAAAAATCTCTTCATTCACATCTACTTTCCCAGTGGGAATGCTCTTGCTCCCACCCTACTTAACTACACTGAACATCCCCATTTCCTCCTACTTCTGCTTACACCCTTGATTTCTCTCTCTCATTATCCATAACTCTCACATTCCTGTTATTACTATAGAGTATGTAAGAATACTCTACACTCTACCTCTCATATGAAGAACTCTCTTTATGAAATAACTTTAGCAGAATTTTGAATTTATGTATAATCCCTTTTAATCTGCTATCAGTTTTAACACTGTTAAATTAATTGTAATTGTGCATTGCATTTGTATTTGTCTACTTGAGAATTTTTATAATGTTTAAGTATGTCTAATACCTACTGTAATCTATATTGTCTGGAGCTTTTCTCCCCAGGACTCCATTGAAAACGGGTTCATTTTGGCCCAATGGACTATCCTGGTAAACCAGCTGCAAATAAAATAAATAAATAAATAAATAGAAGTAGTATCCATATTTTCTTCTGTGTAAAGGTTTTGGCTTCTTCTAGAGTTTCAAAGGTCTTTTTTCCTTTTGGTACAGACCCTTATTTTACCAGGGTATATCAACTGTGCTTTAATACCAGCTTTTTTTAGTAGTTTAATAAGAGGAATAAAAGTCTTTCTTTTTGGAAGGATAACAGAGGAATAGTCATTATCAAATCTAATTACCTGGTCACCTATTTTCAGAGAATTAAATCTTTGTCTTGGCTGGATATAAATTTCATGATGATGGATCACGGATTAATGTTTTTGCTATTAGAAGGGACTGTAGAGAGGGATCTATAGGCGCTTTCAATACTGAAGGAAAGAGCTTCTGTAGATTTAATGTAGGTAGCCAGGTAGTTAAAAAATCACCATGTTCTCTCCTTCCAATCCATCTGGTACACCATAAATTCTGATATTATTCCTTCTGGACTGGTTTTCTAAGTCATCAACTTTGTTAATGAGATTATTGTTTTGTTGTAGTGGGGAGGCTGCGGTGGTGCAGCAGTTAGCATTGCTGCCTCACAGTTGGGGTGCCTTCTGTGTGGAGTCTGCATGTCCTCCCTGTGGTCGCATGGGTTTCCTCTGGGTGCTCCTGTTTCCTCCTACATCCCAAAGACATGCTGTAGGTGGATTGGAAACTCTAAATTGGCCCTCTAAATTAGAGTACGTGCTTGTGTGTACCTTCTGTGGAAGGTTGGGTGCCAGGCTGGCAACTCAACACTGTAAAACTCCACTGCCAATCATGAGCGGACAGGTGATCTGCTGTGGCAACCCCTAACCAGGAAAAGCCAAAAGAAGAAGATTGTTTTGTTGTAGTAGTAGTTCAATGTTCTTTTCCCTCTATTAATCTACAGTCAATATCAGATACTGACTCCTCTAGTGCTATTATTTGGCTTTTTTGTTGTTTTTAAAATATCACTTAATAGCTCAATATGGTTGTATCTTCTTTAATTTTGTCAGCTTTAAGGTCTAGTTTGTCTATTTTTATCATTAGATCTTGAATGTTTGTGAGAATTGAATGTAGTTCCTTTATCATGGAATTTTCCTATTGGGTAGATTTTAGAAGGCTCATCTTTTTTCAGCTGAAGTGCTCTTCTCTTTCTTCTTGAAGATTTGACAGGAAAATATAAAAAGTATATGTTGAAAAATACACCAGTAAAAAGCTTGAAGTCTCTAGATTGTATATTATCCACTTTGGAGTTATTGTTGGTGGATTTAGTAAAGAATTCCTGTCAGACAAAATAAATTACTGCAGAGCAGAAAGTTTGTGTGCTTTCGGGCTGCCATCCAAGCCATACCCCTCAAGACACATAGGGCAAGTCTTGATAGTCAGCAGATACACAGGCAAAAAAAATTGTATTTAGGGACTTTTTTGGCAGTCTAGTAATAGGTTCTCTAGGATGATTGCTTTGAATGCAGATGCTGCTTTACTGTCTAGGCTTGACTACGAGTTCATCATGTTATTCAAAAATTTCAGGGTACAGTAAATTGATCGTACTACATTTGAAGAGGCATACTTATTCAAGTTACAGATCAGAAGACAGCTTTTTTCTGATGTTGAAACTTCTTGTTAATAGTTTATTCATATCTGAAATTTTAAATGCTATATTGTAGCAAACAGCTAAGTGGATTTTCTGCACTCTTTAAAAGGCTTTGGAAGATTTCCAATTTACTAAACTGCCTTTACAGAATTCTAGTATATGGTATTCAACAGTGACATAAACAGGGAAGTAAAAAATAAGCGTACCGGCATTCAAGTTGGAGATTTCAAAAGTCAACTCTGCCAAGCCTTCTGGCCATGCTTCCCAAAACAAATGATATGAATGTGGGAGTTGAAGATCAGAGTTGTTACCTGGAAAATTAATGGGTTAATTGATCCATAAAGAGAGCTGGGGAAAAGAACGTGATGGAAAGAGTTAAGTTATAAGATCTAATTTTTGTTTACAAAAAACAAAGTTGTGAGTTAGTGAAAGCAGCAACGTGTGAAAGAGGGATACATGGTGTTGGTATTTCACTACCATAAAACTGCAAGAAAAGAGAATAGTTAATCCTAGCCAAAAAGTCTTCCCATGATGCAACACAGTTAAATCTAGCAAGACTAGACATAGCTATTGGATATTAAAAGTAACAGTGGCTGACTGGAAGATCATGCTGGCAGCTGTTACAGTGTCAACACAAACAGCATTACAGTGTATCAGTAGCTGGAGGAAGGCATGGAGAGCATCAAGGAGGTAGATGATAGGAGTTTTTTAGAGGTCATTTCAATGTGACTTTGATGCCCCTGTGGAAATGTTGTTTGGAAATCACATGATAAGAGTCAAACCTAGTTAAAGCAGTGGTTGGAGAAAAAGGTGTATATGACCTATTGAAGACTAAAACAGGAACTACCTTGCGAATCATTTTCTCTAAAGCTATATTAAAATAGCTGAGTAGTATAGACTTTGCTTATAGACAAAAATGACGTTGATGAGGTTAGTGATTTTGAAATTCCTGTTTGATGTTTAATTAAAATTCCATTATCAGGTCTTTGAAGGAGATTTGTGGTGAAAATCACCTGGAGATTTAACACAGCAAAACAACTGAACATGGAAGATTATTTGTGGTTGCAGGATATAGTTAGAAGAAATTTTTTGGAAAATCTCATGGTAGGAATCCTTTCTGATGCCAAGTGGTGGGAAGTAGTTTGGCAGGAAAGATTATACCAGAGTGGAGAAGATGATGAAAATGTAAAGAAAGTGAAATGAAAAGATATAAATTCAAGTTGTGGTGCAGGCAACTCCATTAAAAAAGGTTAGGAAAGGAGGAAAATACAGATGGAATACTGATTCAGAAGGCCTGTTTTAAAGAATTTCTGGGGGAAAAAGAGGATGGAATCTGAATTAGGTAAATAGAGGTGACTGCCTTAGGTGTAAAGCTGTTTTAGGGTGTGAAACACTGTAGAAGTGCCAATCTGTCCCTGTAAGTCTGTGGTATGATCACCGTTGTTGGGCAGTGGTGTGAAATTATTAGTTTTTCCAAGCACAGGCAATATCACTCATCATTTAAACAGCTATGACTGAGAGATCATGAGTGCTTAAATGATTTCAAAAACTGCTTGTGATGTGCATATGTTTTATGAACTGCAGCAAGGAGTTATGATATAGTTACCTAAAGGTGTTTTAAAAAGACTAGGAAATAGGGAAGATAACAAAGAGCTTTTTTATTCAGTTGTTTTTGCTTGTTTGCGTGATTGCTCTGAAGGAGAATGGATTTTTGTTTGTTTTTGAGGCATTGAGAATGGTGTCAGCTGACCTATCTGTAGGTTTGGCTACAAGGGAAGAAGACATGAAACTTCTAGCCTGGAAACTAACTGGGCAGAAGATCATGTCCAGGATCAAGAATTTAAGATCAGGAGGTGGATCAATAGTAGGAAACATGAAGATATTTGAAAGGTACTTCCAGATTTTTATGACAGTCTATAAGGTAGAGACTTTCAAGACGCAAAGCTGCTGTAGGAATACAACAGATATCTACGGGGCATTGCTGCATTTCTGTCACTGGACAAGTAAGTAAGCCTTAAGATGTTTCACAAAGGGAAAAATAATTAGGACCATAAGTAAAAAGAAAGCAGGGGCTACAAATGGGTCTGAATTAGATTTTTACAAGCTTGTCAGGTAACAGGTTGCAGATGGCAGGCATGCTATTTTTAATCAGTTATTGGAAAGATGACCCCCTGTTATAGACCTATTGTGTTAATAAACACAGATGCAAAAGTTATTGCAGAGTACTGATCATGATATTACACAAAATCATTCTAAAACTAAATAGAGTTCCTTTGCCAAAAGGAATCATTCAGATGGCAGCTTGTTACTTGTTCTGGACTTTTTTGGTAGCAGTATAAAGGAAGGGAACCAAGAGGCAGGAATTATCATGCTTGAGTAAAACAAAAAAATGGCAATTGACTGTATGATTTTAGATGGGTGTACTACATAGGACAGAATTTGGAGGAAGATGTACTGCTGTAGTCATGGCCTTTACAAGTCCCTGAAATTAAGATCTGGACAGTATGGAGGCCTGCCACAGTCTATAAAGTAAAAAGGCAAGGGTGTCTAATCTTGCCTTTGTTTTTCTTTCCTCCTAGAAACTGAGGTGTTAGCCCAAAGTATATATAGGTTGTTGGACAAGGAAATTATGGCATTGGATATATTCTTCATATCTAGAATCAATGTGTTTGCAGGTAGCTGCATTCTACTCTCCCGAATAAATTTAAAAAAAATTACCTAAAATGCTAAGAGTATACAGGCATTCAGACCCGAGTCAGATTTGCAGAATCATACAAAGAAACCTCCTGTTTCACTGTTTCAGTGGCATAGAGGGATAAAGCCCTGACTACTGTCCAGTTGACAAGATTTCAAATAGCAGCTCTGTTGTTGACTGATGGAGCAGCAGGGAGGGATGGGCATGTGACAGTGCTCAATGATGATTCCTAAGGGGATGCATGGTCCAAAGTCGGGAATTACCCTCAGACATTGTCAGCAAATGTGGGGGAAGGGAAAGGGAGTGAGAAGGGCATATAAAAGAACTTCTCTGGATGGAAGTACAAATGACTGAGCCTCCAGGATGCCCTTAAAATCCACAACTGACTCCAGCAAAAGTGGAATAGTCCAGGGGTAGAAGCATGAATGGTAGACCTAGCATGGATGTGTAGACCAAAGAAAAGTATTCTATGATCATAATAGGGTCTATTCACTTCAAGGTTTATATCTTCTAGGTTTAGAGAAGGATACCATTAAGTATCTATGCATAATAATTTACTACATTTGGGAAAGGAATTAGTATTTGAAATTATCCAACTTGTTATACTGATGCACAAGCAAAATTTGCCTACTGTCCAGTAGTATATCGGTACTTGTGACAGTGTTGTGTCAAATTATATGGTTTAAATCATTGCTTTTCATAGTATATCTAAAATCCATACAAAGATTAGGTACATATGTGATACATTTCATATGCTGAGTGAAGGAAAGCATTGTACTGAACAGATTTAGGGCTACAGCCAAAACTGGAGGATGGGGACACTCAGATTTCTGAATATATTACATCACATGACAGAGACAGTAGTCATGATGAGGTAAGATAAGGGAGTGGGTGAGGACTTACTCAAGAGAAGGGGATTATGACTATCTACTTTTAACTTTTAACACTATTGTCAAATCGAAAGGATACATTTTAATGACATGTACAACAGCATGGGGTAAATGCTTCACAAACTCTGAAGACATGGAATAAATAGGGGATTACATATTTCAGTATAAAGAGGTGAGGGTAAGACGAAAATCTCTGTGGCTAGAAACCAACTAACTAAATGTATAAATGCTGAGGATTCAAAGGGAGGTGGTACACATTTCTACTCACAATCAGGGATAGTACAGTTATGTAAGTAAATTTACTATAACAGAAGATAATTGAATAATCACAGTAGCCTAAGATAAATGGACAGATTATGAGAGCTTAACAGGACTGAGAGAAAGGAAGGATGAAGGTCCAGAAGCCATTGGAGGATGGTCCTAGCAAAGCCTGTCCTAGACCAGAAGAAGGAAATTATAGTGCTTTGTAAATATATGCATGGAAGTCCAACTTGCTGCTTTTAGAATATTTCTAGAATCCAACCCTTTTCCATAAAGCCACAAAATAAACAGTGGCCAAGGTAGAGTGAGTCCTAATTTTGCCTGGAGCATACTAGGCAAGTGATTACAGGGGGCTACAAAATGCCTAGCATTATATACCATTATGCAAGTAAATTTAAAAGTTCTTGCCACCATTTTCCAACATTTAATCGAGGTCACCTCCCAAATCCAGAAGGGTCATACATAACAACTCTGGTAAATATTAGCGTCTATCGATCTAGTCATCAAGACTAGCCTTTAAGGTAGCTGAAGTTGTACTTTGTTTAAACTGTAGGAGTAACTTATTCCATAGGCTAAGAATATGTTATGCAAGTCAGGAACTCTCTCTCTCTCTCCATTGACATTTAATTTTTTGTTGCAGATTTAATTCCTTAGTGTGGGTGTTTGCAGAAACACCGGTTTTACAAAGAAATAGGAGGTCAAACAGGACTGGGTCTTTTAATGCTCAAAAAGTGAGACACAAGACACCTCAGAGCAACTCGTAGGCTACTGATTATAAGGTGAGTCATGCCAATCTATCAAAGTAGTTGAAGGATTTAAGACCTTTAATTCTTTTTGGCTAAAAAACTTTGGGGCCTTTCCAGTTGAGCGATATGCCTGGATTTGTACATACCAAAAGGGGTCATTGTATTTAATAGCAGGTCTTATAAGGGAAGAGTACAGTGGTAGGATGACTTATTCTGATTTTGGCAATATTCCTTTGGTAATTAACTGGGCCAGACAGAAGGATTTTCCGACTGTGGTGGAAACATGGTGATCAAATGAGAGACAGCTATCCACATAAGTACCTAGGGTCTTGATTGACCATATCTGCATAAAGAGGAGCAACATTTATAACATATGAGGTGGGAAAAACATTTCTGTCAATTGCTGCTATGCTGCACTTCTTTTCATTTTGATACAGCCCATGCATGTGCATATTCTAGCCCTTGCTGGAGTTGTTTTGTATCAGTGGATGAGCAGGTAACATTGCCTATTTTGCAGGCATCAGCAAACTTGGTCAGTCACACTTCCAGTATATTGGTTTGGATGTCTACAAAATAAAGGCCACAATGGAAAGAGTCCAGAATGTATCCCTGTGGCACCCTACTAGTTGCAAGTTTGTTTTCAGAGAGGGAACCAACAAATTTCACAACTTAAGTTCTGTTGAACAGACAATTTGTAATCCATTGGATAATGTACAAAACACTTATACAAAACAACTCCACAGCCTAATTTTTCAATAATATTAGCATGGAGTATACTGTTAAAAACCTTGGACAGGTTGAGATAAGCAATGCACACATAATGACCACCGTCCACAGCCTCTTTAGCCTTTTCAAAGAAACTTATTAAGCTCAGGAGACAGGACCTGTCCTTTAGAAAACAAACTGATTAGGATCAACATTAGTTAGGCTGCCAATGTCTGCTCAAAGGAATTCTGCTATGATACATTCCATGGCTTTGCATATAATGTTGGTGAGGTTGACAGGTCTATAATTACCTGGGTCTGCAGATGGGCCACACTTGTGAGTCACAGTTGTTGTTCTCCTGGCATCATGCAAAACCCTGTTGAGTTACTTGGGCTGAAGTGTTTAAGTAGAGGCTCAGATAGTACATATTTGACACTGAGAAAAATGTAGGCTGTTATTTTGTCTGGTCCTATGGAAGTATTATTTTTAGCCTTGGCAGAGATTCTAAGACTTGTTCCAAAGAGATTGCAGGGGAAAAGTACAGTTGCTTAAGTAAAGTTACTATAACAGTAGATGTTTGAATGATTACTGCTACAGTAACTTTAGCTATACGGGTTATATCATTGGCAAGATATAACCCAAAATGCTTAAGGCTACTGCAGCAGTGATCAATATGATGAACATACTAAATTCTCAGTGATATGGGGGTGGCAACAATGTGATTTGGAGGGTTAAAATTGGCACTAAATATTTCTGCCAATATATTAGCTATATACACAGGTTTTACCCTTTTAATTTATCCAAGTCTTTTGGTTTTCTAATACCATGACAGGAATGGACCCCATTCCTAAGTCAAAGTATGTGCTTGTTGCAGAACCCACAGTGTGCCCAGTAATGATTCCTGCAATTCATATGGAGTTACATGTATCAGCAACATATCTAAGTACGATTGTAAATTCTTTTTTAAGACCAGTTGCTCCTACTACTATTAGAACTACTTGGGTATTCTTCCATGTTGCCTTTGTTTCTGTCTGCAAATCCTTGCATTTTATGACTTTGTGTCTCTTTGTATGTAAGACACTGTAGTCAGTGGGTGTAGCAATTTCAATGACCAATGCTACTTTTGTCTTCTTTTCATGGACTCTTACATCTGGGTTTCTCGCATCTATCTTTTGAACTGTTGGTAATGGGTGATCCCATGTGATATAAACTTTATAATTTTCTATAATGGTCTTTGGCTCACGTTTCAGTGATTTTCAGCTACTTCAATATTATAATGTATAGGTTCAGGGAACAGGACCTGTCATTTACAAACCAAACTGATTAGGATCGACATTAGTTAGGCTGCCTATGTCAGCATAAAGGAATTCTGCTATGATACATTCTATGGTTTGCATATAAGGTGAGAATGGGTGATATGATTATGACTAAGGTCAGTGCAGTGTTGGACAATATTCCTTAATTATCTGACATACATGAAGAAATATCTGTAATTTTCTTTGAAATCTGTAGCAACCTTAAAACCACTATTAGACAATGTAAAATATGAACTTAAGTTCCTTGCTGGCATGTTTTAGTGCAGTTCTTTGGTAGGGATATGAGTACTTCTTGGAATTGTTCATTCTTTTCCTTCATTTGCTGTTCAATTTAATATAGAAATTCTACCTTAAAGGTTTATTCCTGAATTTACAGTTATATTTAGGAAAGATGGGTACTGACTTTTCTTCACAACTGTTCAAGTGCTGGTAAGTCAGAGATAAATGCAGCAGTCCCCTTAGTTGGGTCTATTTGAAAGGGATTGTTGGGAGTTTTACATAGGTCTTCTACAAGCTGAAGTGGATTTGCTTTGGAGAAGTCCCTAAAGATGGTATAATTTGGTGGTGGGGTGGTACCACTAGACCTTGCAGAGATGATGACTGATTTGTGGTCCAATTAACCAGGGATGAGGAAATGCAGGGCAGGATGAGGTGTAGGCAGGGGTTAGGTTGGTAAGGAACAGGTCAAGCATATTAAAGGGTCTAGTGGGTAGTTGTACAATTTGCTCCAGTGGAATTAATCAAGTCTAGGAAAAGCTGAGCATAAGTATTTTTAGAGGTGTAAGTGTGCCAGTCGATACTTGGGCAATTTCAGTCCTCAACTAACAGGGCATTTTGTTTGATATTTAATGACTCAATGGTATTGAGGTAATGTCTGTGATATTTGAGTAGCCTTAATGGGATCTCTAGCTAGAAATGAATTAGTAGTTGGATTTGTTAAGGGTTATTTGGATTTTTCTGAGCAGAAAGTTAGGGTTGTGGGTAAGTTACCTGTTATGGTGAGAACAACAGAAATAGTATGAGATAACCATCTAGAAACTTTTTCGACACTGGTTGTCTGTCTTTTTTATTTTCATAGGAAATAAACAGCTGACTGGCCTTTCATAGGTTCATAGGTACTTCCTAGACTATTGATCTGTAAGTATCTTAAGTGTAGCTTTGCATTCCCATGGTAATTATTAACCCTTATATTTTGCAATGCGAGTCTCCAAAGATAGGCCACACAGCTATATGTTGGATACTTACAAGTTTACCCTATCCATGTGGGCAATTGTTGCTAAACCATTTCTCATCCATTCATCCAAGTTACATTTAAGTAGACTAAGAGAAATACTCTGCTTCATGTGGTGTGGAAGCTAGTCCCATAAAAGCGGTATTCTCTGTGATGCACACATATCCCTCCAGCATGATCTGTTAATCTTATGAAAGAGATTGAGGTCTCTTGACTGGGTATTTCTGAAGCCATAAGACTTATGAATGTGTAATAGATCTGAGAACAGCATCTGTTGAGGCAGGCTTTATAAGTGTGGCAGAGGTCGACTCTCGGCAACCTGTATAACACCAAGAAGACAGACAAGGCTTTGAGGAGATCAGCATAGTTGTTATGATTTGGGACCTTGACTTTTTGTTTCTTAGTGAAGAAGCATTGTGGCCATTTTACCTGCGATAAGTGTTTAGACAGATACATACCATATACTCAATGATCAGCCTTAATGAATGCAATTATAAAGGAACAATTACAGCCCTAGATCTGGATGTCATACCATTCAATATAAGCTGTGCAGTGATAAAAGACTTCTTTATAATAGTGGATACATGGTGATCAAAGTATTGTTCATTGTTAGCATAGATTACCAGATCTTTGCAACTATGGGATCAGTTTTTAGGGGAGAGGGGTTGTCAATATGACAAAGGGAGTAATGCTATTCAAGGGATATGATTGAATATTTCTTGGCATTTTTGGATTCAGTCCAGGGTTTTGACACTATTTGTCTAGGACAGGCTCTCTTGTAGGATCATGGTATCATCTGGGGTGTTTATGATGACAGCAAGTTTGCAGCCATCTGCAAACTTGTTCAGCTGCAATCCCTTGACATTACCTTTGACCTCAGAGAAGAGGGAAGGGGCAAAAGGACTGAACCTTGGAGCACTCCACTACTGACAGGTATTTTAGAGAAGGTAGAACCACAACCCTTACTATGTGTGTTCTGTTTGTGAACTAATTTGCTGTCCAGCAAGGTACACAGGAATTAAAATTTAGCTGGGATGCATGAGTGTTGGATGGTGTTGAATGCCTTTGCAAGGTCCAGATAGGCAATGGCACTTATTTGCCCGTTATTGCCTCAGTGACTTTCTCGAATAAGTCAACCAGGTTAAGTAGGCAGACTTGCCTTGATGAGTCCAAATTCAGCTGGATTGAGAGTCTATAGATCACATATATCCCTATCTATTAAATAATGATCCTTCATATAGCCTTACAAAGAAGGTTGGTCAAGCTAAGGGTCTGCAATTATTTGGATGTGCTGCAGCTCCACCTTTGTGCATAGGAATGACTGTTGCTGTCCTCTATTAATCCAGCAGAAAGCCTGTTTTGAGGCTAATGTTAACTAGCCTCTAAGCATCGTTTGAAAATTCAGCCACTAAGCAGCATTGTATGTTATTTAGCCCAACAATGTAATGTTCTGGAACATAGGTAGTGCCTTGAGAACTTGTTCTTGGGAAATTTGAGGAAGGGGAGTAGATGTAGGTATTTGACTTGAGAATACTGGAGGAGAGATGGGGTGAAGATGGAGCTGAATTTGTCCACTAATAGACTGGCCATGTCCTCTTGGTCAAAGTATGTGATATTTACTATTAGCTCTGAGTAGTGCTGGACATTCTTTCTGAGATTTCTGACAGTTAAAGGTGTCTATTTGGTCACCATTCCGCTGGGTGGCTATTTTACCTCATATCTGGCTTTGGTTGATTTGCTCTGGATGCAGAGTTCCTTGTTTAGTTTAGAAAGAGCATTTCTAGCTTCTTAAGAGTTGGATTTATTTTTGCAATGAGTTTTTTCTTTTATTATAGACCCTGCTTATATTACAGTTTCATCACAGGGTTTATTTTTGAATTTTTGTGTTGTATTTCTGAGGGGGACAGATGTCTATGCAACTATTTACGTGTGACCTGAACTTGGCAGTAAAGGAGTACATATAAGCAGAGCATTCATTGAGGTGGAAGGGGCGTATGAATTTAGTTAAGTCACCACTCAGTGCCTGTGCATAGTCTCGGAATACCGAGGTATTGGAGTATGCTTCTGGCTTCAGTCTTAAGGTAAATGTGACTGACTTGTAGTAAAATTTGACCAGGGAGGCAGCTACACTAGGCAGGGAGGAGGGCTGTCCCATACTGGTAAGGACAAAGTCCAGGATTTGATTTCCCTTGGTCGGGGTGTGGCTAACTGTTCCAAGGGGTTTGTATTTATAAAGTTTCAAATCTCTGGGTGTACATGTATAAGGATGTAAAAAGTCTTCCAGTTGATGAGGGATACTTGAAGTCTACCAGGAGAATAGTGTTTGCCTAAATACAAAGGGACTTTATACTGATGAGGTAAGAGGTATGGGTCGAGGGGGTCATGTGGTTAACAATGATGTGCTAAAAGAGTTTTTTTTTTTTTTACAGTAAGTTGCACATGGAGGGTTTTCAGTTGAATGTCTTGTTTAATGAGTTGGGATGCAAGATTTTTAAACAACAGAGAGACACTTTTTCTTTAGTGACTTCTAATGTAGTATGCCTATACAAGTGATAATCATTGAATATGTCCACTGATGAAATACCTTAATTGGCCAAGAACCAGGTATCATGCATATACTTACATTATCCAGGATAAGTAGTGCTTGTAGGGTGTGGAGTTTTTTGTGAAGGCTTCTAGAATTGCTCAGAAATACCGTAATATTGTCTTTATTCTGTTAGTTATACTGGAAGATTTTGAAGACTGACTTTGCGTAAAAAATGACACAATGAGGGTGAGTAATGTATTGGTCAATACACAGAAGTATTAGGGAAGGGGTGCAGTGCAATTACAGAGGAACAGTTCGGACTGTGCTCTCTCTTCCCAAACTGATATATATTTTACCAGCTTAAAATGACTCCAGAATCTAAGCCAATTGTGGAAGTCAATTATCTTTTGATCATTGTGTCATCATTCTTGTTGATGGTAGAATACTAGTCAAGGCAAGGTTCTTACCTGCATCAGAAAGATTACGAGATCTCCATCATGTCTCTCTTCATATAGTCCAGTAAGATACTTTTCAAATAATTTACTCCCACGTGTACAATGACAACTATGTCATGTCTGCACTTGTTGTGCAGGGACTTCAGTGCATGCATCACATGCCAAATCTTGGCACCTGAAATGCAGCTGACTGCGACCCTCTCTTCATAAGGTCTGATGAGTGTTGCATCAGAGTGTCTCACTAAGAAATCACCTATGACAAAGATATTGAATTATGTGGTGGTTTTGCCTTAAGGGCATTTGGACTGTGTGACTAAAATGTACATTTCATCGTAGGTGCTGTCTATGATGTGTGTTTGTGAGGTATTTGTTTCTTGATATGCATTTAAGAGGTCTATGTGGTTTAGGTAGGTTACTTCTAAGGTTACTTCTAAGAGCCTCAAAATATGCAGTCTGTGTGTTTGGTCTGAGGTGTTTGAGACTGGTTTAGTGTGGTTTTATGTTGTCAACCTTGTAATTCGTACTGCCTTTATGTGAGAGTATTGCTCCAATAACATTATATAACTACATATCTCACACACTGTGGCATCTTGTTTAAGTAGTAGGTGGTTGTCAGTGAATATGAGACAATTGCTACATTGTCTCAGGATGCTCATCTCAACCAAGCTGGCTATAGAAACAGTTGGGAAGTGCAGATCCATTGCTCCATTTGCTTACTGCTATTGGCAAGAGAAGGAGTAGTCCCCAAGATATTAGTTGCTGTTTTTCTGGGATGCTATCTGTTTAACATGAACAATACAAGTCTATGTATGAAGAGGAATGAGACACTGTGCCATCAGTGACTATGTAAGCCTAGAATTTCTGGAGTAGGTTATATATAAAAGCTTGTGGTTCTAAGTGCCTTTGTATATAGAAAATCAATGTGACAACTAGACTAATAAAGACAAAAATGAAAAAAGACGAGAGACTGAAACCAGGAGTGCCATTTATTAAAAAAGTTAAACACTTTTGTCAGTTGTAGACTCTAGACTTCATCAGAACAAATAATAAATCTGTCAACCAACTTAGTTTATATATACTCACCCACATGCAAAAGTACTGTGGCCAAAAAACACATGACTGACTAAAATCAATTAAATAAATCAGTAAATATCTTATCATCCTATACCACATCACACAATACTAGTATAATGCATACCCTAAGTTACACATGTTTAAAAAATATAAATGTGTACAAACATAAATAAATAACTACATTTGAAATTTTAGTAACCCATTAATGAATTAGAAAATTAAGAAAAATGAAACAAACAGAAATGTTTCAAGTAAAACAAAAGCATAAAACAATATTAGTTGTAAAATCTTTTAAACCCCCTGTAAATGTGTAAATAAATGCATATGCATGATCAAGCTTTGATGTTAACAAACACTATAAGTCACCCAAGAAGTTTTCAAAAGAAAGAAACAATGAAAATCTCTAAAAAGAAGTCTGACTTCAATCTCAGAACACTAGAAATGGAGGCCACCTCATTGATACCCGGATATTGTACGGCATTGCATTTCAATTGCCACCTTAACTCTTCATATTCTAAATAAAGGTCAACGGGACCCCCCCCCCAGGTCCAAGATGAACCTGATCGATAGCAATAAATTTGAAATTGTGTGAGGGGTAATTCAAAATATGCTTTGCTAAGTCATTGGTCTCATTCAACCTAGAAATATTATATACATGCTGGCAAATCCTACTCTTAAGCCTATTAATAGTTTTTCCATTATAAAAGCAATCACATCCTTGGCATTTAGCCACGTATACCAGGCCCCTACTGTGACAATCAAATTTATGGATTAATCTAACTGTGCCATAATTTTTTATAAAAATTTCCTTGCCCTCCAAAACATGTCTACATTGTATACAATTACCACATTTTTTCATAACTCCTTCACCACAACTTCTTGGACTTCTCTCAGTGTAATTCTGAAAACAGGCATCTTTCCTATATACAATCATCGGTTTTCCCCTATCTTGTTAAAGTAGTCTTGTTCCGTTTCCTTTGCATATGCAGTGCATGATTAAACAGGCTGTGTTGTCACCACTGCCTTGCAAGTATAGGAACTTAAGATAGTAGGGAAAGATAAAAAAACATCAAATAAGCCCACTGACCAATAGCAGCTCAGCACAACACAAGGTTCTACAAGCAAGCAGATGCTTAGAAATTCTTCCTTTTTTCTCGCTAGAGTTTAAATCAAAGCAATTCTGACTTGGATCACAAAAAATGCAAAGAATAAGTGCAGAGCTGTTCCTGAAGGATATTTTTCTGTCCAAGGTAGTAGCTGAGCAGCCCATGGACATCCAAGCCTTTATTTCTCCCTTGTTTTTAGGTTTTGGAATATAGGGCAATTATTAGATTACTAAGGTAAACTCTATAACCACTATATGTATAACAGAGAGAGTTTTCAAAGAAACCTTGCCCTTATGAAAAATTAGGTAGGGCTGACTCACCAAAACCTTGTAACTCAGATGTTGTTCATGCAGAAGTCAGAGCAATGAGTAAGATAGTTTTCCAAGTAAAGAGCCTCAAACAACTGGATGAACTGATTGAAATGGAAGACATGCTAGATTTTCAAGCACACATATAAGATCTCAAGGTACACCACCTGTTTTCTAGGTGAACAGATATGTAAAACCATCTTTTCAGAAACTGCTTGACTTGAGGACAAGAAGAAAACGGGGTTCTAAGGGCAGACAAGCAATAAAAGTCACAAGATGTATCTTTAAGGAAGAGTAGGAGAGGCCAGAGGAAAATAACTCTCACAAATATTCATGAACCAGAGACATATGGGATTAAAAAGGATCGTAGTTCTTTATATGGCATTATCTAGAAAATCTTCACCACTTATGTGATTTCCTAGTAGCAAATATAGTATCTGTTGCTTGTCCTCAGAAAAAAGTGCCTAAAATGTATCCAAACTCTTATCATACAAGCAGTCAACTGAAGAGTTTCAGCACTGGGGTGTATCAAACAACCTCTATTTTGTGTGAGTAAATCAAGTGTTTGAGGAAGATTATGGTAATTGCCCTTGGCCAATTTCAAAAGAAATGCCTGTGCCAAAAAGGAGTCACCACCACAATAATTGGAGCATATACCTGAACTACCAAACTGAAAATAAGTTTATTGATAGATGTCAGAGAATACTAGCAAGTGGAGAAAAGGTCTGCAAATACAAAACAAATGTTGAAATATAGAAAATGTGAAAGCTTTAAAATTTTCAGTAAGCAAGTAATGAAGGCACTATGTAAATACCCTTGGTGTAGTAAATAGACTAAAGTGTAAGACATAGAACTTTTAATGTAAGCCAGATACAAAAAATCTTAAAATATCAATTCTTTGCAAACAGGAAAGTGACAATGAGCGTCTTTTAAATCTAATGCTACCCAGAAAATGAAAGGGTATATGAGGGGTAACAGGGTTTGTAAAGACATCTTGAACTTGGAACCTTCACAAAAATGTTAAAAAAGGAGAGGTCTTGGACTGGTCTCCATGTTCCCTATTTCCTGAACATCTGAAAGAGCCCTGAATATAAAAACATTTACCCATCTTGTCTAGGGCACTAGTACTATGACCCCTTTAGACAACATATGTAGCAAAACTGGAGAAAACATTGAAGCTTGGTTTACAGGATGGGAAGGGATTTTCTGAGAAGGAGGAAGGGAGTCCTACAGCCATCAGTACTCCTGGTGGAGGAATCTCAGAACCCATCTGTCTGAGATATCCTAATGTCACTGGGGAAGATGAAATACTAGAATGAGGGATACATTTAACTGTTAGGGTGGAGATATACAAAACAGACAAATAGTCATTCTGACTTTTTGGACCATCCTTGTCTCTGGAAGGCTCCTCTTTATCTTAGATCCCCTTTGTCATTGCATTTTCTTCCTTAATCTGTTTGTTTGCTTCTTGCTGAGACTAATTTTTGCCTCAAACAAGGGTCCTGAATTAGAATGTTCTCACTGATAGACAGGACTGACAGATCTGGGTAACCACTTGAATCAATTTTCCTCTTGTATCAGATATAGGTTCATAGGTTCATAGGTAGGTACTAGGCTATTGGCCCTGGGGCCTATACAAGCCCAGCCAAAAAGGTATGCTAGCTTTTGTAACCCAAGAAAATTATTTTCCTGTGCCACTATCGAGCAGAGCCACAGAGGTGATCCCCGGGGTGAATTTCCTATTTCCCATACAATCATCAAGATTTTTCTTGAAGAGTGCTAATGAGGAGCTTTGTTTGATATAGATAGGTAGTTTATTCCAGAGTATGGGAAGTCTCTGGGACAGAAATCTATCCTTCCGGCATGTTCTGTTTATTGTGGTGACATGGTTTAGGTCCCTAGAGCATGTATTTTAAGGACTTCAGTGGTAGAAGGGCCAAAGACCACATCTTTGTCAAGGGCAGAATTTAAAGTCTCAGCTTTAACCTCTTCTGGAAAGTTCTGAGAATGGAATACAGCATATCTTATAACTGAGCCAGTAGCATCAGATCTGGGAATAGCATCAGCAGAGTCCTTAAAATTCTTTAAAGCATTCACAACATGTTTTACAGTTCTAGACTTGATAAGGAAACAACTTACAGGAGCGAATTTGGGATTATAAAAAAAAAAAAAAATTCTGCATCTGAAATACTTTGTACAACCTATTAAACTTTTTAGGAGAAGAAGATTGCTTTCAGGCATATCATAATATGTTAAACTAAGCTGATAAAACAGGAGGGCAGCTGCAGGATGAGGAAACAGAGCCGCTGCAACAAATCATAATACTTCTACTGGGAAATAGGGATTTCAGTATGTTCCAATGGAAAAAAAATAATTTTAGCAAAAAATTTTCAGAAAAAGAAAACTCTTCTAGATGGAAACCTGAAGAAAAAAATTCAATGGAATCAGACTTTCAGCTTGAAGAGAATTAACTGAAGAAAGTCTCCTTCCAGGCCCTGCTCTTCTGATTAGGAATTAATGTCAAAAAGAGAGGAAATTATTTTTCTTTCATTTTGAAGTCAGAGCAAGAACAATATTTAAAACATTAATGCTGGAAGTAATCTCTTATCAAATCCAAATATATTCTCCTTGTGCTTAAACAGTGAATCAGGAGAAGGGATACTCTTAAATGGTTGCTTTCCTTCCTTGGGAGACTGCCTTTTAAAGGGCCAATTCATAGCATAGGCACTACCTCAGGCATCAGTCACCTAGCTCAGCTGTGAAGTAAAATTTCATTCACACCTTCCACCAAGACTGACAAGAATAGTTCTTCCTTACCTGGTGAGGACAACACAACAACCAACCAGGATGTATCCATCTGTTGGTCCTTAGTGGATTCCTGAGGAGCTACACCACAGGGACTGGGAGAAGAAAAGACCTGAAGAACCTGGTCTGGCCACAGCAGTCACCCATGAGTGGCCGAGGCAGATGACCTTGTGCACAAAACTCCCTAAAAATTTGTTTCCAGCAGACAGAAGAAAGATAGCCCAGTAAGTGCTCTGTGCTAGACAAAAGAGAGCCTGAAAGGTAGGTAATGGTGCCTGAGTGACAATATCAAGCACACCTCCATTCCTCATGTAGAAGCAGTTGAATGGATTGAACTCATGCTTGGTGCTATTCATATTGTTACTGTTCTGCTTGATATTGTCTTATCCTCTTTCAACAACCAATACTTTTTGCAAAAAAAAGGAATTGCATAGTCCCCAAACCTAAATGTGTAGCCTACTGGGAGAATATTTTATATTCAACTCCCCATTTTTCTTAGTTGTAGACAAAAATGTAGCAAACAGATTTTTACACATTTATCCTCTTTGAAGGAAGTGAAGAGGAAGCTCTGGAACTCATTTCATACATGAATTCCACAACTGAATTCTTAAGATTCACATACCATTTCTCTTCCTCAGTCACCGACTATCTGGATGTTCAGTTGGTAAAGGACATCTTCAACAACAGTTTTTGTTCTTCCATTTTCAGGAAAACTACCTATTGCAATTCCTTCTTGCATTTTTCAAGTTGTCACCCTCAAAAGAAAAAGTTTTCCTATAAAGGGACAACTAGTGAGGGCAGCTCGTATGTGCAGCACTGATGATGCCTTCAAGAAAGAATGTGCCTTACTTAAAGACTTCTTCTTAAATAGAGGATACCCGGTAGACTTGATTATTGAATTGATTGTGGAAATCTCCTTCTAGACTTGCAGGTTCCTACAGTGACGTGATACCAACAAGGACCCTGAAAATTTGCTCCATTATGAGGAAGAATTGTTTTTTTATCATGAATTCGGGGTTACATGATAAGCTAGGTCTCTCTCCTGTCTTTACATACAGGAGGGCAATGCCAGTAAAGATATTTTACAGAGGAACACAGTCTGAACAATTGGCAAGAACAAAGTTTGAAACTATATGTGGGTGTTGCAAATGGTGTAGATATCTCCGAGTTGGTAATTCCTTCACTATTGGGAAGAAGAAATACTTCATTAATCACAAAATCAATTGTAAAACTAAGGCCATAGTATACGTAGCATTTTGTCAATGCTGTGCAGCTTTTTATGTTGGTAAGATATACCCCATATAGCTCAGACCACTACAACAGTGATCTAGTATTGAACATTAGAAGATGTTATCCTAACATCAAAACACATTCTTAATAACAGCGGCCACAGTTTCCTTTTTATGGGCATTGACCATATCAGCATGGACATCAGAGGTGGCCCACAATCTCTCATTGTCGAGACTCGTGAGTTGGAATGGCAACTACAATTTTTTCATTTCCTGGGCTAAATGAAAATTGTAATATTGCTGCAATACTCAAATATAAGAGCTACCTTAGATAAGGCATTTACATGTTGGTGGTTTTACAATCTAATCCATTGTTTAATTCAAAGGACAGCTAATAGATTTTTACACATTGCACCCTTATGGTTATGCCCATTTAGTGTTTTACTTCATCCTAAGTTTAAAGTGACTAGTAAATTTTACCATTTTGGATTTCATTTGACATGTAGGTTTTTATTCACATTGCCTGCCTTTGTCAGTTGACCCGAGCCAGTAGTATACATATTTTGTTCCCTACTACTGATATCTACTATATACAGTCAACCAGTTTCACCTTTCACTCTTGAATTTTTTAACACTTTTAAATAATTTTTATAGAGCACATTATGTATTTTAAATACTCGCTCTCCTTTTCATTGTTGCCTTTTTAAGCAACGTTGTTGTGTTTGTGGTGATGTCGTCAATAAGCACCAGCCACTATGTTTTAAATGTATTAGCTTTTAAGCTTTCCAAATGCTGATGAAGCTTCTGGTTTCTTGGAAGCGAAAACGCTGTTTTTGTCTTTAAATAAATTACGTTCCTTTTATACCGTTCTGGCTGCAGTGGTGTACCGTTTGTGTTTTTAGTTAGTTCATTTGGTTTTTATTTAACTTGATCTTACTAATCATGTCAGTGGTCACTGCCCTGTATTTTCTATATGGTCATTTAGATCACAAAATAAAACTTCTAAACTACTTACATGCAGGCCCATTTCAGAATCCAAATAAGAAGTATGAAACTGACATCCTCAGATGATGACTGCTGACTTATCACCTGTCTACTTCAGTACTGAGCCATATAACACCATAAAGTACCTTACTACTCTACATTGGAAAACACAGAATAAAAGGTATTCTCATCAGTGAGGAGACAACCTTGGGGACAGTAACAACAGCAGAGATAAAGGAAAATTATGACTGGCAGGAATAACACCTGAAACATTTGCAAGTAAAATACCATGGACAGCCAGGTAAAACAAGCTTATCTACAAAGTCCAGCAGAAATGCTTCTAACACAGCTGAATAAAAATACCCCAGAAAGAGACAGGATGCTCTAATGTCCTCCCTCTAACAATTCTGGAGGGAAGTAAAACTACTAAATGCCATCACCACTGACACTGGGCACTCATCCAAATGACATCTTGCTAAGAAAGACAGTCTTTGCCAAAAATTTTAGATCTTATTTGCTCTCAGACATTGAATACATAGTGAACCATTATTCCATTCTTCCCTCCCACATCCATAATTTAGAAAAAGGAAATGCTTTACAACTTTATCCATTGGCAGCCTGTAGGCCTACTTTCTAATTTAAAACACCACCACGACCAAAAACTAATAATCCACAAGAAAGGACAGATAGATCCACACAAAAGTAAATAACTTTTGTGTGGATCTATCTGTCCTTTCTTGTGGATTACTACTTTCTAATTTAAGGAAATGACCATGAAAAGAAACAGCAAATTACTAAATAAACTAATCATAATACCAGTTACAAAAATCATCAAACTTCATCCTGCCTCCCTTAGAATGGTCGTTTAAACCATTGCAGTACCACTCATTCATAAATTTAATCAATCATTACCCTCTGTGATATTCCTATACCTTTCAAACACTCAATCATTTTTCCAAAGGTCTCCTCCTTAACCAAAGTGTTTGAAAAAGTCATCTACAAACAGCAATTTAACCAGATAAATAAATACAGTTTGCATTTTACAGTATGTGACATTACATGGGTTTCACAATTCCTTTAGCACATAGTGTTGTACACCACAACTGACATCTTTAATAGTATAAATGACAGTTAACGGATTACCTCTTTGTTGACATGGTGAGGGCCTTGAAAGCTGCAAACAAGCACCTCCTTAAGTACAAAGTTAACTTTAGGACTAATAGTCTACAATGGTTTGAAACCTATCTAAGAAACAGAACTTTCCAGGTATATGCTCACACCATGCTCGAGACAATACCCTCAATACCAGAGTCATACAAGTGCCTATTCTATACCCACTGCTCAGTTCACTTTTTATCAAGGAATTAGCTATTAAACTCAGCTATCTCAATATAATTATGTTTGCAGATTATCTGAATCTAGCAAAACTACTGATGATCTCCAACAGAAGTTACAGACCTGTTTTACCACAGTCTGTAACTAGATCCATGACAATGAACTCACAGTGAACCCAAACAAGTCCAATGTAAACATGTTTGCAACAAAACAGAAGCTACTATGTCTTTCTCCATTTTCAACAAACTATAATAATGGTGATACAATCCCAAAAGTGACTGAGCAAAGAAAGCTGGCTCTAACAGTAGACATAACTTTGAATTTATCATTCTACAGTTAGACTTATCAACACACTCTTACCTAGTTAAAGTTATGGTACAAGGTCTCCCATCTCTTATACTCAATGATTTTTATAGTTATTGTGCAATATTTTATATGGTCTACTAATTATTCCTTTTTAATGGCAGGACCTGCTCTAGATTCTATTAAAAACTCTACTATTGCTGTTTTTTTTCATTTAGGACCCCCCCTATTTCTTTCTCTTTGCCAATAATCTGATATCAATCCTTGATAGGGAAGGCAATCTCTAACCTGCAGTCCAAATAAACTATTGGCGTCTTCCCATTCTATCATCTTTCCCTCTCTAGTTATTTGCTCCCAATACTTTGGTTCCTTTGCCAGCTTTCTCCAATACACTCCGGCCCCCTCTTTCCTATTGTCTGTATCCCTAATTGCAGTCATCCCTATTGGCAGAATCTCCTTTCTCCATTCCAGTGTTGGTTAAGTTCTTTGAATACTTTCTGCTACTTTATGGATATAATATTCTTCATGATTATTGTTATTCTCTTTAAGGGTCTACATTCCAAAATCCCAGTCTCTCCTTGTTTCTTGAGCTTCTCCCATGTTTCAACATCATCCCTTTCCACTTTGAATTATAGATTTCTGCTTTGCTATGTATTGGAGGCTTAACTGTGTAGCTCTAAAATATCCCTTCAAATTGGGTAATCCCAATCCATCCTGTTCTACTGGAAGAATCAGTTTATGACACTTGACTCTTGCCATCTTCCCCTCCCAGATAAAGTCCTTCGGCTCTTTATTAACTGCTACCCACAACTTCTCCTCTGCTTGATAAAAATATACCTGACCTAACAAAACTTCCAGTTCTCAGTTTTTTTGTATTATCTTTTGTTTAGTCTTTTCCCACATATCCTTAGCTGCCGCACTAGAATCATTTTTAATCCATACTCCTAAATACTTCATTTTATCATGTCCACATAAATATGGGTATTCCTGAACCAGTTTATGTTTGTCTATGTAATTGACTGTTATTGTCTTTTTTTAGTTTCATTAACTTTGTATCCCGAAAAGATCTAAAACTGTCTCAAAATGTTCCACAACACTGTAATGTCTTTTTCTAGTTTTGTCAGGTACAAAATAATATCATCTGCAAATAAAGCCAGTTTTTCTTGACTACCATACCAATTATATCGTTGAATTTCTGAGTCCCTTATTTTCTTTGCCAGTGGTTCTAAATATAATGCAAATAATAAAGGGGAAAGAGGACACCCCTGCCTGGTTCCTCTGCTCAAGTAGAAATTATCAAAGAGGACCCCACCCTCATATATTCACCTAATCAACCTTATAACTTTTCAGGCAATGCAAATGCTTCCATTGTCCTGCTCATAAAATCCCAGTTTACTCTGTCAAATATTTTCTCTGTATCAAGACCCAACAACAACAATGGTATTCTCTTACATTCTGCTTCCCTCTGGATCATCAGTGCTCTGTTAATATTGTCAAATGTTTGCCTCACTTCCACAAAAAACACATAAATCCATATATATATATATATATCAGTTCTGGCATTACTTTTGCCATTCTTTTAGCCATTATAGACATGAACACTTTATAATCATGGTTGAGTATTGAAATGGGCCTGTACATAGCTATTGAAATGGGTCTGTACAAAGCTGGATCTAATAGATCCTTACCCTCTTTTAGGTATTACAGCTACCACTGTTTTCTTCCATGATGGTGGTACTTCTCCTCCTCTTAAGATATTGTTAAACAAAACCTTCCAGATCTTTATCAGTTTTTTTCCTCTTAGCTTCCATACTTCCACTGGAATACCATCTATTTCTGGGGACTTTTGTGTAGACTGGTTATACATCACAATTTATCTCATCTCCTCATGTCTTAACTGCTAGCTACCTATAACCTTGGCATATTTAATTCTTCCCTAAACATTTCAATTTATATCTTTTCTTGATTTTTATATTTCTTTGCTTTATAGAGACTCTCACAGAATTTCCAAAATATTTCTAATACCTCTACAGGATCTCGTTACCTTCTTTGTTACAGGCTCCCTAAGTTTGGCAGCGACCCTTTCTACTTTCAGTTGCCTGAGTCATTGTGCTAAAAGTGTTTGTGCTTTAGTGCTGTTATCAAAAAACAGTTGCTTAACAGCAATCTTTATAAACTTGTGCATATTATTGAGGTAATACCTTTTCTGCCTACCATTCTGCAGTTGATCCTCTTCTTGTTCTGTGAGATTCCCCCTGTTCTGCAATTCTTTCACATTTGCCAGTCCCTCTAAATAATTATTGTTACAAGAGGCAAAGTTCTAGCAATCTATTTTGAGAAAATATAACAGACTGTGATTATTATAGCAGACCAAATAAAAATTATTTTCTGTACATGGAGATTATTATCTTCACCAATATACTTCAGATAAAAAAACTGCAGGAACTCAAAGCATCTAACAGCTCACCTCCTGTTGTCACACAAATAATTTTCAGAAGTGAAATGCACTTCAAATGAATCAAAAGCTTTAAAATCTCTCAGACAATTTGTACTGCCAATTTTATTTTTGGTTGTTGTTGATGTTTCTGTGACAGCAAGAAATATGTTGTTGCATACAAAGCTGTCTGATGCAGATCTGTGGTGCCTACCATCTGATTGGCAGAACAAGGTTGACTAATAACAGTAAAGTCCATATTTTAGCACGTCACAATTTCAAGCTTTAGCAAGGTGCCTATATATGAAGATTGTTATAAGGCTATTTTGCACAAGATTCAAGCATAATCAAGATGATCTATGCATTAAAATAACATTATATAGATGGCATTACTTTAAAAAAGGAGTACAAAAAAGTTATGTACTTAATAACATTCCATCTGTGTTGTCCATTTTCATTATTCCTCAACTGTTGGGTTTGGATTAGTTCATCTGATCTGACTCTGCTGCAGCTCCCAGTTCATGGAATATAAACTCTCAAATTCCTCCATTACCCATAATGCCCTAGCCATTTAACACACCTCAGCTCTTGATTGCTGCCCTTTATACCTGCAAAGCAGTAGAGAATTGTGAAATAACAGAATCTGGAACTCAAACATAGGAATAGAATTTCCTCCAACATTTCTGATCCTTCAAAACATCAGACAAGGAGGGGGGTTGGTGGGTGGGAAGCTGAAGAAGAATGAAAATGGGCAACATAGATGGAACATTATGGTGAGTACATAACTTGTTTATCTGATGTTATTTTCATTCATTCCTCAACTTTTGGGACAGAGGCCCAGCTACGCAAATCCTGCGAGGACTCTTAGGGGGGATATTCCTGAGCACTGTTTAGCTAATGAACACTCTTCCCCTAGAAAACAGATCCATTTTGTAATGAGCAATAAAAGTAAGAGGATTAGCCCAAGATGTGGCTGCACAAATATTCAATGAAGATGTAGATAAAAAGGCTGAAGAAGTTGACATGGATCTGGTCAAATGAGCTTTTGGTGGTTTTGGTAAAGACAATCCCAATTTTTTTGTAAACAAAGGTAATACAATCAGTTAGCCATTTGACTGAGGTCACTTTAGAAATTGATTTACCTAATCTTGATTCCAAAAAAGTAACAAATAATTATTCTGATTTCCTGAAATATTTTGTTCTGTGTAGATGAAAACATAATTATCTGTAACATCCAAAAGATGTAACATATCCTCTCCTTTGTTTGAGAATTTTAGAAAGAAGATTGGTAGGTTCATATCCTGAATAATATTGGATTCTGACTCCACTTTAGGAAGAAAGTAAGGATTAATTCATAAGGATACACTATCCTTATGAAAAATCTAATACGGGGATTTAGGTGACAGGGCTGGTAATTCTGACACCCTTCTGGCAGAGGTAATAGTTACCAAAAAGTCTTCCAAGTTAAGAATGTTAGTTCACTCCTAGCTGATGTTTGAAACAGAGGTTGTGTTAAAGTTTGTAAAACAATGCTTAAATCCAAAGTAGGAGTGGGATCTTTCAATGGAGGTCTATGCAAGAAAGCTCCTCTTAGAAAGGCTTTGCAAAGTTTGGAGGATGCTAAAATTGAGTTATTTACTCCTATATGAAAATTAGGAATAGCAGCTAATTCTACATTTATAGTAGAAGAGATAGCACCTTCAGTAAAAATTGCAGATAAAAAGTCAAGAACCTTAGAAATGGGTGCTGGAAAGGGATTCAATTATTTTGTTGTGCCCAAACAGCAAATCCTTTCCACTTAATTTTGTAAAGTTTAATGGTGGAAACTTTGTGGGATGATAAAACAATGTGACTGACAGGACAGGAGAGCCTGGGCTGCCTACCTATCAATGGAACTGGGAAACCATGTGGTCAATTTTAGACCTGGAAGATCCAGATGAGTCATGTCTTTTGGATGAGACAGTAGGTCTGGTGTTGGATCCAGGATCTAGGAAGGATGAAGATGATGATGAAGCTAAAGAAAGGAAAACAAAATCTGACGAGGCCAATAAGGGACAATGAGGATAACTGTATTCTTCACTCAAAATGCTTTCTGAAGAAATGTGAGAAATTGGGTAGGCTTAAAGGAGACTGGAGGGCCAGTTGTGAAGTAGAGCATCCTACTGTGACTCCTCCATTGGGGGGATCAAGGCAAAGAACCTGAAGCACTTGTTGAAGGGAGATGCAAAGCTATCTCAGCATGGTTGACCTCATCGATTAAAAATCCTCTCCTCCACCTTCTTGTTGAAGGAGCACTCATGTGGCATTAGGATAGACCTGCTTAACTTGTCTGCAATCACATTGGACTTCCCCGCAATGTGCATTGATATCAGAAAGCAATTAAATTGTCTAAATATGTGCCAGCTTCCCTTGGTGAGATCAAGGTGGTGTACCAAAAAATTGATTTATACATGGATGAGCTTCTTTTGGATGGCCACATATCACAAAGTGTGTAACTTTTTACACATTGAGAAACCAACTGCTCCTGTTATTTTTGGTATACCAAAGGTTCATAAAATACATTAAATTCTCCCTTTATGCCAATTGTGTCCACTAGGCAGTCAAAAATTTATCTTTTAGCCATGTACCTGGACCAAAATTTGAAATCCTGTGTGTATGAGCAACCTTACATTTTAAAGGACTCTTGGGACATTTAAGGTGATTCACTCCAAATATGTATGTAGACACACATTATTTGTATGCATTGATGTTGTATTCCTTTAAAAGAGGGCCTCAAGGGTTTCCTTGAGGGTCTATTAATGTGCTCTATGGTAACAGCAACAGAGTATACTATATTAATGAATTTTATGAATATGTACTTGATAACTTTGTAATATTTTGAAGGTGAGTTCTATAAGCAGGTAGAAGGCATAGCTTTGCGTGCTGTATGTGCACCCCTGTATGCTAACATTGTAATGTGGGCATGGGAAGTTAACCATGTTTTAAATTCCTAGTTTGAGACAAGTTGGTCAATGTACACAAGATTCCTGGATGGTATCTTTGTACTGTGGAAAGATTCTCACTCTAGGCTGGAGGAATTTGTAGATTATATTAATACCTTAAGTTCACATACACTAATCATGAAAGCTTTTGTAAATATTTGGATGTCTCAGTGTATAGGCATGGTGGCCAACTAAAAGTCAGCTATTTACAGAAAACTCACCTTCTCAAACTCATACTTACATTTTCACAGTTGCCATCCCCCTGTACCAGAAGAGATTGCTGGTAAAGGGGCAATTTGTCCACGTTTCAAGGATGATTACAGATGATGCAGTTTTTTTGCTCTGAATGTAACAAATTGGCAGAAAGATTTTATGATACAGATTATCCTAAAACCTTTGTTAATAAGATTAGAGACAACAAGGTGGTCAGGTTGAGGAATGTAACATTTAACCCCATTTTTGGGCAAAAATTGATGGCAGGAAAAACAACCACAGTTGACTGATTTTACTAAAAAGCTAGTGTTAAGTCATCACCCAATGAACTAAGAAGTTAGAAATATTATTTGTAAATACTGGCTTTTGTTGCATTCAGATAAGACTATTCCAGGGGTGGTAGGCGAGACCCCTGAATATGTATACAAAAAGGGATAACATTTTAAATATATTTTTGAAAAACCTTTGTGCCAAAATTTAATATGTAAGAAAAGGATAACTAAATGTGGGCAATGTAAGCAATGCCCATACATACTGGAAGAATACTATATTATTCTGGGTGAGAAGAAAATGAGAATTAATTTGGCTGGTCTAAGCAATTGTCTTTCAGTGAGAGTAGTATACGTTGCTGTTTGCAACCCCTGTGGTACATTCTATATAGGTAAGACTGAGAGGTCATTGAACAAATGTATATATGAACATAACTGTGATATTTGAAAGAAAAACAACTTGAGTAATGCACTATTTAAACATACAATTGATTGTGAAAGAAACCAACTATTTAAATTTTTAGTTTTAGGGAAAGTACACTGAATCCCAAGGATGGTCCTTGAGGGACTACTCTTGAAACTAAGGAATTGCATTAGCAGCTACATTTAAATTCACTAGACTTCCCGGGTTTGAATAAAAATGTCTCTATTGCAAGTATACTTAATCATAAGGCTGGAAGAATTCCCATTTGAATCTTTATTGAGAGGCATTTCCTCATCATCCTGTCCACTTCAACTTCCATCAGACTCCTGGAGGATCAAACAAATGATGCTGTAGAAGATGGTCTAGATTGTTGTCTCAGTGAATGTTCCAAAAAAAGGGGAAGGGAGCCAAGAAGGGGCTGGATCCAGTAGTAATAATAGTAGCAGTAGTAGTAATTGAGGTGATCAGATCCAATAAGATTTGTCTGATCTATGTCTCAGATCTGAAGAGGTAGGATCCAAACTTTACCCACTTTAAGAGGAGGTTCAGATACCAAAGCCAAAGAGGTAGATGGATCTGAAGATCTTTTTCTTAAGTCCTTAGTAAATATACTGCCTTATCAACTTTTTGGTGGTTTTGAGCCCCAGAGGCTGTCAAAGCAGGTTTATAGGGTAGCAAACCTGTTAAGGTTAACTTTTTTCTACTGTCGATCAAGACCTGTGAATTGATGGACTTACATATGTTACAGTTAGCATCCAGGTGACATAGGCCTAAACAATACACACACACTCCTGGAGAGCACATGCAAATTTGAAATTTTATGGCTGCCATGCACTTTTTGAAACCAGAAGTTTTCTCTAACGCAATTAGAAAAAAGGAATATGTATCAAGAATTAGAAAATAGAAAAGTTTCCATTCATGAGAGTCTGCCTTTGTCCTCCTTAGCTTGTCTACCACATAGTTTTGCTCTGATGGGATGTAGGATGCCTGTAAGAGTGAGATTGTGCTGTGAAGTTATATCCTATGATAATATGGTTAGTCTGCAAAAGGGATAAGACCTGGTTCGCCCTTGCTTGTTGATTATTTTCTGTAGCAACGTGAAGAGATTCAAGGGAACAAAGAAGATTCAGAGTTGGGTGCTTGGTCAAACTGAGCATCTCTAATATTTATATACTTGCATCTGTCCCATGATGTCCTAAATACCTTGCATTTTTAACCTTCCTGAAACTGCACCCCAGATAAAGTCAGAGGCATTTATGGTTACTGACATCTTTGGAACAGGGGGAAGAGGGTGAGACCTCAGTTGAGGGAAATTTACAGTCTCCACCAGGTAATTTCTCTTCTGACAAACCCCAGAACTGGGATTTGAAAAGATAATGGGTGTTGGTGTTGGGACTAAAGAGACTTCAGATAGCTTTGTATCTTTCTCATTTTGAATCTTATCAGAGGTATCATGAGAATCATAGATACCAGAAGACGCAAAATCCTGAGGTATTCCCTCACAGTGACCAAAGCATGAGTGGAAAATCCTAAACATCGATCTATTTTTTTTTCTGTGTAAGAAAGACTCTTTGAACTGATGTGTCAGACAACCCAGGAACACAACCCTGTGTGATGGAGTCTAAAAATACTTTTGAATATTTTCTTGGAATCCCAGCTTGTGTAATAGATCTCTTAACCAAGTGAGAGATTCCTGACACTTTGAAAAAGACTCTGCAAAGATAAGAATGTCATCTAAATATGGAGAAAATGTGGACACTCTGTCACATGCAATGAGCTATAGCTGGAGCTACACAGTCTGTAAACACTCTCGCAGTGGATTGTCCAAAGGGTAATGCAGAGAACTGATAATATTATCCAGACACACAAAATCTTAAACTTCTGAAATATGGATTAATATGGAACTTTTAAGCATCTTTTAAATCTAGTGCTACCAGGAAACTTAAATGAGGAAGAAGAGAACTGGTCTCCAAGCATTTTCTCTCTTTGGTACCAAAAACATCATTGAATATAAACCTTTTCTGGGAAGAAGTAATTGGCTGCATTGTTGCCTGAGGCAGTATGTATTGATGGACAAGGGAAATAAAGGAGTCCAGTCTGGTGGATAAGGAATTATTCCCTGGAAAGGAGGAATGTCCTCCCTTTGCAATCTGTAACCCTGATGTATGATGTTCAGAGTCCATTTATCTGATAATATCTGTTGCCAAACAGAAAACTAGAGAGTCAGATTTTCTGGAAAGGAAAAGGACTGCGGGGGGGGGGGGGTCCCCTTAAATATTCATTCTGACTTGTTAGACTGTTCTTAGTTTTGCAGTGTTTCTGTATTCTTTTTACAACACCTTGCCATTTCTTCATAAATGTGTGTTTACCAACAATTTGCAAAGACTTGTTTACTTTGTTTATTGCAAAAAATTGGATGACGGTTACAGAATGACATAACAATTTAGAAAAGGAGATCTAAAACTTGTAGCGATTCATTGTATCAGCTTACCTTCTCATCATAATTTTTGAGGACCACTGCAGAAGAGGGACCAAAAATGTCTACCAAAAGAGAATTTAACATTTCAATTTTTCACATTTTCTAGGATGTTCTGCGAATGCAGACAGGCAAACCTCAAAACAGTAACAGACCAGTGACTAGATCCTTGGAAGAATTATCAACAGAGTCACTCACTTACTTTAAACAATGATGTGTGACCTGTAAAATGGGAGAAATTAAACCACACAAAGCAGATTTTTCATCACAAGAAGAAACTGCAGACAAAACATTCCTCATACTTTCACTGTTAGAATAACTAACATTTGAACCCAACAATTCAAAATTCGGAAAAATCAAAGTTGCAGAAGTATATACTTTTTTCACATATTTATCACTTTTCACATCCTTGTCAGAAAATGTAGGGCTGAAATAATCAAATGTTTAGCAGTAGTACGATTAACTAAAGCTATAGCTGCTGGGTCAAATTTGGGGTGTGTGTAGAAAAACTTAAAAGACTGAGGAATGTTTTTATGGGTAACAACTTGATTATCAGGTAAATTGAAGGAAGTGACTCATACATTCTCCAGAGCTGAGAACACTGGAAGAATGGGTGAAAGTTCTGGAAATCCTGTGTTTAACAGCTCTTAGAATTTTCTGAGGAACTGAGAAATGTAAGCATTCTATCACTGAAAATACTTGCCCATTCAGGAAATAGTCGCAGAGAAAGAGAAACCCCAACAGGAATAGGCAAATACTCTGCTTTCCTCCAAGTCTGAATCAGAAATCTGTGGTGAAAACCCTGCAGCTGTCCATTCATCTTGCTCTCCAAATTCAGAATCTTGAATCTGGACTGGAAAAGAGGCATCCCTTTGTTTTTCCAGAAACCACCTTACAAGAAGGATCAATAGCCCAAACCAGATCTAGTAAACTACTCCTGTCTAGAGAAATTTGAGGAATTGTAAATACATGTTTAGTTTTCTGTTTCTTTTTGACAAGAAAAATGGGACCGGCAGTGTTGTTAATGGGAGCACCATCCCCAAGGATAGGTACAACATTCTGACTAAACAGGGAAGCCTTCCATGTTCCATTTCCCAAGACACGCAACAGTGGTTCTCTCTTGCCCACAGAGGGGAGCTCCATAGCTGCCAAGGATGTGGCTACCTCCTGGTCTCATAGTGGCTTTATGTGCTACACCAGAGTGATTCAGAGTAAAAGGTGAGAGCTTTGGCCACAGCAGAGTTATTCACCTGTTTCTGAGGCCAATTTGCCTACTGTGGTGACAAAGGTTTAGTTAACTTTTCTTTTGTGGGTGGAAAGAGAACCATCTGAAGGACCAGTTTTTTGTTCCATGGTCAACCTGGAAATGGTGCTTCTTTCCTGTGGACGCTACACAGCAATAGTTGGTAAAATAAAAAGTTTCTAAAATTTCTTCCCAGTAAAAATACATTAAAAGGCACCTTAATACAATTTCCCAGACCCAAAAAAATAAATTAAATTGATTCTACACACAGAAAGTAGTTATAAACACTTTAAAATTGTCAAGTATAAATTTGCTCTCCCATTTTAAACTAAGCATAAGGCATGAGACAGTCAATAGAAGAAAGAAGTTATGTAGTCACCATAACATTCAATGTATGTAGTCCATCTCGCCTCACTTTCTTACCCGTGGGTTCGGAGCCAAATATCGGCTCTGACTCAGCCGATTTTACTAGCTTGAAGTCTCTCATTGGCTGGGCTAAGTGGGCATCCCATGGTGCACTTCTCCATATCTGCAGATCTAGTTTGCTGTGAGAATCATTTGTACTCCATGCACACATCACATCCATATAAGAATAAAGAATAAAGAATAAACTAATCAAGGGGACAACCTAACCTCCAAATCCTCCAAGAAGGGGGAAGGTGGGAGGGTAAGTAAGAATGTGAGGCAAGATGGACTACATACATCGAACGTTATGGTGAGTACATAACTTCTTGATGTTATGTAGTCCTATCATGGCTACATTCTTACCCATGGGACAGCGTCCCTAGCACCTACATCCTGGGTGGCTCATAGGAAAATACTCCTGAGAACTGTGGAGCCAAAGGAAGACCTGCCCCTGGAGACCACATTCAATTTGTAATGAGAAACAAAAGTGTGAGGAGAAGCCCAAGTAGCTGCAGCACATATATCATCCATTGACAATCTAGCTTGTTAGGCTGTGGATGTAGAAACAGCCCAAGTAGAATGTGCCTTGACTGGAAATGGCAGACTTTTACCTCCTGCTTGATAGCTGAAAGAGATACAACTAGCTATCCATCTAGACAGCGTGACCTTGGATACCGGAGAGCCCATTTGGTTTTCCGAAAAGGAGACAAAGAGTTGGTCAGATTTCCGGATATCTTTTGTCCGGTATAGATAGAAGCATAACTGTCTATGTACATCCAATTGGTGAAATCTAAATTCTGCCGTGTTAGAAAATTGGGGGAAAAAAACAGGCAACTCAATGGACTGATTCATGTTAGACACAGAATCCACTTTAGGAAGGAATGAGGGGTTTGGTCTAAGAGAGATCCTATCTTTATGGAAGATTAAATATGGGGGTTTGATGGAGAGGGCTTGCATTTCAGAAACCCGCCTCGCTGAAGTGACTGCTGTTACGAATGCTATTTTCCATGTCAAGAATTTTAACTCACAGGTAGCTGCAGGCTCAAATGGTGATAAAGTAAGGACTTGTAGAACCAAATTGAGATCCCAGGGCATGATAGGTTCAGACACTGGGAGACGAAGCAACAGAGTACCTTTAAGGAATGCTTTGCATAATGTGCCATGAAACTAGTTTAATTCACCATGTGGAAATTAGATATCACCGCCAGCTGAACTTTGATGGTGGCTGATGCGGACCCCTGATAGAAAAGCATAGACAAGAACTCCAGAACTGAATCTATTGGGGCTATGTAATTGTCAATGCTTCAAGTATGTGCCCAGATAGAGAACCTTTTCCATTTACTAGAATAAATCTTTCTAGTGGATGGTTTATGAGAGGACAATAATATATGGACCACTTCCGGTGAAAATTTATGATGTCTGACTAACGATGGAAGTGGAGTAGCCAGGCTGTCAACCGGAGGGTCATCAGGGAGGGGTGAAACTGTCCCGACATGTGTGTCAGTAAATCTGGTTAAGGTTCCAGAATCCAAGGAGTGTCCACAATGTATGGTTGAAGAAAGGGGAACCAGACCTGACAAGGCCAGTGTGGAGCAATCAGAATCATTCTGCTTCCCAAGGATTGTGCCTTCTGAATCACCCTTGACAGCAGGGAAAACAGAGGGAAGGCATAAAGCAGACCGGAGGGCCAATCATGAACCAGAGCATCCCTGGGTGATTCCCCCTGTGGGGGGATCAGAGTGAAGTAGTTGCTGCATTTCGCATTGAGAGGGCTGGCAAAAAGGTCGCAGCAAGGCTGACCCCATCTGCTGAAGATTCGCTCTGCAACCAGGTGATTCAGGGACCACTCGTAAGGCATCAGGATAGCCCTGGTGAGCCTGTCCGCTATCACGTTGGACTTCCCCGGAATGTGCATTGCCACCAGAAACCATTGGGAAGCAATTGCCCAATGCCACACTCGCATAGCCTCTCTGCACAGAGGGTAAGACCAGGTTCCCCCTTGCTTGTTGAGATACCACACTACTGACATATTGTCTGAGTGTATCACAATTGTCCCTAGAGAAAGAACCTTCTGAAGTGCCTGCAACGCAAGAAGCACTGCTCTCATCTCCAGGATGTTTATGTGCAAATGTATCTCATGTTCCTGCCACGTGCCTTGGACTGTCTTGTCAAGATAATGCCCCCCACCCCATCTGGGAGGTGTCCGTGGTCACCATGGCAATAGGGATGGGTGGAACGAAAGGGTTTCCCCTGTTCAAATTGTTGGTGCACAGCCACCAACGGAGGTCCTGCTTGCACCTGTCTGTGAGTAAGATGGGATGAGATGGTGGGAGTCTTTGGAGGGACCATTGAACAAAGAGGAGCCATTGAAGAAGTCTCATGTGCAATCTCGCTTGAGGGTCCAACATGATAGTTGCTGCCATGGTCCCTAGGAGTTGGAGAACCAGTCTTGCCTTTGCTCATCTCAGGGGCATCAGCATGTGTATTTGCTGTTGTAATGCTGTGATCCTTTCTTGAGGTAAAAATGCTTGCATTCGAATGATATCTAAGTCTGCTCCTATAAAGGTGACACACTGTGAGGGCAATAAGGCAGATATTTCCCAATTTATTGTTATGCCCAACTGGTGACATAGATTGATGGTAGCGTCCCTGGTTTGAACTAGTTGATGCCTGGTGGGGGCAGTAAGGAGCCAATCATCCAGGTAAGGAAACACCTGGAATCCCTGACGTCTCAAGTGAGCCGTCACCACCGCCATACATTTGGTGAACACCCTGGGGGCTGTGGTGAGACCAAAGGGCAGGGCTTGAAACTGGAAGTGACTGGCTACAGCCAGAAGTGTAGGTGACTCCTGGATGCTCTGTCCATTTTGACATGGTAGTAAGCATCCTTGAGGTCAATGGAGAACATCCATACCTCCTCTCCCAACAATGGGAGAATCGATTGTAGTGTGACCATATGGAACTTGGACTTGTGTACGTGATTGTTGAGTTTGCTGAGATCTAGTATGGGTCTCCGGTCCCCTGTTCTTTTCGGCACCAAAAAGAATCTTGAGTAAGTCCCTAATCTGATTTGGTCTGAGGGGACACGTTGGATAGCTCCTTTTTCTAGCAGCTGCAAGACCTCTGAGGCTGCTTGATCCCTTTGACTGGGTGGTACATCCGGGATTTTTCTGATTGGCAGGGGTACTGAAGAGAATGGGATGAGGTAACCTCCGGAAATTATCCGTAATACCCATCGGACCTGGGTAATTCTTTCCCAGGCTTCTGGCTACAAGGAAATTCGACCCCCGACTGGCTCCGGATAAGCGCATTTGGGCACACCCTCAGGAATGAGAGTATAGAAAACCATGGAAGGAGTCATGGTCTCCCAAATTGCGGGGGTCCCCGCTGCCTCTGGGGTGATGTCTCCCTGAATAACCCCCCCTCACCTGCCTCTGGAGGGGGGTTTACTTTGTGCAGCAGGAAAAAAACCTCTATGATTTCTTGAACCACACCCCCCCCCCACTGGGCCTTGGGATAAGGCCTAGAAGGAAGGTAAAAATGGACCCCTACAGCAGACAGGGTCTTTCCCTCTTGCTTGCACCTGGTGAGGGTGTCTTTCACTTTGGTTCCAAACAAGGAGGAACCATAAAAGGGGACGCCAGTGAAGGAAGACTTAAAGGCCTCCGCAAAGTGACACAGGTGCAGCCAGGCTTGCCTCCTAAGGGCGACCCCTGAGCTTGCTGCCCTACTCGCTCCCCCGACTGCATACGAAATGAGCTGCATGGATGAGTTAAGAATGGAGTTGGGGGTAGAGACCTGGGTGTTAACCGACTGAGCCACCGCCTCAGGAACATTACCTGCAAGAGTATCTCCTAACTCTTTGAGGAGATCTCTCTGGAGCCGAGTGAAATGAGACAAGTAATTCAGTGACCGCAATGTAAAGGTCACTGATGAGAGGGTACACTTCCCGTACCCCACTCGGGCATTATAGATAAGCTCACCAGCTTAAATATAAACCCCTATGTCACTAGATGGGTTGCAAACTGGCTCAAGGACAGAACCCACATGGTTAGAATTGCTGAAGCCATGTCAGACTCCAAACCAGTTACAACTGGCATCCCACAAGGCTCAGTCCTGGGACCTCTTTTGTTCGGTATATATTTCTCAGAGGTACAGGCCAACACGGAAGGACTGTGGCTGACCAAGTTCGCAGATGACTGCAAACTAGGTGCCATAATCGACTCTCCAGCCAACACAAGCATCCTACAAAAGGGCCTCATAGAAACAGACAACTGGTGCCAGATCCATGGCCTCAAGCTAAACACCAAAAAGTGTATAGTCGCCCCCTTTGGCAAAAACAAAGTGCCCACAAATTACCACATAGGTGGTAATCCATTAAGTACGGAAGAAGTAATTAGGGGCCTGGGGATCCACGTTAATAGCAATCTCTCATTTGAAAACCACATGGCCAAAGTGGTTAGAAAAACATTTTATATAGCCCACCTAATCATGAAGGGATTCACATCTAGATCAGGGGAGGTCATTGTGCCTCTTTACTCATCCCTCATCAGGCCCATAATTGAGTACAATGCCCCTTTTGGGATGTACCTTATGAGACACCTGCAGCAACTGGAAAGATCCCAAAAGTACCTCACCAAGAGGATCAAAGGGCTCAAACAGATGCCATATGCTGCCCGGTTAAAGAACCTCCAGCTCTACTCAGTGGCATACCACCTGCTCAGAGGCGATCTGTGCCTGACATATAAAGCCATGTCCAACCCAGAATTAATAAACATGCTGCACCTCAGAAAATCCAAATCCCATCGAGCTACGCGCTCGAGAGACTTGAACCTCAGCACTGAAATAAATAGGACATGCTGGAGGGACAGATTCATAACCCAGAGGCTCCCTTCACTCTGGAATAAAATCCCAGTCCAGGTTAGGCAAAGTCCCTCATTGACTCTCTTCAAGAGGAATCTTGATGAGTGGATGGGAGATCATAGGTTTACCCCAGGTATCACTTCTGTGTCACTGTTAGACAGAGGTGCAGTATACTAACCTCAAAAAAGGGCATAGCAAAATTCATTTAAAATGGGTGGCGAAAGCCAAACACACTCTGGCTAGGCTTATAAATGCCCTAGGGAAGATAGCCTAGTATGAACCTATGAACCTATGAACCTATGAACCTAGACTCCTTGTTAGGAGGATGGACGGATGAAGAAGACTCTGCTGCCACCACCATGGCATCTACAGGAACACCTTTGGACAGAAACTCTTTGCCCTGGGGGGCGGAAAGAAATATGTTGGGATGCCTGGGCACGGGCTCCACAGAATCAGGATTCTCCCACACTCTTCTACAAATCAGGTCAAGGAGTTTGTCGAAGGGTGGAGACACCCAGGAGGTGGAGGGTTGAGCACCTAAAGCCTTAAGGAATACTGACTCCTCCTTGGAAGGGACTTTGGAAGGCCAGTCACCTCTTTGTTTCAGTATCTCCAGGATATTGGAGAAGGAAACATAATCAGAGGGTGACTTGGGGGACCCCTCCGATTCCTCGAGGTCAGTATCAGAGTTGAGGGACTCATCTTGGGAGTCTATGTGCTTCCTCTTGCATGTTTTCTTCCTGGGGGCTCCTCAGGCACCAACTCTGAGGGACTCTCAGAAATTTGGGGACCACTCGTGGGGGTATCCCTAGGCTCTGGTGCTCTGCTATCCATGGATGGATGGTGAACAGAAGCTCTCACCGAAGTGATGGGGGACAGAGTGCCGACCCGCCTGATGTAGCTGACAACCTGGCTAGCGTGGTCCACATAGCCTCGAAGGCTGGCCTTCCCGAGTCCGTGGAGCGACCAGTCTCTGAGGCCATGACAGGAATCGGAGTTCCCTGAGCCGAAGCACCGAGAGGGAGACTCGGAACCGAAATAAGTGCTGAGATGTCCCCCTCGGGCCCGACCGAAGAGTCCCTAGTCCCAACGATGGAGCCGATGGGGTCGGAGCTGATGTCGGTACCGATGGAGCTGAATGGGGCATCAGAACCGGCATAGAAACATCACGTGGCATGGAACACTCCGGCTCCGAAGACAGAGATGCGCTCGGAGGAGGAATGATCAAAAAAGGTGTCGGGATGGGCTCCGGAGCCGACTGGGTCGGAGCTGAAAACAATTTTGCCAAAACCGGTGACTGGAGGAGCTTCTGAACCACCCTATCCACATCCGAAAGGGTCCTGGAGGATTTGGAGGACAGGGATGGAGAATGCGATCTCCTCTGAGGAGAAGTAGGTTTGATACTAGGCGATCCGCTCCTAGGAGGTTCCAATACAATTGGAGTCGACGCCGGTTCCATAGATATTGATCCTTCCTGCGGCCCCGAGGACAGTGGAGCCGAGGAGGTTGAAGCAGTCTTAGTCATTTTCTCTGGTGGCTCCGATGAAGCTGACGGAGCCGGAGATCTCTTTTTTGACTTGCCAGATTTAGACTTGCTACTGGAAGCCGAATCCATAGCTTCTTCAAAAGAGGGATTAAAAAGTCCCCTTAAGATTAGTTTATTTTTTCTGTCTTGGAGAACTCTAGGGCTGAAAGCATGACAAAAGCTGTAGGTTTCCTGCAGATGGATGGCCCCTAAACAGTAGACACAGATGGAATGTTCATCGGTTATGGACATTTTGTACCCGCATTTTGAACACTTTTTGAATCCCGAAGGTTTATGCTCCTTCGTATCCTTAGACATTTTAACCCCACAACACAAAAATGAAGTCAATACAAGAACGGACGTTCACTCTAAAAGGGCGGGAATGACACTAAGGTAATCAACACCAAAGCTGCGATCAAACTGCACACAATGCTAGCACAATTTTAACAAGGAACAGAAGAAAGGGTGGCCAAAACCTCTAATTTAAATGGTTTGGTACACACAGAAGGAAACAGAGGAGAACTAGGCCCTCTAACTGAAACAGGCCTAGCCTGGGGAACAGTAAGAGGGATACCACAGAAAAAACTCACAAAAATTCACAATAGGCAAGCCTAACACACCAGACAAAAATAGACAGCTTTAAACAATAGCTATGAAAATAGCTTTTGATTGAATCAAACTTCTCTTAAAAGAAAAAAGAAGGTACTTAGCCACAGCCATGCGAGACCACATCCTAGCTAAACGAGCGGCAAACGAGATCTGGGGATATGGAGCAGTGCACCATGAGATGCCCACTTAGCCCAGCCAATGAGAGTCTTCGAGCTAGTAAAATCAGCGAGTTGGAGCCGATATTCGGCTCCAAACCCACGGGTAAGAATGTAGGCGAG
Source organism: Protopterus annectens (assembly GCF_019279795.1). Taxonomy (NCBI): domain Eukaryota; kingdom Metazoa; phylum Chordata; order Ceratodontiformes; family Protopteridae; genus Protopterus; species Protopterus annectens. Next base: position 1,176,120,472 of record NC_056741.1, on the reverse strand, counting down.
ATAGGACTACATAACATCATGTATTTTCCTAACTTAAATTACTTCCTAAGAAGGAAAGTATCATTAAATTATAAAAAAATAAATGTGGAAATGTTTCCCCCAAAGGAATGGAAAAGGATTAGCCAACCATCAGTCCTCAAATCCATGCAGAGGAGCACTTCAGTGGCAGGAAAGCTCTTAAGGGCTTGGCACCCAAACCTGTTATTTAGTCATCTCTGCTTGAGCAGTCTAATGGTTTGGGTGCATTTGAGTGTGTTGAAAGTGCCCTGAAGATTTGAAAGCTGACTGCATGTTATATCCTGCACTACTGCAGTAGTGAACAATATTTTGAACATTATGAGATGCATCCCAATGACATTCTTGATTTCTAGAATTTCCCACATTTCTTGCCAGTATTATATCATGGAGCAGATTTTCTGTTTATTGGAAATTATTACTGCAATGCGCATAAAATGACATTATGATTGAGCATAAGAACTAGGTTTTACTGTTGTATCTCTAACTGCCAGATTAACAGATAAATAGAAACATTCTGAACGGTATTAAGAGTAGTCACTGGGAGCAGACAAATACCTAGAAGTTTCTTAAATGAATGAAAAAAGCTAACCCAGACCACATTAGTCATGTTCAATAAAATGTTAGTATGTGGAAGCATCTTTGAACTATAATATATGCTGTAGTGGTACACACTCACAAAGTACATGGTGGTGTCGCATCAGAACCAGTTTCAATTATATCAGACTGAAAACTATTCTATGTAATATCAGTTTCAGAGTAATAATAGACCTTAGGTAGACTCCCATAATTTGCAAAGAATGTTTTTAGAGGGTGCCTTTAGCATTTTTTAAAGAGGAACAGCAGTAAGTGATAAATGGATGATGGTGCATACTGCTTATTCTGACATTAAAAAAGCATTCAAAAGTATCCAATATGTTGGAATAACTGAAGAATTAGGAACATTACATCATATAAAACACCAGCTAAGCAACAGTGTACAACATGTAGGAGTGGAGTTACCTGTTTATCTAAATGGAAGGTTACCACTGGCCAATTCTGTTTGGACTCTTGTCAGATATACACATGGGAAATGAGCTAGTAATAACAAAAATGCTAAATGCAAACTAAAATAATTACATCAGTTCAAGATGATAAAGTTCCCCAAGACTGTCTATAAAATATAAGCATCAGATGTTGTGTATATTTTGCAGAGTTAAGTATATCATCATATGGCTTTGTTAAAAAAGGAAACATTAGGTTTACAGAATACATGGTCAGGTCACAGACAAAAAATTAAATGTAATTACTATGTTTCTGCCAAATTTCACAAATGTACAGATGTACACACATACATGCACACAAAGATAAATCCACACATACAAATATATGTTGAATATTTGTGGAATACAAAGGCATCAAAACTGAATTGATCGATACCAGCATTCCAGATTTCAACATATAGAAAAACTCAAAACATGTAACATAAAACCAATCACACATGGAAGCATAATTTCCTTTTGCAGTTGGAACTCCAAAACCCTACCATGTATTCAGGTAAAATTTGACTGAATAGTGATAGTGTTACAGAAAGGGTATTTAAAAGGTAAGGCACAGGGTTAGGAACAGAGAGGTAAAGTTTCAAAACCTTAATACCACCTTATTAATACTGTTAAACCTAACCCTGCACCTTACCTTTCAAAAAACCTTTCCGTAACATTCAGAACATATGTATACATTTGTGTGTGTATACATATCTATATATATATATATATATATATATATATATATATATATATATATATGTGTGTGTGTGTGTGTGTGTGTGTGTGTGTGTGTGTGTGCATAAATAGATAGATACAGATATTTGCACACATATGTATAAATAGAAAGATATAGATATTTGTACACATCTGCTTCCATATTTGCATCTTATCAGTACACAGTTTTGTTGTGAGATGGACCTTGCACAAAGGTCTGCCTGATGTTCATAACAATGTATTATATTCTTTCTGTCATATAAATAATTTCTGAAGACACACCCTACCATTCACAAAACTGCACTGAGGTACCATGAATGTAAATTCAGTACTCCTTATGGGATTAAGTTATATATGTAAGTGTGTGCACACCTGCACATGTATTTGCCTGCCTGTGTATGTATATGTATTAATTTATTAATTTGAAGAACTAGACCTGAAAAATGATTTTTAAGCATTTTATTATAATGATTTGTTTTACTGCTTCTGATACTTAAAACATGATTTTAATTAGCTGACAAGTTTTTTTTTTTTTTTTTTAAGAAATGGTAGCATGGACTTTGTATTTAATTACAGTCTATTATTAAATACAGTTACCTATCCACAACTGTCACATATGTTCTTATCTGTACACAACCCAGTCCTGATCAAAAATTGTTTGCATACCATGATAACAATAAATAATGTGCAGATTAGCAGACTTACAAACAAAGAAGCCTTGTTATAAATATAACTGAACCTTGACTCAAGCCACTCCAAAAACACATGCATGGAAAATGTTTAAGCAAACACCTGAATTACTGTTGAGAAATACAGAAGGAAGTTGGCACACAATATTTTAGCACAGTAAGTAAATACAGAGGGAAAGAGTTTCATAAAACACTTCAAATAGCCAGAAATACATTCACCAGTTATGTATTAAAAGGCCAGGTCAGCTTTATCTAATTACATCATGAGAACGTGAAGGCAAATGCAATTTGCTAGGTACATTTAGATGTTATGCACAATTAGAAGTTAAAAATAAATGAAGGATAATACTATAAGGGTAAACTAGATAACTTGTTGTGATGTCCCAAGTGCTCTAAGATGTAAGAGCTTAGAAAATAAAGCTTGAGAACAAATGCACATATGTATGTATTCAAAGCCAATAATGTGTGGCTAACAAAAAGTGACAAACAAACAAATAAAAATGGATACAAGGAAGGTCATCTAATACAGTCAGTTGCTATAAATAAATAGCTATAAAGTTGAATTAACTAATGGTGTTTGGCCAAAACTAAGGTACTTATAATATTAAGCAGGATATGAAAATAAATAATAGCACAGAAAATTATACCATTTAAGGAAGTTGTGAAGAAATCATCCACCTGGTTCTAAACTATTGTGAGATATTGTCTGTTATATTTAGATTTAACAATGTGTTATTTTCCCGTTAGCATTTGTTTTCCTCATTTCTTAACTTCATAACCTTTACTCTGTAGTCATAGTAACTGCTTCACAGGTATTGATCTGTGTAACCTATTTCCTCCTAATATATCCTGTTGGTGCTACTCATGGATACAGTGTGCCACTGGGCAGGGTTTGTGCATCATAGATCAGCTTTATCAATGGATGAGGGGAAGAAATTCTTAATCAGACTTGGTTGTTTATAGGATAAGACACAATTAAAGGATACCTAAACTGGACAGAAAGCAAAAAGTTAAAGTGAGAATAAGGGAACATGAAAATAATGCAAACAGAATGAAGCCAGTAAGTCCTGTAGCTCTTCATTCATTGGAAAACAATACAGAGCAATTAGAGGAGATGTTGTGGACTACAACTAATATAAAGTCAAAGTATTTTACTTTGGAGGAGAAAAGGACAACAGTTAAGTGGGACAGGTTATTTCTTCCCACAAAACAAGGTGATTTAGGATTATCTGTTTTAAACAGATACTTTTGAGTTATACCGTTGAGGTTCATATCCACAACACAAGCAGGAAGTTAGACACCTAAGTGGAAAGACATGAGAATGAAATGGGGCAGTTCAATAAATAGAGAGTAGGATTTTGGATGCAGGCCCTTAAGAACCACCACCACCACCATACAGAATAGTATTAGGGGTCCAAATGGAGAGATGAAAAGTCAGCAAGCAAAGGAGAGTAGTAGTGCTGCAATTGAATTCATCCTCAAGTCTTGGTGAGTACCTTTACGAGGTAGACCCGGTTTTTACAAAATATCTCTAAGACGACACTGATATATATAGACTGTATTTATATAACATATATCATGGATAGAAATAGGTCAAAAAATAAAAATAATAGCTGGGTTTACAAGACCCAGAATAAAAAAGTGACCAATCCTGGTAGGTGCACTAGTGCCAGGACTGGAAAAAATGACAGTGTAGAATCCTCAAAATACAGAAACATTTCTACAATGGGGCCAGGACAGGCCCAGGGGGAGGATGGACCTCCCTGTTGTAGAAGGAAGTGGCAGTTCACAAAAACTGATAGGCCAAAGAAGAGCCATAAAACTGATAGAGTGGACTATTGAGGATAAGAAATAAATTATGTATTGTTACTATTATGCAAAAAGCCCAGAATTTCCAGACATAAGCTATACAAAAAGATTAACAGATAAATTAGAGGAAAGAAAAATACTTCCACAGGAAAAACTGTCAGAAGCTTCAATTGAAAGTTTACATTCATTAATACAACAGATTTTTGAAAAACAGTACATAGTTCAAGAAACTTTGATCTGTTTGGAAAAAGAAGCATCTGAGGAATTGGGAAAATATAAACAAAACCTAGCTATTTTTGAAAAGTATAAAAAAGAAATGTGGACATGGGAAAGAGAGATTTGATATGGTGCAATATTTATGCAAAGGAGAAAGCCAAATTAATCAATATAAAGAAGGCAGCCCCAAATATATTCAAAGAGAAATACAGACAAAGGCATCCAGATATGGAAAAATTCACAATAAAAAAATAATATCACAAAGATGGAAAGTAGAAAAGAAGATTAGCAAAGTAGAAGTTAAACAAAATAGAAGTTGAAGTTATGGAATGCCTGTGAAGTGAAGGATTTCATGTGGAAGGTCTGACAGAGATTATATCACAGCATGATGGAGTGAGTCCCCAAAGCAAGGAGAAGCAGGAAGATCAGGAGACATCTGAAGAAGAAATATGGACATGGGAAAGAAAAAGCAATTTAACATGGTGTAACATTTATGCAAAGGAGAAAGTAAAACTAACCAATACAAAAGAGCAGTACCAAAGATATTTGAAGAGAAATGCAGGCAAAGGATTCTGATATAACAGAAGTAAATAGGATATATTAATGTGCAGCTAAATTAATAACTGTTAAAGTTCTACCACAAGAACACAGGGTAGTGAGGGAAAGGAAGGGAAGAAATCAAATACCATCATGGAAGTATTAAACAGAGCAAATTATAAAGCAAGACAAGAAGTGTCACTGTTAGAAGACTATAAAAGAGGGAACATATCAACAAAACTACTAAGAAAGATAGATGTGATAAAAGCAATGTGCAGTATTAGAACAGACCAGGATCTATCATGCACTATCGCAAATAACAAATTGAAAATTTCAGCACAGATGGAAAACTTAGAAGACACACAGCTAAATATAAAGGAAAAGTACAAAATAAGCAATTTATTGATGACTCAAAAAAGTTTTATGGAGAATTGGGAAACAAGGTAAAAGAAAATGAAAGACCGCCTAAAAAAGAAGAAATGGAAACATTTTGGAGAAATGTCTAAGAAGATCCTGTGGAGCATAACAATGACGCTAATTACATAGAAGAAGTAAAAGAAAGAGTAAGAAGTTTAAATGTACAGGACATGAAATGGGATGAAGTAATAGCCAGAGAGATTGAAACGAAGTTAAGAAAAGCCTCTAATTGGAAAACCCCAGGCCTAGATGCAGTACCTAACTTTTGATTAAAAGTATTAACATCTTTGCACGAAGACTTAGCCACGAGTAAAAACTATTTATATGCACAACCCAAACAGACACCAACCTGGCTTAACAAGAGGAAAAACAATGCTCCTGCTTAAGGATGAACCTGCAAGCTACCCTAAAAATTATAGACAAATAACTTGCCTTCCAATGACATATAAACTATACACAGGAATTGACTGACAAGAGTTTATAGTCATTTAGAAGAAAACTCAATTATGGCAGTAGAACAAAAGGGCAATAAAAGAAAGTCATATGAAACAAAGGATCATTTGTTTTTAACTAAAGTCATAGTGGAGAATTGTAAAAAGGTAAAGAATCTATGGCATGGATTGACTACAAAAAAGCATTTGATAGTATCCCACATTCATTGATAAAAGAGTGCTTAAAAATGTATACGATACACCCTACACTGATCGACTACATTACAGTGACCATGAAACAGTGGCAGACTACTTTGCAATTAAGCAATGATAAAGGACAAATTATTATCTTAGGGATACAAATTCAAAGGGGGATATCCCAGGGTGCTTCTCTGTCACCATTGCTATTCTGCCTTGTCACCAACCCATTAAGCTGTCTAATTAACAACTTAGGTCATGGCTATAATTTGGCTACTAGAAAACAACAAATTCTAAGGACTTCTCACCTACTCTTTGTTGATGATTTAAAACTGTATAGTTCATCAGATGAGGAACTGAAAGCACAACTCCTGTTTGTCAAAACTTTTTCAGATGATATAAGAATGTCATTTGGTCTTGATAAATGTGCAAAAGCAACCTTTAAAGCAGGAAAACTACAGCACCAGTAACACATCAGTTTGTGAGAAGAATGTGATATAAAAGGACTTGAGCAAGAAGGAGTGTATAAATATTTGGGAATTGATGAAGGATCAGCAATAAAACATAAACAAATGTGAATAAACCTTAGTAAGGAATACTTTAGAAGACATACATTAATCCTGAAAACAGCGTTGACATCTAGGAACAAAATCCAAGCTATAAACCAATTTGCTCTTCCAGTCCTAACTTACAGTTTTGGAGTGACTAACTGGTCCCAAAACTTGTTGAATAGATTAGATAGGAAAACAAGAAGGATGCTTCATACTCACCAAATGCTTTATAAAAATCAGTGTATGCCAAGATTATATATTCCCTGTTCCAAAGGAGGGATGGGCCTCCTTGAAATTGATTACATGTACAGATCTGCAATTGTGAGACTTCACACACATATATGCTGACCTCACAAGACGCAAACACAGTGAAAGTTTTGAAACAAGAGGAGAATAAATCTAAGATGACGTCTCTGCTTAATCTAGCAGAAGCATATTGGCATTAAGCTGGAATGGAAATCAAACCAGAAGTAGATAAAAATCAGGCAGCAACTGAATGTGAAGGCAAGAAATGTGGAAAAAGCATAAATATAGTTGCAAATATAGAAAACTTATGGAAGAACCTCATGTTGATCAGGAAAAAACACAGGAATGATTAAGGAGAGGTGAATTTAAACCAAGAGATGAAAGGTTAATATTGGCAGCCCAAGATAGTGGGCTATGTACACGCTGGTTTACAAAGTCCATTGAACATGTGGGAGAAACAGACAAAAGTAGGTTTTGTAAAACCGAATTGGAAACAATTGCACACCATGTTGCTGGTTGTGATATACTAATGGCAGAAGGACTGTATTCTGAAAGACATAATAATGTGACAAGACTGTTGCACTGGGGATTGTGCAAACTTTATGGTATTGAAGTGGCTGAAAAACATTGGAAACATGAGCCACAAAGAATCACAGAATATGATGAAGTTTGTATCACATGGGATCACCCATTACCAACAGTTCAAGAGATAGATGCTAGAAAACTTGATATAATGGTCCAAGAAAATAAGACAAAAGTAGCATTGATCATTGAAATTGTCAGTGATCTACAGCATCATGCATACAGAGAGACACAAAGTCATAAAATATCAGGATTTGCAGGCAGAAATGAGAGCAATGTGGAAGAAAGATACCCAGACAGTTCCAATAGTAGTATGAGCAATGGGTCATATAAAAAAGAATCTACAGTCATATTTGGATATGTTACCAATCCAGGTAACCCTGTACGGATTGCAGAAGGAGTCATTACTGGGCACATTGTGGGTGCTGCAAAGGGCAGTTCTGGCATACATCAAAGATTGAAACAATGCTAATTTCATGAACTTTAATCGTACTTTGACTTAGGAATGGGGTCCATTCCTATCATATTATTAAAAACCTAAAAGATTTGGAGAATTTAAAAGAGGAAAGGAATATTATAAAGTAGCAGATTCTAACAACTAAGCCAACATGGGAATGGCGAAAGATATTTTACCAATATGGATAACTGTGAGTAGGAATATGAAAAATAGGCAAGAGATGGCTGGAATTTGCTGAAGAAAATTATCAAAGGAACTAATGTACTGAGAGCAGCTAACAATGGAGGGACAGGTAATAGAGTGGTATGAGGCCTAGCAGAAGTGTGGACTGCAGGTTAAAAACTGCCTTCTTAAACCATGGATTGTTAGAGTATACGCAAAGACAAAGGGATAGGGGAGAGTTGTGTGAAAGACCAGCTCTGGTTGAGTTTTTGATTCTATAACATAAGCTACATTAAAAACATGATAATTAGGAAGTCATCAAAATATACTGCATGATAGCTATAAGAATAAATCTGAAGAGATTAGAAAAAATCAGGGAAGACTTTTAAATATTTACAAAGGTACAGTGGGTGGACACCTACATGGCTCACAATTATGCAGTCAAGCACAGAAGGTTTAGAATTTTTATATGAAAGTGCTTGCATGGGTATTTTTATGTCCCAAGCAGACTTCAGAGAATTGTTCCCTGTGTAAATAGTAATTGCTGGAGGTGTGATGGAAAAGAGAAAAGTTATTTGGAACATGATTTCGGGAATGTAATGCATTGGTGGATTTTACATATTCCCCACAAAGTTACAAATATTTTTGACAATATGCTAAGAAATGACTCTTTTGAGCTAGGATAAAACCTTTGAATTTCTTATACAATTAAGGTCTTACTTACTATGTTTAATGCTTTTGACTGATAAAGCCATTACTAGAAAATTTAAATAAAAGCCTAAACCAACTGCACATGAAGTAGTGATTATTAAAAAGACGATAAAAGAAATGAAGGTGGAATCAAAGTGAGGAAGCAAGTTATATATAGAAATAAAAGGAATGTGTGGAAGTAATAGATACAGAATAATGTTCAGGAGAAGGAGGAGTGAAATTTAAGGGAAGACAAAACTTGAGCAGTTTATGAAACTTTGGAATGAATGATATGTGTTGAAAAAGACATTGTGTATAATGTATGAAACTAATGAATATGTTTGTATACAGTGGTTGAGTAAGTAATCAAGAAAAAGACAAAGATAAATGTTAAGTATTTTAAAATGTTAAATGTTTGTCTTACACTAAATGGTTACTTTATGTATTGTATGCATCAGTTGATACAAATAAGAATAGTAGTATCCATTAAGAAAAATAAATAGATGTAGTAGATTTTGAAAAGTGTTAAATAATTAAGAAACATGTCTGCCATTAAATGCTAACTAGTAGGGTGGAAAATTAATGTGGAAATAGCAACTATATAAAAACTTTACAGATGACTGAAGAATTGAGGCTACTCCCCCAGAGGCTTCATAGCAGTTCCCAATGGAAAGAAACACCACTGGCCACAGGCTGCTGAATTCCAGAAAGTTTATTTCATTTCAAAACAATGGTTAAGCGCTTTCATCCAAACACTATTAGGACTTCAGCAGTTTTTAATCTTGGTTACTGCATTAGGCTTCAAGGCAGAACAACAGCACTTACAGTTTCTGAAATCTCTCCAGTTTTGATGAACAGGAAATTTCTTAGGGTGGCATTCATAATCATTATGCAAATGTGCAGCATACATGTGCACTGGTTGCATACTAGTGGAAGTAAGTTACAGTTCAAAGACATAGGTTGCTCTTGTGTGCAACAGCTAACTTATAAAAAATGTCAGTCAGAAAAGCAGATGAGTTGTAAATGAGACGTATTCAAAAGATTTCACTTAACTATGTTAATGAGGTTAATTTCTTTCCTTTTGTGATTCAGCATTGATTTTAGCATGCAAGTGTATGGTACGCACTTACTTCATAAAAAAATGAATCTGCACCTTTGTTGGTAAATATGCTCAGTTTTTTAACAAAACTTACGGGTCATACTTTCAGCTGCTAGTCTCTTCTGCACCACAAGCTGGTGCACTGAGTCCCTTCTGCACCACAAACCGGTGCACTGAGTGCTGCCTATTGACCTTGGAGGAGGAGAACTAGGCAGAGAATAATTTACTTCAACTTTGCATAGCAAGAATTTCTTGATAGAGTGTAAAATTATGGAGACTTAGCTGAACTTGTACTGTCCACAAACTTGAACTGGGAAAATGTGTGGCCTTAACCACCATAACAAGTACAAGCAAGCAAAATCTGAGTGTAATGCTACTCAATGCTAGAAGTCTAAACCTCAAAATGCACTCACTCGAGGCACTCCTTAAAATGGAGAACACTGACATCTGTGCAGTGGCAGAGACCTGGTTCAAAGCTCCAGAGAGCACCCTTGCATTACCAGGCTATAATTCATACCACACCTTTCAGCCACCAAACCCGGACCGAAACACTAAAGGTGGAGGCGTGTCCTTATTTATTAAGGATATCCACACCTCCAAGCTAATTGCTCAGCATAATGCATCCGAGATTATCCACGCTCAACTAACGCTGGGCAAAACCGCAATCCAGACTGTAGCTTGCTACAGACCCCTCACCATGCCCCAGGATTCCCACTCCTCTTTTCTTGATACACTGGAAAATATTAAGATAGAACCCAACACTCTAATAATGGGTGATTTCAACTATCCTACCATTAACTGGGAAAACTACTCATGTACCAACTCTTTTGCTCAATGTTTTCTGGAAATCATCAATTCCAATGCCTTGGATCAACTTATCCACACCCCCACCAGGGGCAGCAATATCCTAGACCTGGTCATCACCGACAAGGGTGACTGGTGTTCCACACCAGAGGTCAGCTCCTCATTGGTCAGATCTGACCACAAGCTAATCACCTAGACATCCACATCCTGCTCCCATCCCCCATTAGGAAAACAACCGTAAAAAATTTCTCCAAAGCCAACTTCACTCTTCTTAAGACAGAAGTGGCAAACTTCATGACACCCATGCAGATGGACAATAGAGGTACGACTGCTGAATCCTACACAAATGCACTTCATAAGCACTTACACGAGTGCATAGATCGTGCTATCCCTAACAGAACCAAGATGCTGTCCTCCAAAAAAAGGAAGCCAATCTGGTGGTCTTCTGCCATAAACAAACTCTACAACAGAAGAAAGAAACTGTTGCAAAAAAGAATAAAATCCCACGATTGGAGGAACTCCCTGGTCAGCCTCAGTAAGAAGCTGAGATCCCTCATAAAATCCTCCAAAGCTAGTTATGAAAACAAAATTGCCACTGATTCTAAAGACAACCACAAAGCATTCTATAGCTATGTCAAAAATCTCAATGGCAACACTCAGATCTGCTCTGAGTTACAGCACAATGACACTAAATATACAGAACCAGCTGATATTGCCAACATCCTGGCAGATAGGTTCAGTGCTAACTTTACCCCCCTCTCACCCCCTAAAGGGCCCATCTTTATACTGGAAGAATGCAAAGTTCCTTTAATCACGGCTGCTAGGATAAAACCTCTGAATTGCCTATACAATTAAGGTCTTACTTACTATGTTTAATGCTTTTGACTGATAAAGCCATTACTAAAAAATATAAATCAAAGCCTAAACCAACTGCACATGAAGTAGTGATTATTAAAAAGACGATAAAAGAAATGAAGGTGGAATCAAAGTGAGGAAGCAAGTTATATATAGAAATAAAAGGAATGTGTGGAAATAACAGATACAGAATAATGTTCAGGAGAAGGAGGAGTGAAATTTAAGGGAAGACAAAACTTGAGCAATTTATGAAACCTTGGAGTGAATGATATGTGTTGAAAAATACATTGTGTATAATGCATGAAACTAATGAATATGCCTTTATACAGTGGTTGAATAAGTAATCAAGGAAAAAGACAAAGATAAATGTTAAGTATTTTAAAATGTTAAATGTTTGTCTTACACTAAATGGTTACTTTATGTATTGTATGCATCAGTTGATACAAATAAGAATACTAGTATGCATTAAGAAAAATAAATAGATGTAGTAGATTTTGAAATGTGTTAAATAATTAAGGAACATGTCTGCCATTAAATGCTAACTAGTAGGGTTGAAAATTAATGTGGAAATAGTAACTATATAAAAACTTTACAGATGACTGAAGAATTGAGGCTACTCCCCCCAAGAGGCTTCATAACAGTTCCCAATGGAAAGAAACACTACTGGCCACAGGCTGCTGAATTCCAGAAAGTTTATTTCACTTCAAAACAATGGTTAAGCGCTTTCATCCAAACACTATTAGGACTTCAACAGTTTTTAATCTTGGCTACTAAGTTAGGCTTCATAGCAGAACAACAGCACTTACAGTTTCTGAAATCTCTCCAGTTTTGATGAACAGGAAATTTCTTTGGGTGGCATTCATAATCATTATGCAAATGTGCAGCATACATGTGCACTGGTTGCATACTAGCGGAAGTAAGTCAAAGTTCAGACATAAGTTTCTCTTGCGTGCAACAGCTAACTTATAAAAAATGTCAGTCAGAAAGGTAGATGAGCTGTAAATGAGATATATTAAAAAGATTTCACTTAACTATGTTAATGAGGTTCATTTCTTTCCTTTTGTGATTCAGCATTGATTTTTAGCATGCAAGTGTATGGTACGCACTTACTTCATAAAAAAATGAATCTGTACCTTTGTGGGTAAATATGCTCAGTTTTTTAACAAAACTTACTGGGTCATACTTTCAGCTGCTAATCTCTTTTGCACCACAGGCTGGTGCACTGAGTCTCTTCTGCACCATAAACCGGTGCACTGAGTGCTGCCTATTGACCTTGGAGGAAGAGAACTAGGCAGAGAAGAATTCACTTCAACTTTGCATAGCAAGAATTTCTTGATAGAGTGTAAAATTATGAAGACTTAGCTGAACTTGCACTGTCCACAAACTTGAACTGGGAAAATGTGTGGCCTTAACCACCGTAACAGGTACAAGCAAGCAAAATCTGAGGGTAATGCTACTCAATGCTAGAAGTCTATACCTCAAAATGCACTCACTCGAGGAACTCCTTAAAATGCAGAACAGTGACATCTGTGCAGTGACAGAGACCTGGTTCAAAGCTCCAGAGAGCAGCTCTGCATTAGCAGGCTATAATTCATACCACACCTTTCGGCCACCAAACCCGGACCGAAACACTAAAGGTGGAGGCGTGTCCTTATTCATTAAGGATATCCACACCTCCAAGCTAGTTGCTTAGCATAATGCATCCGAGATTATCCAAGTTCAACTAACCCTGGGCAAAACCGCAATCCAGATTGTAGCTTGCTACAGACCCCCCACCATGCTCCAAGATTCCCACTCCTCTTTTCTTGATACACTGGAAAATATTAAGGTACAAACCAACACTCTAATAATGGGTGATTTCATCTACCCTACCATTAAATGGGAAAACCACTCATGTACCAACTCTTTTGCTCAACGTTTTCTGGAAATCATCAATTCCAATGCCTTGGATCAACTTATCCACACTCCCACCAGGGGCAGCAATATCCTAGACCTGGTCATCACCAACATGGGTGACTGGTGTTCCACACCAGAGGTCAGCTCCTCGTTGGTCAGATCCAACCACAAGCTAATCACCTAGACATCCACATCCCACTCCCACCCCCCATTAGGAAAACAACCGTAAAAAATTTCTCCAAAGCCAACTTCACGCTTCTTAAGACAGAAGTGGCAAACTTCACGACACACATGCAGATGGACAATAGAGGTACAACTGCTGAATCCTACACAAATGCACTTTATAAGCACTTACACGAGTGCATGGATCATGCTATCCCAAAGAGAAACAAGATGCTATCCTCCAAAAAAGGAAGCCAATCTGGTGGTCTTCTGCCATAAACAAGCTCTACAACAGAAGAAAGAAACTGTTGCAAAAAAGAGAAAAATCTCATGATTGGAGGAACTCCCTGGTCAGCCTCAGTAAGAAGCTGAGATCCCTCATAAAATCCTCCAAAGCTAGTTATGAAAACAAAATTGCCACTGATTCTAAAGACAACCACAAAGCATTCTATAGCTATGTCAAAAATCTCAATGGCAACACTCAGATCTGCTCTGAGTTACAGCACAATGACACTAAATATACAGAACCAACTGATATTGCCAACATCCTGGCAGGTAGGTTCAGTGCTAACTTTACCCCCCTCTCACCCCCTAAAGGGCCCATCTTTATACCGGAAGAATGCAAAGTTCCTGTAATCACGGCTGCACAGGTAAAAACCTCACTCTCCAAAGCCAAGAACACAGCATCCATGGGACCTGAGAACATCCCAGGCTGCCTTCTACATGAACTACAGAATGAACTGGCACCCCACCTAAGTACCACGTTCAGTCATAGCCTCACCTCAGGCTTTGTGCTCATTGAATGGTGCACTACGACAGTTATCCCACTCCACAAAGGGGGAGCCACTACAGACCCCGGGAACTACCTCCCCATTAGCCTGATGAGCCTTGTCTGCAAGGCCATGGAATGTATCATCGTGGAACTCATAAACAAAGACATTGGAGATCTCCAAACTCTGGACCCCACACAGTTTGGGTTTGTAAAAGGCAGATCATGTCTCCTAAACCTGATAGACTTCTTTGAAGTAGTCACCAAAGCCATAGATGAGGGTAAGGTGGTTCACACAGCCTATCTATATCTTGCCAAGGTGTTCGACACCATCCCCCACTCTGGAATTATAGATAAACTCATGAAACTAGGTATAAATCCCTATGTCACAAGATGGGTTGCCAACTGGCTTACTGACAGAACCCACACTGTGAAAGTAGCAGACTCCAAATCAGACTTCAGACCAGTGACAAGTGGAGTACCACAGGGTTCAGTCCTGGGTCCTCTCCTGTTTGGTATCTACTTCTGAAGTACAGGTTAACACAGAAGGTCTTTGGCTAACTAAATTCACAGATGACTGCAAACTAGAAGCCATAATCGAAACTCCTAATGATGTGGACATCCTACAAAAGGGCCTCACTGAGACAGATGCCTGGTGTCAAAGACATGGTCTCAAGCTCAATGCCAAAAAATGCATTGTCATCCCCTTTGGTAAAAACTCTGTACCCATGAACTACCACATAGGCGGTAGTCTACTTAACACCGAAAGTGTGATAAGAAATCTTGGGACACAGGTGGACAGTAGTCTCTCCTTTGATAATCACATTGCTACAGTGGTCAGGAAATCCTTCTACATGGCACACCTCATCACAAAAGGTTTCTCATCCAGAAAAAAAGAGGTCATTGTTCCCCTTTATTCATCACTCATTAGACCTATTATAGAGTACAACTCCCCTTTTGGTATGTACCTCACAAGACATCTACAACAACTGGAAAGGCCGCAAAAATACCTCACAAAGAGGATTACTGACCTCAAACAAATGCCTTACGCAAACCATCTCAAAAAACTCCAGCTTTACTCCGTCGCATATCGCCTACTCAGAGGTGATCTTTGCCTAACATACAAAGCTATGTCAAACCCAGAGCTGTTGGACATGCTCCACTTAAAGAAATCCCAATCCCTCGGAGCTACACACTCTAGGGACCTAAAACTTGTCACTACAATAAACAGAACATGCTGGAGGGATAGATTCCTGTCCCAGAGACTTCCCATACTCTGGAACAGACTACCTATCTATGTCAAACAGAGCTCCTCATTAGCACTCTTCAAGAAAAATCTTGATTGGATGGGTAATAGGAAATTCACCCCGGGGATCACTTCTGTGGTTCTGCTTGACAGGGGCACAGGAAAATAATTTTCTTGGGTGGTGAAAGCCAGGGTACCTTTTTAGCTAGGCTTGTATAGGCCCTAGGGCCAATAGCCTAGTACCTGCCTATGAACCTATGAACCTTCCTATTCTTGTGGATACAAAGGTAAGTATAACCCTTACTACACTTGCCAGGGGGACCTTCAGAGTCAGACTAGGACCATGTTGAGTATCTCACAGGCTTCCCAATGATACCATGGAACTGAGGCATTACCATGGGTGCCTTCCTGAGGTAATAAGTGTGATATGTGATAGATTGCACCCATGAATATACCCATGAATATATATGCATTCTCCACCTAGTACACAGGGTGAGAGGAATCACAATAGGAAGGGTTACCATTCCATAAACTATCAGGTAGTGTGTGTGATACACATGGCTGTATTACCAATGTGTTGACCCAGCAATCCTGGCAATGCCAAGGATTCTCACATATGGCATAAAAGTTCACTATACTGCTACTTCCTGCATGGTAGTATTCATCATAATCACCTAGTTAACAAGTGCAGATTATATAATTTTGTTAACCATAGTTGTTTCGCCATTTATGTAGTGAGAGAGGTAGTAATGACTAACAGTCCATTTCTTGTGTGCGCCCTACTTGCTATGTTTTCCAGGTGACACAGGCTACCCATTTAAACAGTGGCTAATAACAGTAGTCTGTAACCCATGGGAAGCTGCAGAGAAGTGTTTTAACACTGCCCTGTTTCAGACATGGATAGTGATAGAGTGAGTGTTCAGCCTTCTCAATGCACATTTCTGTTGCCTGGATTAGTTGGTTGTGCCTTCAGCATGATCCTGTTACTGCATGCAGAGTGTTCATAGCCTGCTGCATTCTTAATGACATGATCATGTGTTGGTCTGGTTTTTAACTGCTACATCCAGTGACTGATATTGGCATTGGAGCTCCTCCATCATTTGTTTCACCAGAGACAATAGCAATGGTGGCCAACTAATGGCAGCAGCATGACACCCCACCAGACAGATTCATGCATGATACACAGCAGTGCAGGTGAAGCAGCGACATCTAGTCCACAACTATGGGTTCATGATATTCAATACATTAAATTTTTAAAGATAATACTTGGTGTATGCAGGGTTACTTGTGGGTTATGCTGAATAGTGCATAGTCAACTCACAATGTGCAGACATTTATTCGCATATCGCACACAAATGTTTTATTCATATGGTTATAACTGTCATAATTTGCACAGTGTTTAGTGGTCAGTGGAAAAGTGCTACTTATACCAGAGGGGAATGTGGATGAAAGTTGCAGGTGATGTGAAGTACTGTAATGATATATACTAACAAACTGATGTGGTAACGAAGATAAATTTGGTTGGTAATGCAAATATCAATCACAATGCAGTCACAGACATTTTGTTGTTATATAATGGGTGTCATCTCTTGCCTTTTTTGTGACTTTTTCTAGCATGCAGGCAAGAACAGTACTTGTCATTTCCAATATGGCTGCTTTATTGTTTACTATAATTTTTTCTGCCATTTGTTTTTCCATTGGCTGAAGTATACATTACAGTAACAAATTGTTTTAAATGTGAAATATACGTAATGCCTCCTAATGATAGTATTGGTGATGGTCTTATGGATTTTCAGCATGTGTTATCACGTGAGCTTGAGGCTGAGCTGTTATAATGACAAGATTTACTAGATGCAGGGAAAGATCTAGATACTGACCAAAATCTGCTACAAGATCCTGGCCAAAACTCAGAGGTCCTACCCCATGATGTGGGAGTCTGAGGAGGTCTGCCAATCTCCTTCTTTGGGGAGTCCACATGCATGCCTGCAGCTCTTTGTTAGGACAGATGTTTGGCCTACTTGTCCACTAAAATATGCAGGCAGTCCCTTGGCCATGTCCCACACTGACTCCAATGTGGCTCTGGTAAATCTTTACTAGTGTGCAGTTAGAGGCCAACATGGAAGCCATGTGTGCTACTATAGTGCACATGTGGATAATCATGGCATTGTCCAAGTCATGTAAATTTTTGATGTACTAGTGAATTTCTGCATTTATAATCTATAGAACTATAACTATCTCTGATTCTCAGTGGCAGTAGCCCAAAAACATGAATTATGCCATGGCACATTTGTTGCTGTGCAGAAAATACCTTCCTTGTTTGTGGTCCAAGCTGTGAGTGATGCCTTTGCCTGTGACACCTATGTGTAGGCTGCATAGTGGGTAATGGGACCTCAGAAATTGTTGTGCTTTCTTTTAGAGGTTTGGTTTGTCTGTAAGCAAGAAGTGTTGCGTCAGGAGGTGATTCTGCTCCTTCTGGAATTTAATTTCCTAATTATGCACTATGTGTGAGTCTGCATCCATGATTATGAATTTATCATCCTGTTTGGAGATAGGGGACCATGATAATACACTTTGTAGCTGTGTGTCACTGTCCTGAGACTGTGTCAGGACTATAAAAATAATGGCATCACCAACAGCCATTCTGCTGTCAAAATCAGACTGCTGTGGTGCACAATAGTATAATATAGTTTGGAGTACTGCAGCTGTGAGAAAATACATAATTATCTCAGTAATGTATCCTGAAAAATGCATCTGATTTAATATTAAAGTAATGATGTCCACACTTATTGCATGCTGTCTGCTCCAGTGGTGCTACTGCTGGCAATGACAAAGTACCTGATGAAACATTTCAAAGATATATGCAGACATTTACTATATGAAGGTACACATGTCCTAAGACTACAAAAGTCAGGTAAACCCTGATCTTCTTTACAAGCTGTGTGTGGAGTTTGAATGCGTACCAAAGTGTTGGTGTTCACACCACCTAGCTGAACCCAGTACTCTCAATCTCTGTGTCACAATCATCCCCTCAAAGGCAGAGAAGATACTCCTCATTAGGTGTTAAACTTTGGACAGTGTCCGACCCATTGCCCACTATACTATCTGCTACTACATTCTGTCTGCCTTTACTCTTTGCAGTGGCCACCATATCATTAGCTTTCTTTCAGCATTGTGCCAAGGTATGGTTCCTCCTTCCTTTTCATTTGTGTCAGATAGCACTTGATTCCACACCTTAACTTGCTCTGCCCATTTTGGACCCTATTCCATGAGGACATATTTCATAGGTCTTAGGTGCATTCATGAAGATATGATTCTCAGTACTGAAGTTCTCTCTCCTGTGTGTTGTCCCCTGATGTTGTAATATAATTTTCTGAGAAATAGTGAGTTTTGTGTTTTCTAGTATAACTCTTCCTTTACTGAATGTTGTCTTTCAATCAATCATGCACATTATGCAATACAAGTAAAGAATGATACAGGTGACAGTTGTCATGATTATTTGTTTAAATTCTGTTGGAAATTATTTGTCTTGGACACTGCACTGCTTATAAAGGTATATGGAATGGATGGGAGAAATTCTGTCTCAGTTCATTACTGATGGTTTAGTTGGTAAAATGTAACAAATATGTTGATACTTAGGTCCTGATCACTGTAACTGCCAGGTACCAGAGGTTGTACCCAGTAACTGCATTGCTGTAAAACTGCAATAAAGTGAAAATGAGGTCTTTTACCCAACAATGAAAATACACTTCATAATTACACAACTTTAAAAATATTTTCGTCTTTACAGTAATTCAGATCTTTTCCCTGAAGATCTTAGAATAAAATCCAATGTTAAGATCCTACTTATGCAGTTCTAATTCTAGCCACACATTTTAAAATATAGGCTTCATTTCTGGCTTTTTCTCAACATTTGCACAAATGCAATGACCAGCAACATTCAAAATGACAACACACAGAAAATTTCAGCAAATTCACTTTAAGTTATGAAGTTCTTATGCAAAAGGGGTTGTCGGCATATAGCTCTAAGAACTGTATTAATCTGTGCAGCTGTATCAATCATCCTAAGTCCATACTACTGTGAACAAGCCATGTCAAGCACATGTACATAAATATGAACTTCCTGTATCTGGTCTTTCGGGTGTAAAGGGGTTGCACATGTTGGAATGTGTATGTTCCAAGTTTTAAGGGCATAGCAGGTGTCATTGCAGGGTTTAGCTGCTTGAAATGATGATGTCACATTGCAAAGGGTATGATTCACTTTCAAAGCTCTTTCTTCATTCTGGTTTGAATCAAAAATGACTTCTTCTGTCAGAGCTCAGGGTTGGGTCTCAAGCAGGGCTGATAGACAGAGACAAGATTGTACTCTTCCTTTGGCTGGTATCATACCAGGCCAGGTGACTAAGGGTTATTTTAAGAAAACAGTCACCTGTGTGAGACTTAGATGTTAACATTTCTCCTTGACAGAATTCCTAGGTGTGGAGAGCAGTGCAGGCATCAGTATGACGACCCAGAGAAAATGCAACCTAACCAGCTTGTCTGGTGGGTCAAAGAAGTACAAGACAGCTGGACAGAGTTCTATAGTATGTATATGATATAATACTTATTGATGCAATATTTAGTGCGTATTTATCTCCTAGGTGTAGTTCATTGCAAACTTGCTTTATTATTACTACAATGTACTTAACAATAATGTATTAAGCAACTGTTTCAAGGAACACTAAACTTAATGTGAATCATTTTTATAGCCACTGTCTGCTGCTACATTACTGAATATACCGTTTATCACATCTGATGAAATTTGCAGACAAAATGTGGATTACTTAGGTATAAATGAAAGAAAAATTCAAATAAGCATTGCATTTTTATACAGCATTACAGATATCATATAAGTACTTCTTTAAATATAAGTTGCATGCAACCGATAATGCATTGAAATTTCAAAAAAATGTCTTTGTTTCTGCAAATGGTACTTAAGAAAAAAAGAACACCATTTACCATGGGGGGTGCATGAAGAAAATATTGAATTATTGGGCCAAGATGGCAGGCTGAAAGCAGCATAAAAATTCTGCTCTGCTTCATTCAATTATTTTTGACAGGATTTCTTTGTTAATTTCACCAGTTACCACTTAAAAGTTCAGAAATAAAGAACTGGAAATATTGAGGATTAAATTGGTATAAAAATCAAGTAATATTTTATATATATATATATATATATATATATATATATATATATATATATATATATATATATATTCCTGGCAAACTTCAAGAGGAAAGAAAAAAGGAAAATATCTTTGAAAAAAGATGAACCATTCTAAGTCTGTTCAACAGGAAAATGCAACAAAGAAGGAGCTGCAGTCAATTCGTTCTAACATTCAAGACCTGGCTCTCAAAATAGACAAATTTGACTATAAACCAGATAAAATAAAAGAAGACTGCACCAAACAAATTGAATTAATAAACAATGCCATCAAACAACAGAAACTCCAGATAGCAGCAACAGAAGACTCTGTTTCAGATACTGACTGTAGATTATCAGAGGGAGAACACACTATTGAATTACTATTACAACAAAATAAATGCACAGAGAAAATAGATGATCTGGAAAATAGAGCCAGAAGAAAGATCAGAATTTATGGGGACCCCAAACAAATGGAAGGTGAAAATATGGTGAACTTCTTATCTTACTGGATACCCAAAATATTAAATCTACCAGAAGCCCTGTCTTTTAGAAAAGAAAGAGCTCAGAGATCTCTGGTTACAATTCCTTCAAACAAAAAACTTATACACCCAAGATCCATTATAGTGATTTTTTTTCTAGTCAGGATAAAGATCTTGTTCTGAAAACGGCCTGGTCTCTTGCACCTTTAAAATTAGGAGAGTCACACATTACATTTGACAATGACTATTCTTCCATTATGATCTTGAAAAGGAAAGCCTGCATTCCCCTTCTAAAATCTCTGAAAAAAGCTGACATCAAAAACCACTTGATCTTCCCTGCAAAATTAAGACTTTTTTGACCAGAAGGGAAAAAACATTTGAAACATTGGAAGAAGCTGTCACTTTTGTTCAGAAAAAGAACTTATTAAATCCAGTTGAAGAAATGGGCTCCAGCATTACTTTAAAGAGACAAGCCTCAAAAATGACTCATCAATCAAAGAAAAAAAAATACCTAGACACAAATAAATAACTTGTCAGTCTTCCTATTTTTAAACATCATTAAAATAGCCTACTGTCTGAGATAACCTCAACTAAAGTAATACTTTTTTTTCTTTAGTTCTAAATTGTATCACTATCAGCTCAGTTGCAATAGACTATAAAACAATTTAAGATGGAAGCTATGTAAAATATATACATTCTTACAATAATATATTGCATTTTGAATACACAAAAATCAATATTATATAGCGTAATTCACTTTAATCACGCAGACAGTCTTTGCCCCCACCACTTTACTACAGCAGTACAATAATACATGATAAAACAATTCGAGTCAGATGTTAAAAGAAGTTGATTTTTGAATGTAGGGCTCTTCATGTATGTAAATAGTTATGCTTTCTGCTTTTTTCTGTTATTAATTTCATTAATTAGTGGATTTATAATGTTGTTTTGTTTGTTAGACGTCAATAGTTTAATGTAATATGTAATATTAAAAATGTTTTATACTGTTTTTAACCTTGAAGTGGAAAAAAATGATGAATGGCTTTTCAGTTCACTCACAGTTTGTGTAGTACATGTGTGACATTTCCAAGTTTAAAAGCTGTCTTTTTACAGTGTAACTTCCCACCGACTTACTTTTGAAGCTCTGGTGGGGTTTTTGAATTCAACATGAGATTCTATGTGTTCCTGACAGTTTCCATCTCTGTGAGGAACTATTCATGACTGAAACTAGGAAGTAAACTGTGACCTTTGAAGTTTAATTTCCATGCTGATCACAAGGGACCAATCAAAATAAAAAAACGGACTTTCAGATGCGTTTTTTTGAATAATCTACTTTTATTTGAAAACAAAATGTAAGTAAGCATTTTATCTTAAAGAAATTACTTAAGACTTCTATTTATCTTTGTGAAATGTTAGTTATTTATGTTTACACACAATAGTAAAGGGGAAATTGTTTGGTGTTACACGTCAACAAATGTTAGTGCAGAACAACATGTGGCTTATTTGAATTCTGTATTAATATGAACTATTATTAAGGAGATATGCAAGGAGCCATAACAATAGTTTTTATAATAATAATTTTGTTTAGTTATTGTAGTTTGCAATTTGATTTGATATATAAATAATTACCTTCTTTATTTAAGCTTAACCTGTTAACCATATTTCCTCAGATTTTATTCTAATAGCAGTTGCAGGAAATAGCCAGAAGGTGTCATGGATTGGCTAGTTTGTAGCTTGTATGGGAAACCAAACAAGCCTGGAATAGTATATTACGTGCTGAAGGTTATTGATTTGTTTGTTTTTATTGTTCTTAAGTAAAGAAGTAAACTCTTGTCCATAACAAATGACATTATGACTTTCATTAGAATTAGCACAGAAAAAAATTATAAAATGTCATTAATAAAATTCACTTTGAATAATGCTAACATATAAGTGTCTCTCATTAAATGTAAATGGGTTATTAAATAATTATTTATCCTTGCTTCAGGCTGACATTATATTTCTTCAAGAAACTCACTTATTCTCAGAAGACTTAAATAGAATGCTGCTGAATGACTATTCAGTCTTTATTAATTCATAGTTTAAACATAAAAGAAAAAAATATCCTTACTTTAAGATTGTGGATTCCTATAAAGATAAAAATGGTATACTGGGGCTGGTAGTAATAAAAATGGGAAAAAGGTTTTATACCCTTATAAATCCATAGTGCATATCTGGAATTGGTGCAAAAAGAGTAAATAGTTACTTAGATATCATGACTTTACATTCCAGTGGCACAATATTGCAAGCAGGAGACTTTAATTGCATATTATCTCATAAAGAAACCACAAACACTAAAGCTTTTAAAAGTTTTCAATAGCAAAGCACTTAAACAATTTTATAAATACAATGAATTTGGAAGACATATCTGAAATACAATTACCATATTCCTTAAAATTTACCCACTACTCCTATAAATTTGGAACTCACCAAAACCTTATCTATATTTGTCTAACTAGCTCTTTATTTTCAAACATAGATGAAGTACTGATTGTTTCATGTCCCTTATCTGATAACATCATCACTTTTAAAATAACGTTTAGTCCTGACACTTTAAACATTTGGCAAATAATCCCAGCATACTTTATTTACATAATTTAAAGGAAATTAATCAATGCATAGAATTGAATAATAATGGTGAGGTCTCAGATATATTATGGGATACATTAAAATTTGTTATACATGGTAAAATTAAAAATTGGTATCTATCTAAAAGAAAAGAATGGGGCAAGAATTTAACAGGCATTCAAGTTGAAACTGACAAATTAAAACTAGCTTTTGTATCTACTAACAAAATAACACTTACTAATATAAAAAATAAAGAATATCAAGATATTCTTCAACACAAAATTTCTATTAATTTAGAAAAAAATCAAATTACAATCATATTCATTTAACCCTAAAAGCTTACACAAAATAGTAATCAAATCGAAGTATATAAATGAAAAAAATCATATCATAGAAATTATATATAAATATAAGAATAAAACAATTAAATTATCAGACTTAAAAGGCATATTAAATTGTTTTAATGTGTATTATGAAAGAATTAACAGTACAAAGTCAAATATAAGTAATACCAAGATCTTTGATGGCTTTCTAAAAGAAAACATTCAAAAATTATTAAAAGAACAAAAAAGCAAAATAGATCCATCCTTCACCTTTAAGAACTAAAAGGTCAAATCAAAAGCCTAAAAACAAACAAATCACCAGGACTAGATGGAATAATCCATGAGTTATATAAACTTTTCCATGATTAAATACTAAAAATTCTACTAAATACATTTGAGAAAGTTAAAAATACATCTAACATACCCCTTCATGGAAATATTATCTTGTCACTCCTATCTTAAAATCTGACAGAGATCCCACTTCATGTTCATCATGGAGACCAATCTATCTCTTTTGAATGCAGATAAGATTTGTATGTCTATATTGGCAAAAAGACTAAATACCATACTCTATGATGTAATAAATGAAGACAAAACAGGATTCATAATTAATAGGAAGGTACATGACAATATAACAAGGCTCTTTTCCCTAGGTAGATATAGCTAATAAAAAGAAGATTGAATTATCAATAATAAGTCTAGATATGGACAAAGCTTTTGATTCTCTAAATTGGTCTTACTTATTTAAAGTTCTGCATGAATATACTTTTCCCACAGACTTTATACTATCAAAAAGATCTATGGAAGTTCTATTTCTTTTGTAAAGTTGGTTCTTTCGTCACTAGCCCATTTAATGTCTTTATAGGGTACAAAACAGGGACATGCCCTTTATTATTTGCACTCACCATAAAACATTTGCTAACCATATAAGAAATAATGCAAACATAAAAGTTTACAAATTAAATCAACTTTTTGCGATGATTTATTAATAACGTGTGGACATATAGAACCATTGCTAGGACATTTAGTTCATTTTATTGTTTTATTTGAGAAAGTGTCAGGGCTAAAATTCAACCATAATAAAACTAAAACCCTCCTGATAAACAAATAAGCAACCTTAAAGTTAAACTATTACAAAACGTTAACTGAGAAAATACCCACATGAAATACTTAGGAATTAGCATTGACTCTAGTTATAAAAAATCAATATCTGTTAACTATCAGCTCCTAATTAATCCCATAATAAATCCAACAGAAACCTAGAAAAGATTACTTTTCATTTTTGAAGACAGAATATCTGCAATTAAAATTATTATATTACCAAAAAAAATTATTCATCAGTAAATCATTAATTCCTCCCCCACTTAAAGGAATCATAAAAAATTATATTCTACTCAAATTCTTATGCCATCCAAAAAGATCTAGAATCTCCTTACACTGACATGCAAGTTGTGAGGAGGGAGGTATTGGTTTTCCTAATATAGATCTTTAGTTAAATTCAGTTTTTATTAATATAGTACACTTGCAGCTTAACTTATCATACTGTCATTAAAATAGAAAGCAATGTTTTTATGTGGATTAACTATATTCTAAATGATAAAAAGAAGTTTGCTTTCTTTCCACACATAAATCATTTTATGTATTCAAATCATTTAACTAAAAACTTGTTAATAACAGTACTCCCAATTGCTTTTACAAGTGAATGTTTGATTTCCTTTGATACAAGTAAAATGTTAGAGTTAAAGAACAGTAATTTGATGTATTGGAATCAATGTATGACTGGAAATTAAATGCATTCAGTGGATTACTTCATAGCTAGATACAGTTTGCAGAACTGTAACTGGCTTGATATTCAAACTTGTAAAGAATTCATTCAAAATAAAATTATATTAAAATTAGACAAATAATAAAACCATACCTAAAATCCTAGAGTTCCTCTCTAACATTAATAATGGCTATTTTATGGACACCTTCTTCATATCAAGGATACATAAAATTATTAGAAGTGCATTTTACTCTCCAGACTTATACTCAACTAAAGAAAAAAAAAAAAAAAAAAAAAAAAAAAGAAGAAAAGAGGACTTTACAACAAATAACAAAAAACTTTGTTTGAAATCAGCAGAAAGGTCAGCATCTTCTCCATACTGGAGAATACACACATGGAAATTCTTACATAGAAGCTTCTTACCACATAAAGTTGCCATAATTTGCAAAAAAAATAATATAAAGTGTTGGAGATGTGACAACACTTGATGCTGATTGGTTGCACATGATTATTAATTGTAAAATAGCAACATCCTTTTGGACAGATTTTAGATACTTTTGTAAAGTGTTGTGGACAGATAACTGTATTATTACAGTCTCTCTTATATTATTCAATGCACCAATCCCAGAAGTCATGCCAACATACCAACTACCTATTTTATGGTCAGTTTTACTGATAGCAAGGAACGTCATGGAAAACTTAGTCGCCTATCTCATTTAACTGTGACTTTAATCATCTAGCTAAATCAGTCTGTAATAATGACATTTCTACCTTAAAAATGAGACCTAGTAATACAACACATCAATTAATTGCTTGGAAGAATTGCACAAATTACTAGAGAAATATTAACTGTTTGTATATGTACACTTTATTATGGATATTGTATACAGTTATTTTTAGTTCTATTTATAAATAATTTGATTGGTAATTGATCTCAAAAATCTAATAAAAAATTTTGAAAAAGAAAATATTGAAGTATCATTAGAGGAAGACCATACAAATATCAAAAATAGTGAAAGCAAATATCAGTAAGACAGCGTGGAATTATTATAAGTAAGTAATTGCTTAATGATAAGGTTACATACTTCCTTCAGCCACAGCAATACCTGCATGAATCAGGACTTGCTGAAATAGACATACTGCAAATTTGCCATAGCAACCAGAGTCTTGCCCAACACAGCTCCCCCTGAGGTATGTTGTGCTCCTTCCTTAACGTATCCTTTGCAAAACTTGAAAAGGGTCTAAATTTCATGTAATCTGACATGCATTCCATACTTGTTTTAAAGGTATACAGATCATCATAATTACAGTTCTATTTTTAGCCACTTGGCTGGAAGACAGGGAAGAAGAATAATAAAACAATCCTATTTGCTATGGTCTAGTAGTTTTGGTGCAGTTACAAGGTTAGACAATTGAGTTGCTCAGTCAGGAAACAGTGGGAAATAATGTGAAGGATTAACTTTATCTAATTTACAGGACAGTGATCAGTACATTAACAGATTTGTGGTAAACATTACAGTAAAAAGTGCTGCTAATGAATGTTTAGTAAATATACGCATGGAAACATTTTTATTTATTCACCCTTATCCATTTTTTCTACTTTTGACAGCACCTGACAAGACAGAAGATAAGTGCTGCCACTTTCAAAGGAAGCAGGCATAGTTGGTCCTGCAACATCATAAGCAATGCTTGCCACCCAAAAAAAGAAATTAGTAATAAAAAGTAAGCAATAGAATTAATAGCATTAATAAGTATTCAAGGAATATGTATTAGTTTGCAATGAGGATCAGGGCACAGTAATATTAAAAATACATTAAATGCAGCTGTGCAAAAACATCAGCAACTGTATCTTTATTTCTTAATTCGTACTGCATTGATAATTATTGCTTACCATATATTGCATTATTGGTATTTATAGGTTCAGAGGTTAGTACTAGACTAGCTGCCTTTGTGGAACATTTTAAGCCTAGCCAGTTTCCATTTTTGTGCTCAAAATAACTTATCCCATGTGGTTATAGGATTGGCCTTATCCATCTCATGGTCCATAATTATATATTATCCCTAATGAGAATAACTGAGATCTATCATAAATAATTTGAGAGGACCCACACATGGTATAAAGCATTTAGGAGCTGCCTCTTTCCATTAGTAGTACAGAAGGCAGTCCCAGGGTAAGTTTTCTCTTTCCTGTCTATAGAGCTAAGTTGTACTTGAATATGGTCAGGGACAAATTATGTTTAATGCAGGGGCGGCTCATGCTATCGATCTGCAGGACTGCAGCCCTCCCACCTAGAAATAAAAGAAATAAATAATGTGAAACATAAACTTAAAAAAAAATCTTTCTTTTTTAATGAGTACCAGAACTGCCGCGCATGTGCGGACACACTCAGACTTACCCCGGAGATGCTCAAAATTCTGTGTGAACTCTGACTGCCTGAGTGAGCAGTCCAGATGCAGAGAAGGTATTTTCTGCCCCGCAGATGCCAAAGATGCCGTGCGGTAGATGACCGCACAGAACAGAGGAGCTCCGGACTGCTTGAGCCGCAGACAGGACCAATCAGGAGAGAGGTAAGCAGGGATTTGAGTGCAGGACCAATCAGGAGTGAGGTAAGTTGAGTTCTAAGCTCTTGCAGGGAAGCGTTAAGTCAAGCACGGGTTTGCTGCTTCGAGACAATGGAGTTGGACCTGGTTTACTGCTTCCGGACCCATTTACAGGTAATGGTGTGTGTGTGTGTGTGTGTGTGTGTGTGTGTGTGTGTGTGTGTGTGTGTGGTGTGTAAAATGCCCTTGTTAACACATAGTGGTGGGTAAAAATACTCAGGCTTGAACCCTGTACCTTGGATGCAGGTGGCAAGGACCTGAATTCCCTATCCACCACTATTTGTAAAAAAATGCAGATTTTTGCCTCATATTTGTTCTGTTCCTCATAAAACCTGTGGTTTCTGTATCTTCATATTTCCTTGCAAAGGTTTGTAGTGCACTGGTAGCATTGTTGCCTGACAGCTACAGGTTCTCTGGTTTGATTCTTGGCTGGGGTGCCTTCTGTGTGGAGTCTGCATGTCCTCCCATCCCTTACAAAGATGTGTCTGGAGTGTTTCTCCCTGCTCTGCTGAAATTTGGCTTTGTTTTTTTCCAAGTCAGACTAGTGTCCTGGTTAACAAATGTTTAAAAATAACAGGCATTTGAATTTCAGACTTCATATTCTTCAGAAAGTACATGGTAAAACAAAACCTTATAACATGGATATTTAAAATGTGCCCATATTTTTGGGACTGTATTCCCCCATTATTGGCCTTGTCCTGGTACTTTGTGCTAAGGTTGAGAGCTATGGTGAGAAGTGAATTCACTGAATATGTTTGGCAGCTGTATTCCCACATTATTGTCTTTTTTCATGTGTTTTTGCTAAGAGGTTGACAGCTAGGATGAGAACTGAATTCACTAAATAGTAACCATTTATGTTTGTCTTCCATTGTTTCAGCTAATTTGGCATAGTGGTATGTTTCTCTGACTGTTTTGCAGAGGATCCCCTGGGTTCAAGACATGGCAGTGAAATGTATGGTGGTAACACAGCATTTTATTCTAGCAACTTTCCAACATTATACAAGCAATGTTTAAAATGTGTCCCTGGTTTTTGGCCTTT
Source organism: Protopterus annectens (assembly GCF_019279795.1). NCBI lineage: Eukaryota > Metazoa > Chordata > Ceratodontiformes > Protopteridae > Protopterus > Protopterus annectens. Next base: position 1,176,090,906 of record NC_056741.1, on the reverse strand, counting down.
TGTCCCCCCCCAATAAATGTTGGCTTTTTCCAGATATCTTGTGCTGCAAAGTTCAGAGATACTACTGAGTGTCGAGTAGATTTTACAAGGAGCTGAGAGCTGCAGGGGAACAAACGTTTAGTGCTGATTATGCTAAGTCTGCTTGCAATGTTAATAGCACAACAGGTAGTGTACTTGCTTTTGATGCAGAAGGCTGTGAGTTCTACTCCCGCAGTAGGTAGATGCATTGCTGATACTGTACTGTGTTGTAAAGGGGGTGGATGCTGCAGTCCTTTTTGGCAAAGATACCGAGTAACTATGAACCTGTTATCAGTTTGCTATCCATTCCCTGTTGCGGTATTACTAGCTTATCATTTTTGTAATGCATGCAACATTGGCAATTTATTCTTCAAGGGCAACAGGCACTTTATTTGTAGATGAAACAATGACATATAAAGTTGTTTGCTAGCAGCAACCTCTTTATTAGTTACAGATTTCTTTAATGTGGATTTTACTACTTCAGAGATTGTGCATATTTACTGATACTGGTGGATTATAGAAGGTTGAGTAGATGTTTTATGATGGAAATGTTCTGAATTGGGCAGTTTTGTCATTGGTGCATGCATTTTGTTTCATTGTTTACTGGAAAATGTTCAAAACAATAAATTTAAAATGCCCTCTAACAACTGTACTATATTGTACAAGGAATATAATGTAATACAGTCAGGAAGGTGTATGTTTCATGTTCAAGGGGCCTATGATTTTGAAAACAGCCCATAGTTAATCTTTATCTGCCACTGGCAAAATGTATTTTCTTCGAATGTGGGTTTCAATGCTGTTTCAATGCATGTGAATTTCAAGGACAGAGAAATTTTAATGCTAAGTCTATTTTCATTGCGAGACTGCATTGCTTTGTTTAACAGATATCTATTAGGGTTTGTGCTGTAAAATGCAAAATAAAACTTTCAAATGAAATCTAAATCATCGCAGAAGTAAAGCAGTATGCACATTACAGTGTTTATGGTAAATGGGGCAAAATAACCAAGGAATGGGACGTTGGAATGGCTGCAGGGGGGAGGCTCCATTCGACCTTGATTTTGTGAGGGGGGGAAGGGTAGCAAACTCAGACAGGCCCGGTTGAACTATACCTCTCAGTTGTCCATATTTTTGCAGAATGAATAGATATTTGCTTCTTATTTTTGCTTTGTTCCTCATAAAATTTGTGGTTTTCTAGCAAATCATTTAGGAATGAAGTCACTAAATGACAGACATTGAGTTTCAGACATCATAACCTTCAGAGAAATGCATGCTAATGCAAGACCTGTTATTCGATCAACTGTCTTAAGTTTATACAAGAGCAATTTTTAGTAGTGTTTGTATGTTCCCCCAATATATTTGGCCTTGTCCAGATTTCCTGCATTAAGAGGTTGAGAGGTATGTGCAAATCGCTTTATAGAATTAGGAATATCCAAACCTCTCAATTGTCCCCAATTTTGGCTCAAAATGTTGCTCTCCCCTAATAATCCCTCCTCAAAATGGCAATTTTGGAAGAAAATGTGGAGGGTTTACAATTATATATAACTGTAATGATCAGTTACTCAGGTTATAGATAAGGGAAAGGAGGTACACACGGCCTACCTTGACCTTGCTAAAGCATTTGACACCATTCCCCATTTGGGTATTATTGATAAACTCACCAACCTGGGCATAAACCCTTATGTCACAAGATGGATCGCAAACTGGCTCTCAGACAGATCCCACAAAGTAAGAGTAGCGGGATCTATGTCCGAATCCAGACCAGTAACGAGTGGTGTGCCTCAGGGCTCTGTCCTGGGGCCCCTCCTGTTTGGCATATACTTCTCAGAAGTACAGGCAAGCACTGAAGGGCTGTGGCTGACCATGTTTGCGGACGACTGCAAACCGGGTACTATAATAGAGTCTCCGGCCAACATGGATATCCTCCAGAAGGGCCTTAATGAGACTGATGCATGGTGTCAAAGCCATGGTCTCAAGCTAAATGCTAAAAAATGTGTAGTAATCCCCTTTGTAAAAAAGAGAGTACCCACAAACTACCACATAGGAGGTAACCCCCTGAAATCTGAAGAAGTAATAAGGGATCTAGGTACCAAAATAGATAGTCAGATTTCCTTTGATAACCATGTTGCCAAGGTGGTTAGAAAATCCTTCTTATGTGACCCATCTGATCATGAAAGGGTTTGCATCAAGATCTAAGGAAGTAGTGGTGCCCCTCTACTTTTCCCTCATCAGACCCATTATTGAGTACAATGCACCAATTGGAATGTACCTGGCTAGGCATCTCCAGCAACTGGAGAGACCACAGAGGTACCTCACTAAGAAGATTACTGGCCTCAAACAGTTGCCCTATGCAGCATGATTGAAAAAACTAAGGCTTTTCTCTGTTGCATACCGCCTTCTCAGAGGCGATCTCTGCCTAACATACAGATCCATGTTCAACCCAGAACTGTTGAACATGCTCCATCTTAGCAAAACCAAATCTACTCGAGCTACACACTCTAGGGATATAAACCTCAGCACAACAATGAACAGAACATGCTGGAAGGATAAATTCCCTTCGCAAAGACTTCCCTTGCTATGGAACAAGGTCCCGATCTACATAAGACAGAGCCCCTCACTATCACTCTTCAAGAAGAACCTTGACGAGTGGATGGGTAACAGAAGGTTCACACCAGGGATCATACAAACAGCTCTACTAGATAGGGGCCAAGAGTATTAGCTGCTAGATCAAGGGCCTAGGGAACTAACTAAAGGGGCAGTGAATACTGCACAATGTGGCTGGGCTAATATATGCCTTCAGGCAGATAGCCCAGTACCTACCTATGAACCTATGAACCTATCGGAGTTATAGATTACTTTTATTTCAGAAATGCATGTAGATGCTCTTATTTTGTTAGCTGCTCAAGTTAACAGTGTTAATATTAAAAAAGGTGTCCCTTTTTTGACAGGTTCCCAGCTGTATTGTGTGGCATATATTTTTGTATCACATTTTTGGTATGTTTTTCATAAAATTGTGGTTTTCTGGCAAATTAGTGGCAAGTCATTAAAGACTGAAGTTAGAAAATAATGGTAGGCATTTGAATTTCAGATTTCATACCCTTCAGAAAATTCGTACTAATGCAAGATCTACTACTGTTCTATTATCTAAGTTAATAAGAGCAATATTTAAAAATTGTCCTTATTTTTGGGCCTGTGACCCACTTCGTATGGTTTGTCCAGATTTCTTGCTCTGAAGTTGAGAGGTCTGAGTGTCAGAGCCATCACTGTCAGCCAGAGACATTTCAAATTATGACATACTTGTTGCACCCCACCCCCCATTGTAGTGGCTCTGGATGTGTCCAAGGAAGGCAAGGAGCAGTTATGCAGTGTAAGTGTGCAGAGTATTCCCCCATCTAAGGTAGACCACAAGTACGACCGTGGCTTTTCATCTGTCCTTGATTTTGCAGAATGTTCTGGTTTTCTGTCAGATTTTTATACTGTTGATTTATGCTTCTTATTATTCAGGAAATGCATGCTGTCACAGTGCCCTGTTGCTCTGTTTAAGTAGCAATTATTTAATGAGCATCAGGTAAGCTTGTTGGAGACTGTAAGATGCAAGTAAGCTTTAATAAGCATACTGTTAAAGAATTACCAGCATTGAAAGCCTTTTTGTTGTTGCCATGCAGAGAATATTTACATAACTAGATAATGTATAAGCCTTGGGTATTGAAATGCATATGACAGTATTTGTAATAAAAGGACAGGATTACAGTATTTTCAGAAGCTCATTACATTTATTGGAGACTTGCAGTCATCTTTTGTTGGAGACTTGCAGTCATCTTTGCAGGCTTACCCGTAAACTAAACAGAATGCCAATCTATCATGTGTGCTCCATAACTTGTGCAGGAATCCTTTAAGCAATTTATATTGAGCTTGTTTCTTGTTTGCTGTTCATTTTTTACTTTGATCATGTCTTCCCCATGAAACAAGTAGATAGTTGTGTCAGGCAGCAGGTCTTTTCTGGATAAGAAACATTTTTACAAGTGGGGGTATCACAGAGATAGCTACTTTCAGCATGTTACTTGGTAATTTTATAAAGCTGAATATAAATTATAATTAGAACTGCAGTGCAAGGAGTAGTGGTTTGCGTTGAGTGCTGCTTGTTTTTTATACTTGTTTTTGACTGGCATTCCAGTAATGTATTTAAAAAGCAATTTATTTTTTCATGCCTCACAACCTGTTTCCATCTGGATATTAAGTAAGTTGTCATGTAGCCAATGCATTGAAATATTTTTTTCTTCTACACTTCATTTTGTCTTGACTGGACTCTTGTAATGACTGTTTGGCACCCAGGGCAGCGTATTTAATTAAAGTTCCAGTTGTTGTGGTTTTGAGCATGCTCCACCCCTTTCTAGTTGGCCACACCCCTTCCCATTGGCCTCACCCATTCAGCTGTCTCCTGCAGCCCTCCTTTAATTTGAAGTCACTAGCCACCACTGGTTTTACGTGGTTGGGGAGTCTGTTCTTTAGAAGCAGTATCCTTTGCAAGATATACCTGTTCCTCTAAACTGTCCTGCTCATGTCGTAGAAGAAATTTAGATTCCTAGACCAAATATTTCTGATGTAATTTGACTTGCTGATATGCAGTAAATCCAGCGGAAATTGGTCAGAGAAGGCCTTTTCTGCCAGACACCAGTCACCTCTTAGTCTGTAGGATACTGAGTACAGTCACAGGGCTTTGAGTTGACTCATGTATAACATGTGGTTTAGGCACTTTTAAGAAGTAATAATGAAAATATTAATAGTATAATTGTATTCTATTTCCATTGCAATACTTATGAGATCTTGTTTCTTGAGTCTTTTTGCGGCTCCATTTGAACCTAAGGCATCTTATGTCTAGTTGGCCCAGGTGCAGGAGATATCACAACTAACCCCTGCTTGTCTATGGCTTGCTTGAAAAGGTGGGAATGGTGGCTTCCCCTTCTAGGCATCTTGTGGTGGGGTAGCCTGGAATGACAGCATCCTAAGCTTCAGAACCTGTTGCAGGCTGTAGTACAGTTGAAATGGAGCCCTTATCAAAGACCTTTTTAATGGAGCAAAGCTCACTGTCCTGGTTGGCTCGAACCATCAAGCCATCTGAGACCTTAACCTTCATGCCATCAAGGTACCCCTGCCCATGAGCATCAGGGCAGAGACCAATGTGAGACTTTTTGGACTGGTGTGAAATTGGCAGTTGTTATGTGTCCTCCACCTCCATGTATCTGTCCGCCCTCTCTCACACCTTCCATTTGTAAGCTCTGCATGGTGTGTTAATTCCCTAACTTAACATGTCTTTTATGTTTTTATCACTACCCTTATCTCTTCCCTAAACCTCAATGGTAGTGTTATTGCCCTTTCTCTTTCCCTATCTTCTCTTCTCTTATATTGGGTAAAAAATGTATCTTCTCCCACATACTCCACCATAACCTGCCTAATGCCTTTCTATTGTGCTTTCCTTGTCTGCTCTATTCCCTTTTCCTTACGTTCCTATCTTTCCCCTTTCCTTACCTATAAAAACTGAGACTTGGTGTCCATAAAAGGGCTTCTTCACAGTGAACTAGAAATGTATAAACGTTGCTGTATGCTGCTGACCAGTGGTAGTGATTGTAGTTTCTCATGGAAACTTCTGGTACTTGCACAACTTGGTGCTTGCATCTGACTTCCAAAAGTACTTGAAACTTATGAACATGTGAAGCAATTACACGGGTGAATCTTTTTCCATTCTTTGCAGCTGAGTTTGTAGACTTCCACTCTGCAAACTTTAGGTAGGTGTTTCTTCACAGACTTCAGAAGATTCAAAACCAGGACTGCCTGCTCACAGATACTGCAATGTATTGACAGGAATCACATGCTAACCTTGCATACAAGTAGAATAGGACTATGAATACCACCCATAATTGTAATTTACACTATATAAGAGATAACATCTGCTTACCTTTATAGTCAATGGACACCCATCTACAGTGAAAATAAAAGCAGCACAAATGCACATGTTTTATATAGGAACACTGCAAAGAGTACACACTAAACAAACAAAAAAGAAAAAACAAAGGCAAATATCTGGCAGAGGTATGGCAGCAGTTTGAGAACTGTAATGGATTAATAAGGCCACCATAAAATTGTATAGTACAAAAAACAATTATGAACAGTGGAAGGAAGCAGCTTCTGAATTACTCATTTGAAATCTATCACTTGAATAGTTAGTGAGTTATTCTTCTCTGCCTACTTTTAAACCAAGTCTGGGTAAATATATAGGAGTGGGACATATCTGTGATAAAATCTAAAGGCAAGCTTAATAACATACTACAATTTACAAGTAAGATTTGACTGTTAAAAAGAGAGACAAAACAGAAGGAAAATGGTAGGTAGGTAGAGTTACAGAAAAAGGAAAATAGACAAAGAGCAGTTTTATGTAAGCAACTTTTTGAAATATTACTGCTGCTGTGGTGGTGCTGCGGTAGCATTGTCACCTCACAGTTAAATATTCTCCTGTTTGATTCTCAGCTAGAGTGTCTTCTGTGTGGAGACATGCATGAATGGGCGTACCTTCGTTGAAGGTTGTGCGTCAGGGCTGGCAACTCGGCATATAAAAATCTACTGCCTATCATTAGTGGACCGGAGTTCCGCTGTGGTGACCCCCTAACCGGGAAAAACCGAAAGACACAACAACAACAACAACTGCAGGAACATTTTTTGATCACAGAATTCTCCTGAATAAATGCAGTTTAAATATTGGTACACTGGGGAACTTCCCAATGACTATTACATTTTATTCATCCAGAAATAGGTCTAAAATATTACAGATGCATACAAATAGGGTCAGGAACAAAACCAATGAATGCTATGGGATTTAAACAATGACAAATATTTTTGTTTCCTTTCAACAAGTCTCACAGTAAATCAAGAACTTTTGATTACAACTGCAACAAAAGAACAATCACAACATTATGAATGAACTTTTTGTCTAAATTAAGGACTTTATGTAGGAGCAAGCTCTTGCAAACTCCATAAGCAGGTCTAGATTTCCACATCTCCTGGTATGTAATGGAATCACCCCTAAAGTGCTTGAGATAGCTATTACTTGTAGAAAAGACAAATACTTCTTTTCTTCGTAACCTCAATTATTTAACTTTCTCTTTTCTCTGGCAGCTTCTGAGTGCAAAAGTAGCATTCCTCTCAGTGTTCAAATATTTGACATAAGCATTTGCATTTTGAAACAGAGAATTATTTCCACTCACACCATAAAGACTTTTTCATTTTCTAGAGAACAGGTTCTTAAAAAATATATTACAGTTTCAAAAGATAAGTTAGCAATTTAGTTAGGCTACAAATAAAAGGAAATGACAATGATTTATTTGTAAATTATTTCAAATGGTATCTTAATCTAATAGATATATATTTTCATAGTTCAGCTTTAACTTCTTACATACTGTGTGAGAGAAGGGTGGCATAGTGGCATGGTGATCAGGCATTGCTGATTTACTGTTCTACTCTTTCCTGAATTCTCTTTCAGTGAACCTTACCTGGGAAGTTTTGCATGTTCTGCCTCTGGCTCCTATATGCTTTTATTGTGATCTCTACACTTTCACTTCCAAAAGATGTGCTGACATGGATTGAGAAGCTGTATTATCCATGGATGTACTGTATATGTGAATTTGGCAATGTGATTATGGGTTCCATGGGATAGACCGTCACCCACATCTTTTTTGCTGTTTCTTATCCCCCGTTAAACCTTTACCTTTCCAGTCCATGAAATGGTTGAAAGCAGATTTGTAAGATGGGTAGACAGATAGAATAACTTTTGCTGCATACTTCCCACCCCTCATCCCAGTGACACCCGGCACATCATCATCTGTTCATACTTAAAATGTATTACAATGCAAAATTATTATAATACTACGAAACATAGAAAGAGATTCTTAATCAGACACTACTGTGATTATCAAAGTGTTTGACAAAGGCAAGACTTATAAACCAAAGGGTTTGGCAAAGAATAGACTTATGAAGTGCTATGAGAATATGCCACATCAGAGAACTGAATTTGCAACCGATGAATTAACCAACACAGGTCAAGGTGGCAAAGGATATTTAACAGATGGGTTTACATGACTCAGTTTTCAGAAACCTGAAATTCATGTAGTCAAGACCATATGATCAAGTTTCTAAAAACGAAAAAAAAATGAACAAAAACAAAAACAAAAAAAAAAAAACAAATCGATCTTTTTGCAGGTGGAAAGTCCACCTGCACCCCCCCCCCCCGCAAATTATATATAATTCTGAGATCATACTAAAGTAAGGAAAAGGCTAAATTCTACTATGAAGCAGCTATATATAGATCACAGTACAGTGGGGATCTGGAAATGTACCCTTTTCCCCACTGTAGTGTGATCTTGGACTTGGTGTATATAATTTGCAGGGAGTATGGGGGGTGCTGTGAGGGCTTGTTCCCCTGCAAAATCATAGAATTGTTTATTTTTTTTATTTCAAGTTTTTGGAAACTTGATCTTATGGTCTTGACCATATAAATTTCAAGTTTCTGAAAACTTGAAGTCATACAAACGCTTAATACCAAACAGTGAAGCTGTAAAAAAATAGTTGGCATTGTGCAAGATGCTGGAGTCAGTGTCTGTAGGTAAAGTTTTCTATGAGCTTTAGTCATTTTAAAAGGAATATATATCTAACACGAGGTTTTGCTATTACTTTGTAATAAATATGATTCTACTAGGTGTCTGCATACTATCTGAAATGTTTGCCAATTTTCAATCTGGAAAACAGTATGCAATTATATATGTTCTTACCAAATACCATATCGTCTGTAAAAGAGAGTGAGAGGCTTAGTATTGTTTAACCCTTTTTTATTGTTATCCTTGTCCCTTTAATTATTACTGGTGCTTTCTTTCAACACTGGATGGCTGCCTCTTATTTCCAATTATGGATTTGTGTATTCACATTTAAATATATGGCACAAATGGCACAAAGAAAAAACTTTCAGTTATATGAATGGTATCAACAATAAAATTAAAAAAAATCAGGCCAATAGGTACTATTACAGGCAGTTATAGTGGAGCGTTTTACTTTATAGGTAAACCATAAAAAATATATTACAGTGCAAAGTCCAGATGTGATGAATAGTTTTAAAGCCCCTGTTATCTCTAAGCAATATACAGGTAACTTTGTACCTTTCTTCTGCCAGTTGCTTTAGTCTGGTTTCTTGAACAATAATGTGCTCATAATTAAAACAGTGAGATGCATAACCCTGCTGATACAAGACAGAATATATCAAAGGTTTCTGATAACAGAGAGATGACAGCATGAGTTTCTGTTGATTCAGTCTGTTTTGCTGAACATAAAAAATGATTATGAGTTTGCATAATATCTGTTCTTATTATAACTTACTTGAACTTCCTTATTAATTTTCTAGATTACTGGTATTATGGCACATACATGGAACAACAACCCAATTGCAAGAGATAAGATCATCATATTTTTACAGATAATACCCAATAAAAGGGTGACAGCTTTTTATCTGTGATGAACAAAGTGCCAGCTTTTCTCATGAAAGCGTGTTTCATTGCATACAGTTCAAGGAATTTATGGTAAGGCAGTGAGCAAGATTACACCTCTACTTCAAAAGCTCATTTGGTTGGAAAAGTTAAGAAGTTATATATGACATGTCACACATGGACTCAGTGGAAAACAGTGGCTGAATTATTAGATAATACATTTAGTGTGCAAAGTACACACTGACAAACATTGCTTAGAAATTATGACCATAGTAAATAAGCTATATTTAGATCCATGACATATTTAAAGGTGCACTGTCAACATGTACTTTGACCTGATGATGCCCATAATTCAAATGAGCTGTAGTGCTAAACTCAGTCATCAAAAAATATTCTGTTACAACAGAAGTTGGTACCAGATTTGAGAAGAAGATTGCTTTGCATGCATACTAGGTATATCTTAAGATTGGAGAAGAGATGTGAAAACTAAAAGAACTGGCATGTTTATTAAGAATTTAGAGAAGAAACAGCAACATACAAAAACTTATGGTAGAGGGCATGACTGCAGCCAATGCCTGAGAACACTTTTGTGAAGTGTTAGCAAGTACTTGATATACCATCCAAATACATAAGCTATTTGGCAAATGAGCCTATGACATTTTGAAATTAAATTTTAGCTAACATACTTTTTATGTGCAAAGAAGTGGTAAGAACAGATCTAATGCTGTTTGAATAAAAGTAGTTTTCTTCCCCTGGCAGATGAGATATAAAAAGCATTGTATGAACTACAAATTTATCCAGTACCTACCCAGCACTAATTAACTAGCAATTAACATGGGTGGCATTTTATTGAATAATTTTGTTTTATTGGTTTTGAATATTTGTAATGCATATTTGCTAGTACCATAACCCCTGAAGTAAACAACTTTACCAGCCCTTGATCCTTCTGGCAGCATTAGCACTATAATTAGTTATTTCAGGTAACGTGCTGTTATTTTCTTTATACTGCTACTCTCAATCACCAAAATGAAAACAAAAACACAACCCAAAAGGGGCACTTAAGCTTAGAAGTTCATAGTAACTAAAGGAAACAGAGATTCTTCATCTAATGTATGAGACAGACTCAGAGGGGGAGTTCTGTCTTTGCATGGGAATGCATCTGGAAACAAGTTAATGCACAAGGAACAAAGAGCTTGAGCTGCTATAAATTTGGGTCTATATTACAAGACCAAAGAAACATTCTTTCGAATGTGCCTTGGTCGAACTTAAAAGGCTGAAAATGCAAAATATTGAAGCGGCTGTTAAGCAAATTCTTTACCTGGGATAGAATTTGCTTGGCTGCTTCGGTACTTTGCCATTTTTGGCACTGTAGTGCGGTCTCGGAGTTCATATATTTAAGTAGGGGGGTGTGGGTGGTGCAGCCCCCACATCGGGGGGTGTGGGGGGCAAAGCCCCCCACTTAATGTAATGTTTGAAATTGATTTTTATTTTTTTTTTGTTGTTGTTGTTGGAATAGTGATTTTTTTCCCTTGGAAAAAAATCACTGTTCTGACACTTCGACATTGTAAGCTTTTGCTTATGTAGGGTCAATTAATCACCATTTGCTTATTTAAGCATTCAGTGATTTAATATAGACCCATAAATTTATATGTCACGTCATACTATGCTAATGTTGACAGCTCTAAGTTCAAGAATATACAAATAATACAACATTAACCACAAGGTGAAAAAGAGGGCGATAAAAGCAAAATAAATAAAATTTTTACCGGGTTTGTCTGACTGAGTTTACTCAAAAAAATTCAGTGCAGGCCCAGGGAATAAAGCTCTAACATACATTTTTTTTAAAACAGGCATTAAGTAATATACATTAACACTTACACTTTCACGTGCTAATGAGTTTACATTCAACTGAAATAAAAAGGCAAACTATTACAGTATAAAACATACTTCTGCATTAGCAGATGTTGAACACTGAGTATTTGAAGAGGTGTATTAGTGAGTTTGTCAGATGGAAAATAGATTATGTGATTAATGCTTAAAAATTCAAAGAAATGGAGGTGAGAGAAGGAATGAGGTAGAGCAGAAAATGTTTATATTGTACTAAAGAGAAGGGGTGCAAAGCAGGTTCAGAGACATTTCTATAGCTATCATAAAGTGTTTCTTAGATGTTTAGAGGTAGGGAGTGAGCAGCGTCATAAGACAATGTACATAGTTAGGAGATGCAAGTAAAAATATACAGGTATTGGAGAAGACTGCATGTGGGCATAAGACTAAATGAAGAGAAATGGTTTGATGATATGGCAAACTGAAGGGAGAAGTGGCATTTATCCTGGAGGCATACAGGAACAGACCCATTGATTAAACTGGTGAAGTCTTAGCTGTGTTTTAAACAACTCTGAATTCTGAATTGATTTCCATGGTAGTGAGATTTGGTTCCACAATATATCCACACTATTTGAGTAGAGAGTCATTTACAGTATTGATTGTCTGGATTTTAGTGAACAGTGATTTATCTCTGGAGTGTAAAATTCTATTGGAGGAGTAGTAGCATATTAAATTTTTATGGGCTGGTCAATTTTCTTGCTTAAACAGAAGTCTGTGTATTATAGTTAGCTGAGAAAGATCTAGATGATGTGGTAGTTTTAATCAGTTTAATCCTCACAGGACTAAGCAATGGTGTGTTCTGTTGTTATAGTTTAATGTAAATTTGGCTATTTTATTGTAAAATTCAAGTTTGGATAATTGTGAGACTTAAAGGCTAGTGAAGATTGGGCAGCATATGGAAGAGATGGCAGTATGAAAGAGGCTATACGTCTTTTGGCTATTTTAATGAGGTATGTATTTACTCTCTATACATGTACCTAATTTTTGATATATTTTTTTTAAATCACATGTGATACATGATGGTCAAATTTTAATCCAGTAATTTTGTGTGGTTTACTTATTTTGCCATAGTGTTTCTGGCAAAGACCATAGTGAATGGTGTAGATTTGGCAGACACGTGTTTCAGGGTGAAGAGCAGTAATTTACTTTTTTAGGGTTTAGAGGCAGTTGTGAGTTGCTTAGTCATGTTTCATTCAATAAGGATTGTAGTGTAAGTTATTTGAATTTAGAGAGATTTGGCAGAGCAGATTACAACTGAGTCATCAGCATTTCGAACTAGAGTAGCATTCTTTCTATAAGTGTAGAGGTCATGGATGAATATACTGAAAGTATAGGGCCTAGTATAGCTCTTTTGTGGGGACATTTGAAGAAGTAGTTTGTTGTGACAAACTGCATCAAGGGCTTTAGACAAGTCTAGAAATAAGGAAGAGACTAGTTTTCTAGGTATTGGTGAACCAGGTCATGAGTGGGTACATTATTTATTGCTATGGCCTTTGATATATTCTCATTCATTTTATATCCTAAAAAGACTTGGAACGGTCTGAAAATGCTCCACAACACCAGGATATCCTTTAATGGATTTACCAAGTATAAAATATCATCTGTAAATAAAGCCAATTTTTCTTTGTTACCATATCAGTCCTATCCTTGAATTTTCAAGTCCATTATTTTGTCAGTGGCTATAAATACAAAACAAATAATATAGAGGAAAGAGGACACCCATGCTTGGTACCTCTGTTCAAACAACTAACAGGACACCCTCCCTCCAAAAACACACACTCACACAAATTCTTGTATAGCCTTCTAATTATCTTTATTATTGTATCAGGGAATAAAATAGCTTACTCTGTTGAATGCCTTATCCACATCAAGATCCACCAAAAACAGTGGCATTGTCATACATTCTGCTTCCGCCTGGTTCATTGTTCTAGCAACGTTCTCAAATGTTTCTCTCTCTCCGCCACAAAATCACATTGATGTATATCAATTTTGGCAACAAATTTGCCATTCTTTAGCTAGTAAAGATAGAAATACTTTAAAATCATGGTTTAAAATGGAAATGAATCTATGTGAGGCTAGGTCTTTACCCTCTTTATGTAATACAGTCATCACTGCTTCCTCCAAGATGTTGATGCATCACCTCCTTTTAAAATGCTATTAAACAAAACTTCAAGATCTTTAGCACTTTCTTCCCTTCTAACTTCCAAACATCCACAGGAATATCATCTGTACATGGTGATTTTCCTACAGATGGATTATACATCACTATTTTTTTAATCTCAGCTCCTCCTATCTTATTTATTACTTGCTTAGCCTCTTCTTCTAATTTTGGCATAATTAAGTCTTCCATAAATATTTCCACTTGTTCCTTTTCTTGGTTTCCACATTAATCTGCTTTATACAAATTTTCATAAAATCTCTGAAATCTCAAATACCTCCATAGGATCTCTTTTATTTATTTGTTATAAGCTTCCTAACTTTGGTCACAAACCTTTCTACTTTGTTTCCTAAGTCACTATGCTAAAAGATTTTGTGCTCTGCAGTTATCATAAATAGTTAATAGCTATCTTTCTAAACCCATGCATGTTATCCAAATACTCCCTCATTTTTCACATTAACAGTCTGCAGTTCCTCTTCCTCTTGTTCTGTGAGAGTCCCCTTATTTGACAATAGTTTAACCTTTGTCAGCACTTCTAAATATTTCATGTTACCTAAATATATCTCTCTTTTATTTCTGCCCTATTTTTCAATGCAGTTTTTATTTTTTTTTCTGAAGAAATTTCTATCTTCCCTAATAACTCTAAAATAATATCCACTACCAATTCCATGAATTCTTCTCTTTTTCACAGGTAAGTGGGAAAGTGCCACTATCTATTTTTACTTAATTAATCTGCATTTTATCTTAGTTTTTGTCAGAGCATGGTTCGAAATAGTTATTGGATATTTGCCAAAGATTTCATTTAAATGCAAATGGTCTTGTGAAATATAATTTATACCCAGTCTAGCCTAGTTATTGTACCTTAGGGAACATTAAGTAAATGCTATCCAAGTTCCTAGTACTGAATCACTTCTTCTGGGACTTCTAAGATGGCTGCACATTGGGAAACTGCTTAACTTCAGCTCTCCCAGTGTGAGAACAGAAAGAGGGAGCCAGTGAAAGCATTTTTTGGGTAAATTTCAGTAACTGGATAGTAAATGCGCTACCTGGATACCAGCAAAAAAGAAATTCAGAGAACCTAAAAGAAAATCAGCCGTAAAAGGTGAGAAGAAAAAAAACACTACCTCGGGAGAATTCTGCAGCTGGTCAGCAAAAAGCAGTGCAAATTGCAGCTTTGGTGCAAGAAATGACTTCCAGTAACCTAGAGGAAAGAAATATATCAAATGTACTCAGAGCTGATTAAAATAAACAGAAGACTGATGGATCAATTCAAATAACAAAAGGCTGGATAAAATGGAAGAGGCTTTAAACAGATATTCAGATAAGGTGATAAAACTGCAAAAATCAGAGGTCAAAATGAAGAAAAAGTTGGCTTAATATAAGACTGGTCACAGAGAGATGTTTAAAAAATAATAGCATTAGAGGGTAGAGCATGTAGGGAAAATCTGAGATTTTCTTCTGTACCAGAGAAACTGGAAGGAACAGACTATATTAATTTTATAAAAGCACAAATAAGCAACTGGACTGGTATTCCATAGCAGAAGTTGTTAATTAAAAGTGTACGTTGTATGTAAGTGAAAATGATTGTTTAGATAATTCAAACACTAGTAATGACTTAGATGAAAGTTTGTTAAATATGTCTCTGTATGCTTATGATGGAGTTGATTTTTCTGATTTGGATGCCACGGATGAGAGAGTGGAAAATGCCAGTAGTTATTATACTGGATATGGAAAGTTACATCTGCCACACTTGACTAATATAAGTAAATTTACACCTAACATTAATGTGCCTGCTATTTCTGTATATTTTAAGGTTCTGTTCAAAGAAATTATGTTAACTTTTAATGATTTTTTTTTTAAAAAGAAAAATGTTATAATTTAAGTAAAGGTGAATTGTTGGCTTTGAAGAACCTTAAACAACAAAAATGTGGTTTTATTTTTAAATGTGCTGATAAAGGTGGTAATTGGGTAATTCTAGAAAAGCAGGACTATTGGTCTAGCCAAAATACTGAATTTTAAACCAGTACATTCCCCATGATATGGTGGGAGATTTGCTTAAAAATGCTAATGAATATAGGAAACTAAGTAGTAATCCTACTGTTATTTAATTATGAACTTTTGGTTCTATTGGAAAGAGGGGAACGTTTGGGTTTTTTGAATATAAGGATGTATGTAAATTGCATATAAAACAGCCTACAATTCCCACTCTATATGCCTTACCGAAGGTACATAAAAATTTCCAAAAACCACCGGGTAGGCCGATAGTTTCAGGGGTAGGTTCATTTTTGAATAATGTTAACATTTTCTTAGATTTTCATCTGAAGGCATAGTTGCATAAAGTGGTGGCTCATATAATGAATACTCAGGATTTAATTAATAATGTGTCTGGTATTAAGTGGCAAAATGATTATTATTGGGTCACTATTGATGTGAAATCACTATACTAACACTGACCTTAGATGGGGTCTGGAATCAATCAGTGATATGTTGGGTGATGGACCTAGGACCACCTTCTTAGTGAAATTGTTAGAATTTTGTTTAACTCATAATTATTTTGTTTTCAATAATAATTTTTTTCTGCAGCTGAAAGGTACAGCGATGGGGGCTGCTTATGCGCCCTCATATGCAATTATATACATGGGGTATTTTGAGAAGAAATGTATTTATCCCACAGCTTTTTTAAAAAATAATGTAGTATTATATAAACGATTTATAGATGATCTTATTTTTATTTGTAAGGGTGATATTAATGATTTTTTTGATTTTTTTGAAATTCTTAATAATAATGAACATTGTCTTAGTTTTTTATATGAGTTGAATAGGGAACAGATTATTTTTTTGGATCTAACATTGTTTAGTGATGAGAACTATAGGTTTTAGGCCCTTTAGAAAATTAACTTCTGTTAAGATGTTTTTACATGCTACAAGTATGCATCCAGGACATTTATTAGATGCCTTACCTTTTGGGGAATTTAAGAGGATGTTGAAGTTGAGTGAAAGGGGCTACAATAAGGCACACTTATTGAGATGTAAAAATAGATTACTTGCAAATAATACTAATAAAATATTTATTTCAACTACAAATTTTGAATTTAGGAGAGGAATTTATGATGAAGAGAGATTTTTTTATGTTACTAGGTTCTCTGCATTTTCTAATGAATTAATTTCATTAGTTAGGAAATATTGGTATATTATCTATGAGGATGAATCTATAGGTTATTTGTTTCCTAAACATATCACATTTTCTTATAAAAGAGGGAAAAATTCGAAAGAATTGCTTAATTATAATTTTGTTGATAGGAAAAGTAGTGGTTCTTTATTACCACTTGGTACTTTTCCATGTGGTTGTTGTAGTATTTGTAATAAGGTTAAAAATGTAACGGTTATTAATGGTATTATTTTTACCCCAACATTTTATTTCAACTGCAGATCTACGGGGGTGGTTTATATTTTGGGTTGTTCATGTAAAAATATTTGGTATATAGGACAGACCAAACGCATGGCAAGAGTTAGGGTCTTAGAGCATTTAAAATACATCAGAAATAATAATCCAAATAGTCCTGTTGCCAAACATTTTCATGATAGACATAACAGTTCTAGTAGTAGTTTAATATTTTGTGTACTTGGAAAACCCTTCCTAAATAGAGGTGGTGATATTGTACTTAAATTATTAGAGTTAGAAACAAGAATGATTCTTAAATTTCATACTTTAAAGCCATATGGTATGAATCAGGAATTGGGTATATAATTAAGTATATTCATTTTATTTAATAATTTATTTAAATGTTTGAATGTTATTTAATGTTATTATTGTATATAATTATATATTAATAATGATATTTATTGATGAAACTGATCATGATCACATTAAATTTTGGAATGCTGCTATATTTAATTATTTAATTAATTTAATAATGATACTTGCGATTTTGGGATATATGCGTGTGTATATATACTATGCTTATACCTGGATGAAATGTGATCCATGAAGGTGAATTGCCGATGTACCAGATTGTTGTGAATTAAAGAATTACTGGTGAAGTGCTGGCTTATTTGTGTTTTCTGATACGTTGTATGTATGCTCCAAACCTGACCATAAGAAAGCAACCTAGACATTTAATAGTAAAGATGCAAGCCAACAGCAGGAGGTATTCATTCTGACAAAACTGTAGCAGAAGAGCAAAGTACTAAAATTGAGAGACACTAGAGTGTTTGTGGAAAATGATTACTCCCTGTACACCAGACAGAAGAGGAGTAAATTTATTCCACTAATCATGGAATGTTGAGTAGCAGATGTAAGATTCAAATTGCTGTTTCCAGTTATCATCAGAATATTCTTTCCTGGAGGGAAAACCATTTTTGATGTAGAACATGCTAAGGAGGAAATACCTAAGTTTGTCCAGCAATAAAGTGAGATGTGAAATAGGAGGAAATACTGCTTCTTGTTCTTCTGGTAATAAAGACCACAGAGAGATTGTGTCAGTGAAACCTTTTCCAGTATTTCAACAGAAAATGGTTGAGAGACAGAAAAAAGCACAAGAGTTGACAAGAAGAACCAAGAGTATGTTGGAAAGAAGCAGAGATTGGATTTGAGAGATGGAGATAAACAGGAATAAAACCAACAACTCGGAAATTAAGAAATAAAAGTGGGATTATAAATGGGATATAAAGCATTAATTCTGTTTGTGGAACATGACACAACAAGATAACCTGGAAATATTGGAATTATTTGAATTTTTAAACTTGTATAGGACTCTAAACCATATACCTACTTCATATCAATGTTTGGAGGAACACTTAGCAGAGGGGGAGAGGAAGGAAAGAGTTAACAATAAGTAAAACAAACTTTTGTTCTCAGTAGTTACATTTGTATGGTGTGTGATATCTGCCTGCTAAAAAGTAAATCTATCTCAGTTATTTTCAAGTGTAATGGGGATACTAAAACAAACAGGTGACCCTGTTTTTTTCCTCTTTCGCCTTGTTCAATTCTAAGGAATGTACACATTGTAATGTAAAAAAATAAAAATAAAAGTCTGTTCAAAAGAGTATGATACAAGAACAGATAATGTGATTTCTCATTCTTATACAGGGAAATGACTGAATCAAGGCTCTTGGCTTTTTCTAGTAACAACTTTTAGGAGAAAGTAAATAAATAAAAAAGAACATTGAATACAATAAAGCTCTCTTCTAGCAAATAAATAAATACATATAGAAGCAATCCTGTATCTGTTTTTCATATCTCCATGGAGAAAATCTGACAAAAATCAATAAAAATAGAATACCTCTTTCTTTCAATGGCTAGGAGATAATGTTTTTGGAAAGCATTCAAATGTTTTCTCAATCTGGGAGAGCAATAAAATAAGACAAAACCAGACAGCTTTTAGTAGAAGCAGAGGCTCTACCATGCATGGACAGCCATATTTTTATGTTAACCCAAGTCTGAGTGTGGCTGTCAGTTTGGGACAATTGTTCCTTTTAGAAAGGCAAAATTTCAATACTTGAAGGTGTACATTGTTTTGTGTATTAATATTAAGTTAATAGGTTTTTGGATGTACATGGGGATGTATTTTTGAGTGCTTTCAACAAAACAAATAGTTTTGCAAGATATGACATAGGCTTAAATGGATATGACAAGAAACAACTGTATGAAAGGTCAACCTGCCAAACAGTGTGTGTGCATGTAACACAAAAGCTAAAACTAGATACTTAAAAAATGTTACAAATAAAAGGTGGGATTAGCTTTTTTAAAATAATGAGCCTTTTGATATATTTAAATGATAATGGTATCACAGAAATATGCAAAAAAAGAAAAAGTAGTGAATATATTAAAAATGTAGAGTGCAAATAGTTATGCTACAGAAGACAAACTTGGAAAGAACTGAACATATGAATTTAATAAAGAAAGCTTTTCAGGATGGTTATTCAGCAGAATACCTAGGGCAAAAGGAAAAGAGTAGTACATATATTAATTGCAAGAAGAGCTCCTGTAGTGAGGACAAAACATTTAATAAAGGTAGATATGTAGTACTAAGGGGCTACTGGCAAGGGAGGATTAAACTGGCATGTATTTATATTCCATCTAAAACTACTATAATTGAGCTTAAGAAAATTCTGGGAGAAATCAGTTTTCAGCAGGGAATATTACTTATAGGCAGGGACTAGAATTTGATTTGCAGCAAGAACGATGTGTCTGGGGGTCCAGAAGGGAAAATCTAACAAAGGAGGGTATATTTTTAAAGAAATTTATGAAAATGTTTTGCATGTAAGATGTGAATTCAGCAGGAGGAGTTCAGAATGAATTTTCTTATTTTTCCCCAAGATATAAAAAACTGGGTTAGGCTAGACAGAACTTCACATTTCACAGGAACATGTGCATTTAATTGAAAGTTTTGATACTCATTTAATAACTACTTCAGACAATGGTGCTTTCCTGCCTATCTATTAACAAAATGAATTTAAGGAATGGGTAGTGGAAATTATTTGGGACTTATTAGGGAAAACAGAAATTTCTTCTGAAAATACAGCTAGTGAGTGAGATAAAATTAAAGTGCAGTTTAAAATAGGATGGAAATAAAGAGAGATATGATTAAGAAGCAACCAATAATTAGAATGACTGACAAATGTCAAGGTATTACAGAATACGGGGAATCTCATAGAACAAGAGGAAGAGCAATTTCCGAATGCTAAATAGAAAATAAATGATTACTTTGATAATATGCACGATTTTAGACAGATCGCTCTAAAGCAACTGTTTTTTTTAATAATACCAGAGCACAAAAGCTTTTAGCACAATGATTCAGGCAACAGAAAGTAGAAAGGGCTGTCACCAAGCTTAGTCAACCTATAACAAAGAAGATAATAAGAGATCCTCTAGAGCTAGCAGAAATATTTCAGAAATTTTATGCAAATCTGTATAAAGCAGAGAAATATGGAGATCAAAAAAAGGTACAAATGGAAATGTTTATGGAAGAATTAAATATGCCAAGGTTAGATGAAGATGAGGCTCAATTACTAATCATTAGGATAGGAGGAGATTAGATAAAAATGGTGATGTATAACCAATCAACAGGAAAGCCTCCAGGAATGGATGGCATTCCTGTGGAGGTTTGGAGGCTAGGAAGGAAAAACTGATAACTATCTAGAAGGTTTTATTTAACAGTATTTTTAGAGAAGAGAAATATCAACCTTCTGGAAGAAAGCGGTGGTGACTAATACCTAAAAAGGTAAAGACCCATCAGATCAAGTTTTGTACAGGTCAATTTCAATCCTAAACTATGATTATAAAGTGTTCATGTTTATAATGGCTAAAAGAATGGCAGAACTGATACCAAAATTGACAGACGAGGATCAATGTGGTTTTATGGAGGGAGGCAAACATTTGACAATATTAATACAACATTGCTATTACTGTTGGTGGTGGTTCTTGATGCAAAGAAAGCATTTGGCAGAGTAAGCTGGGAATTTATGAGGAGGGCACCGGAAGCATTTGCCTTCCCTGATAAAATTTTACCGCCGATTAAGAGGATATTTGAAGGATCGGAGGCCAAAATGACAGTGGGTGAGTTCCACTCTAATAATTTCTGTTTGAGAAATGGAACCCGGCAGAGGTGTCCTCTTTCCCCTTTGTTATTTGCACTATATTTAGAGCCATTGGCAAAGAAAATAAGACCCTCAGAAATTCAAGGATATAATTGGTATGGCAGTCAAGAAAAGCTGGCTCTATTCGCAGATGATATTTTATATCTGAGAAAACCAGAAAAGGGAATTACAGTGTTGTGGAACATTTTGAGGTAGTTTCAGATCTTTTCAGGATACAAAGTTAATGAAGGTAAAACAAAGGCAATAGCTGTAAATAATGTAGCCACACATGAATTGGTTTAGCAATATCCATGTTTATGGGGACATGATAAAATGAAGTACTTAGGAGTATGGATTTATAAGGATTCTGGTGGGGCAGCTAAAGATATATGGGAAAAGACTAAAGAAAAAATAATACAAAAACTGAGAAATTGGAAGCTCTGTTATATGGATATGGATAGCAACATACAAACAGTTAAAATGTTTTTAGTACGTTTAGTTTTATACTCAGGTCAGGTATATTTTTATCAACCAGAGGAGAAGTTGTGGACAGCAATTAGTAAAGAGCTGAAGGATTTTATTTGGGAGGATCAATGTGGTTTTATGGAGGGAGGCAAACATTTGACAATATTAATACAACATTAAAGCATTTGGCAGAGTAAGCTGGGAATTTATGAGGAGGGCAAGTGGGATAAGCTGATTCTTCCACTTGAACAAAAAAGTTTGGGGTTACCCAATTTGAATGAGTATTTCAGAGGTACATGGTTAAGGCTCCTATACATTGCCTATACATAGCAAAAGTTACCTATAATTCAAAGTGGAAAGGGATGATGATGATACAACAGGGGGGAGCTCAAGAAACAAAGAGGCACTGGGATTTCGGATGCAGATCCTTAAGGAGAATAACAATAACAATAACCTTGCAGAATATTTTTATTATAAAGTAGCAGAAAGTATTCTAAGAACTATGCCAACATGAGAATGGAGAAAAGTGATTCTTCCAATAGTGATTACTACAATTAGGGATACAGACAATAGGCAAGAGGGGGCTGGAATTTTTTGGAGAAAACTTGTTAAAACAACCAAGGTTGTTGTGTCTTTTGGCTTAGGGGTCGCCACAGCGGAACTCTAGTCCGCTAATGTTTGGTAGTGGATTTTTATGTGCCTAGTTACCAGCCCTGATGCACAACCTTCAACGAAGGCAGGCCTATTCATACATGCCTCCACACAGAAGATGCTCTAGCTGAGAATCGAACTTGCTGTGAGGCGACAATGCTACCACAGCACCACTACCAAAACAACCAAGGTATTGGCAGCAAATAATTAGAGAGAGAAGGGTAATAGAATGGGAAGAGGCAAAGAATTTACTTGAACTGCAAGATAGAGATTGCCTTCTCTATCAAGGATTGATATAAGAGTATAGGCAAAGAGAAAAGAGTTTTTAGTAGAATCTAGAACAGAAGTTGCTATTAAAAAGGAATAATTAGTAGAGCATACATAATATTGCATGATAGCTATAAGAATCAACAGGAGGAGGTTAGAAGGGATTGGGAAGAGAGACTGGATAAGCAAGTCACAAAGAAACAGTGGGGGATGTACATACATCTCCCAAATATGCAGCAAAGTCTAGAAGATTTAGGATCTCTGTTTGGAAGTGTTTACCTAAGTATTTTTATACCCCAGGTAGACTCCAAATAAATTTTCCTCATTTAGACAGCAAATGGAGGTGTGATGGGGAGCAAACAGGTACATGGAACATATTTTCAGGGAGTGTAATGAGTTGGCAGATGGCAGACTTTAAAGATCCCCTGCAGACTGCTTTGTCAGAGACACTGGTTTACAAATTGTTGTAACTGGGGAAATAATTTTTTGAGCTATGATACACAATCAGAATTGCCTAGACATAGTAAGGCCTTGCTGAGTCTAATTATGGTGGCTGCCAAAAAAGCAATTACTAGAAAATGGATATCAAAGTAAAAAACAACTTTGCAAGACGTAGTGAATACAGCAACAGAGATAAAACCGGAATTGGAATTTTTAGAAAAGGGTGGGAGCAAATTACACAAGAAAAATGTGAAGTGTGGGAACAATATATGCAGGAGGAATGAAGCTTGAAAGAAGGCAGCATTTGAATAGGTTATGCAAAGTGTGACAATGATTGGATATATTATAAGTAATGTATAATGTTTGCAGTTGCAGTTATGTCAACATGGTTTGTGATGTATAATGTTTGCAACTAAAATGTTGTCAGTATGGGTTGTTTCATTTATATATGATTGCCTATTTCATACATGACAATTTAATAAAGATGTTTCTTGTTTAAAAAATCATTTTCCATGCCAATAATTTTCATAAATTGCTTTATAAATCTACCCTCTTTTGTTATACCCTATTTACCCTTCTAGGTCCCCCTGATATATCCTCATTATTACTGAGTTCTACTCCCTAACAACAAAAAAATGTAACTGCTTGTCATTGTACCTTACTTATCCCCAAGAAACCATAGTTCTTGGTGACTTCAATACCGACTGGCACCTCTGCTCCTCCGAACCCCCCTCACCCCTATAAACTTATCTGGGTTTAAACAGACCATAACCTTTACTACTAGTATAAACAAACCAACCAACAGGGAAAGTATCCTAGACCAGATCCCAGTTAATAGCCATCCCCAACTGTACACAGTTGGCAGTCTCCCTAATGACCTTAGTGATCATTTACTAACCTATATCATAAAACATAAGGCAGGAAACCCTCACCAGACAAAATAGAAAACACCTAGAAACAGGAAAAGCTTTGACACTGCTATATTCCTAAATGAACTAAAAGCAGTTGACTGGTTAAAACTAAAAAAATCTACCATTAGAAGAGGCTATAGCTCACTTTAACACTAAATTCCTAAGTATCCTTGATTCCCATGCTCCAGCACGTACAATAAAATCTAGATCAAACACAGCACCATGGCTCACAAAAGATACCAAATCTAAAATCAAATATAGAAACAGAGCCTGGGCCAGCTGGAGAACAACTAAAATCCCACTTGACCATCTAAAATCGTCAATTCAGGAATGATACTAGTTAAAAAAAAGCTTCTGCCAAATTCTCCTGCAAAAACACCAAAACAACTCTCAAACATTCTGGGCAGGCTTAAATCAACTATTTCATCCAGGTCATTCTACCACCCCAACCCCGGCTAACCACACCCATAGTTCCCCAGAGACCATAGTTGGCACTTATAATAACTTTTTCACTGAAACAATCCAATCCATAGCAAATCAACTAACCCCCACAAACTTAAACCACACCCCTACTCTACCCACCAATCACCCCCAATTTAGCTTCCAACCGATATCCATTAGTTTTATCAAAACACTTATAAAAAAAACTAAAACCTATCATCCTCACTGCTGACCTCCTTACTGCAGAGTACCTACAAATAGCTACAGATGCCACTGCATATCCTATATCTATCCTTATGAACAGAACCTTATCCGAAAGCGCTATCCCCTCCCATTGGAAAATATCCCATGTCACTCCTCTCCATAAAGGCGGTTGTTCTACAGACATATCCAACTATAGACCCATTGCCATTCTTTCCCCACTAGCCAAAATAATTGAGAAATGTGAACACAAGCAACTAATGCAATACCTTACACAGAATAACTTACTATCCAACTCCCAGCATGGTTTCAGGCCATACCACAGCACCACCTCAGCCCTCCTTTCCTTTACTAATACCATAAACCAATACTGGAATGACAATAGGCTATCCACCACCCTCTTTCTTGACCTATCAAAAGCCTTTGACATGGTCAGCCATGAACTTCTCATTCTTTCTCTAAAATCTATTTCCCTCAATAAGCACACAATCCAGTAGTTTAAGTCCTACCAGACCGGTAGAAAACAGGCGGTACTATGGCAGGACAAACTCTCCAGCCAGCTACCTCTCACACTTGGTGTCCCTCAAGGCTCCATACTAGGTCCACTACTCTTTTCTATTTTTATCAACAACCTTCACACTGTTATCCCTAAAGCTACCTGTATTCAATATGCAGATGATTCCACTCTGATCTGCTCAGCCACCTCCCCATCCAAACTGCAAATCCTAACTCAAAATATATTTAACACTATTGAGAACTGGCTAGACAATCAATGCCTACTGCTGAACCCCTATAAAACTAAACTTCTACTCTTCACCCCCACTAGCAGATCTGCCACACTTTCATTCTCTGTCGCATCTAACAATGGTACCACTCTCTCCCCAGATCAACACACCAAACGTCTAGGGGTTATCATAGGCAATAATCTCAAATTTGACCTACAGGTCAACAAAACCATACAGACCATCAATAAGAAGCTTGGATCTCTGTATAGAAACAAGACATTTTTAACCCCACTGGCTAGGACTGCAATTGCCTGGTCACACCTACTCTCTACTCTTTTATATGTCTCGTCTGTACTCTCAAACCTCATACAAATCCAAACTAGGTAAGCTGTCCCATAGCTACAACTATATTGCCAGATTCACCAATGGCTCCACCTATAGAACCCACCACTGCCAGAATCTGAAACAACTAGAGTGGCTAGAACTGCCCAGCTTAATTCAATTCAATCAGCTCTTAACAGCGCACAAAATACTGTACCACCCTGAGGATACCCCCTCACTTATAAATATTATTAAGCCATATAGCAACCTGAGATCTCTACAGTCAGCCAACAAACTACTGGTCCAAACCCACAAAGCTAATAACTCTGCTGGTGAATCCCTGTTTGCCAACTTTGTTGGCAAAACCTAGAATTTGTTGCCAAACTATATAACCCTACAATCCTCCAAATGTCTCTTCAAAAAAAAACCTCAAATAGTATCTCAAAGTGAACTGGCTTTGCCCATGTACCAACCCTGATTAAGTTATAAACTGAAAGCATAATCTGTAAATATTATAACATGCAAATACATCACCAAGCTGTATATCCAATCTGACATCTCTTGCTTTTAATTGTGTCTGTCCATGAGAATTGTGAGTCCCTACTAGGGAACACTACTAAGTCATTGTACATAATCACTTTGTTTTATATTTTCTAATGTTATCCAACTTCTTGTGTAATCTATGTAAGTTTGTCTATTCAGAGCTTTTCTCCCCGGGCCTCCGCTGAAAATGAACATGTATCCAGTCGGGCTATCCTGGTAAACAAATGTAAAATAAATAAATTTTGTACTTCCCTCAGCACGGAATGTAAAAAACTATTAAAGAGTATTTGCTTGCAATTGCAGACATCTTGTGTCTATGTAATAGTCAGCAGTGAGGGAAAAACAGCTTACAACTAGCAAGTGCATAAAGAAGTCTTGTAAATTTCACTCAGAAGAGAATGTACAGAATTCCCTTGGCTAACAGCCTTCAGCTGCAGATGTCTTGTCTCTCATTGGGTCTGAGAACATTTGGTTTTAGAAAAAAGCTACCAGATTTGCAGATGCAAGAAGCTGAGGATTTTTCACGTCTTTCATAATTTTATCTTATTTTTCAAGCCTATTTGTTTACAAAAAAACTTGTTTATACCTTAATCCAAGGATGTTAGTCTAGACATCTATCACTGTAAAAGCAAGGTAAAAAAGAAGTTATGTTCTTACCATAACGTTCCATGTGGAGTGTTCATCTCGCCTTTGTTCTTACACACGGGTTCGGAGCCGATCCTCGGCTCTGAGTCAGCCGCATAGCAAAGCTCTGCATCTTAGAGAAGCTCGAGACCAGGCTATATCCCACAATCCTCCCTGCCATTACTCATATCTAGTTTGCAAGCAAACCAGACCAACCATAAACCTCATGTGCTAAGGCTACACACAGCCACAAAAATCAGAGACACTATCTCACTGACAAATTAACTAAAGGGTAGCGAAATATACCCCATGAGGTAAGAGGCAATATACCCGGAAGAGGTTAAGGCATGTGGACCAGACTCTAGTCCTACTCGTTCTTCCAAACATGTGAGGGAGGGAAAGGAGGGAATGTAAGAACAAAGGCGAGATGAACACTCCACATGGAACGTTATGGTAAGAACATAACTTCTTTATGTGAGAGTGTTCAATCTCACCATTTGTTCTTACACACGGGTAGCATCCCTAGCTCCATCACCCCGAGTGACTCATGGAAGAACGTTCCTAAGCACAGTGGAACCAAAAGATGTCCTGTCTTTGGAGGCTTTGTCAACCCTATAATGAGCGATGAAAGTATATATGACAAGTAACAATATTGCCCCTGGCAAACACTGGAGAACCAGCAGGATAATAAACGCCAGAACTTGAAAGATAACAAAATCACCTGCTGGTAAACACTCCACGGATGGAAAAAAGTCTCTTGTATATACTGTTTTTCCATCCGTGGAGTGTTTACCAGCAGGTGATTTTGTTATCTTTCAAGATGAAAGTATGTGGTTTAGACCACGTGGCTGCTGCACAAATCGTGTCCAAAGGCAGACGAGCTGCATGAGCCAAGGAAGTGGAAACAGATCTGGTAGAATGGCCCTTAGGTTTGGTGGGCAAGGCCTGATTCGACTTAGAATATACAAAGGCTATACAATCAGTAAGCCATTTAGAAAGTGTACGTTTTGTAACTGCCATGCCCTTTTTATTGTCTGCAAACGCGACAAAAAGCTGATCTGTTTTCCTGTAATCTTTAGTCCTGTCCAAATAAAATCTTAACTGTCTGTGGACATCTAACTTGTGCAGCATATATTCCAACTTGCTGGTATGGTTTTTGAAAAAGGTAGGGAGTTCTATGGACTGATTAATATTTATGACAGAACATACCTTAGGAAGGAAAGACGGGTTTGTTTGTAAGGAGACTCTATCTGGGTGGAAAATTAAGTAAGGTGGTTTGACTGATAGTGCTTGCAGCTCTGAAACTCTTCGAGCTGAAGTAACAGCTACAAGAAAAAGTGTCTTCCATGACAAAAACTTCAGTAGGCAAGAAGAGGCTGGCTCAAAGGGTGGCAACATTAGTTGCGACAATAACAAATTTAAATTCCATGGGAATAAAGGGTCTCTGACGGGCAGTTGAAGATGGAAGGATCCTTTCATAAAAGCCTTACAAAGCCTATGGGACATAATAGAAGAACCGTCCTCACCAACATGGTAGTTGGATATGGCTGCCAACTGTACTCTTAGTGTGGAAGTAGAGGCTCCTTTGTGAAAAAGGATGGATAGAAATTCTAGAACTTTATGTAAAGGAGCTACCAGGGGGTCCAAGTGTTGGCTAGATGCCCAGTATACAAAGCGTTTACATTTACTCCTGTAGAGTTTTGTAGTGGAAGCCTTATGTGAGGCAACCAAAATGCATTGAACTGCCAGAGAAAGTAGATCAGACCTGGCTAGACAGGGAAGTGGAGCAGCCAAGCTGCTAGTTTGAGGGATAGAAGAGACAGGTGAGGAACTCCCGACGAATCGGTCAGTAGATCTGGTACTGGGTCCAGGATCCACGGTTCCTCTGTTTGATGGGCTCGAAGAAAGGGGAACCATATCTGTCGAGGCCAGAATGGGGCTATGAGTATAATTGTCCTTTCCAGGTTCCTGGCTTTCTGAAGAAATTTGGGAATCAAGGGGGTAGGTGGAAATGCATAAAGGAGACCCGGGGGCCAATCGTGTATCACTGCATCCCTGGGGACATCCCCTGGAGGGGGTAGAAGGGCAAAATAGCTTCTGCATTTGGTATTCATCAGGGAGGCAAATAGATCACAGCAAGGCTGGCCCCATCTGCGGAAAATTGTTTCTGCCACCTGCAGCTTGAGGGACCACTCGAGAGGTAACAGGATGACTCTGCTCAACCTGTCTGCAATGACGTTGGATGACCCCGGGATGTGCGTTGCTATCAGAAAGTGACTCGTGGACTCTGCCCATTGCCAAATTCTCATGGCCTCTCTGCATAATGGGTAAGATCTGGTTCCCCCCTGTTTGTTTATGTACCAGACTACAGACATGCTGTCTGTCTGAACTGTTACTGTTCCTAGAGGTAGGAGGGTTTGAAAGTGTTGCAACACCAGGAACACCGCCCTCAATTCCAGAACATTTATGTGCAGGTTGTACTCCATGTTGGACCATTCCCCTTGGACTGTTCTTCCCTGAAATAGTCCCCACCACCCTATCAGAGAAGCGTCCGTGGTTATCGTGGCCGTCGGATTGGGTAGAACAAATGGATGACCCATAGTGAGATCCTGACTGTACACCCACCATGAGAGGTCTTGTTTGCAAGAATCTGTTATCAGAATCTCGTGCACTAGGGGTAACTGCTGGAATGACCACTGCATGAACAGCAGCCATTGGAGGAGCCTCATGTTCAATCTCCCCATGGGAACTGCAATCAGAGACGCTGCCATGAGTCCCAAAACCTTCAACACTAGTTTGGCTGGGGCTTTCCTGCTTTGCAGTAGAAGAAGAACCTGTTCCTTGAGGGATGAAGCCCTTATTGGAGGGAGCTTTACCAGTGTTAAACGTGTATCTAGGTCTGCTCCGATGAATGAAATATGCTGTGGGGGCAGTAAGGCAGATTTTTCGAAGTTTATGGAAATCCCTAGGTGGGAACAAAGGTTGACTGTGTAGTCTCTGGCTTGTATGAGACGATGCTCGGTGGTGGCAGTGAGGAGCCAGTCGTCCAGATAGGGAAACACCCGGAATCCTAGACGTCTCAAGTGAGACGCTACCACTGCCATGCATTTGGTGAATACCCTGGGGGCTGAGGTGAGCCCAAAGGGCAGGGCTTGAAATTGAAAGTGACTGGCTCCAGGCAGGAAGCGCAGGTGATCTCTGGATGGTCTGGCCATCTTGATGTGGTAGTACACGTCCTTGAGATCTATCGAGCACATCCAGTCGTCCTTCTGTAAAAATGGAAGGATCGATTGAAGCATGACCATCCGGAACTTTTCCTTCTTCACGAAGGTATTGAGATTGCTGAGATCCAAAATTGGTCTCCAGTCCCCTGTCTATTTTGGAACTAAAAAGAACCTTGAGTAAGTTCCGGATCCTTTTTGGTCTGCCGGGACTGGCTGAATGACTCTTTTTTCGAGCAGCTTTGAAATTTCTATTGCTGCTGGGCCTTGCAGATGGGGTGGCACATCTGGAAACCTTCTTTGTTGGGGTGGAGTTGACCTGAAGGGGATTTTGTATCCTCTGGTTACAATGCTTTTTATCCAAGAGTCCGAGGTGAGAGTTAGCCAGGCCTGTGGGTATAAAGCCAAGCGATCCCCGACTGCCTCCAGAGCAGGACAGTCGGGCCCCCTTTCAGGAGTGCTGGAAAGACTTACCAGGGATAGGATCCCTGTCGCCTTGGTTCTGCGGACCCCCTCTGCCACCGGGGCGACGTCTTCCATTTCTGCCCCGCCCCTGCCTCTGGGGGGGGGGGGGGGTCACTCTGTGTGGCCTGGAAAGATCCCTGAGTTTTACGGAACCACATTTTTCTGCCTCATTGCCCTTTGGGGTACGGTGTAGTTGGAGCAGAAAAACGGACTCCGATAGCAGACAGAGTCTTTCCTTCTTGCTTACACCGAGTTAGTCTCTCTTTCACTTTGGGCCCAAAAAGAGTGGCACCATCAAAGGGGGCGTTGGCGAAGGAAGACTTGAAGGGTCCGCAAAGGAGCACAGCCACATCCAGGATTGTCTTTGTAGAGCAATCGCTGAAGCTGCAGCTCTACTCGATCCTTCAGCCGCATATGAGATGAGCCTCATGGATGAGTTCACTATGGAGGTAAGGGTGTTAAGCTGTGCTGTTACCTTATCTGAAACAGCAGCATCTTTGTTACCCTGGAGGGTATCTCCCAGCTCCTTGATGAGATCCCCCTGTAGACGTGTAAAATGTGTCAAATAGTTAAACGAGTGCATGGAAAAAGTCGCTGAACTAAAAACATGCTTCCCATATCTGTCCATAGTCCTAGAATCCTTATTAGGAGGATGAACAGAAAAGGAAGACTCAGACATCTCCTTTTTAGTGGCTGCAGCCACCACCATAGCGTCGACCGGGACTCCCTTGGTGAGATAAGCCTTGTCCTGGGGAGTAGTGATAAACTTGCTTGGTTTTTGACGGACCGGTTCCACTGTGTCCAGTGTCTCCCATGCCCTTCGAGCAATTAAATCCATTAATTCATCGAAGGGTGGAGTAACTCAGGAGGTAGAAGGTTGAGCACCAAAAGCCTTCAGCAACACCGACTCGTCCTCAGTGGGGGGCTAGGGACTGCCAATCACCCCTCTGTTTTAAGATCTCCAAGATGTCCGCAAATGAGACATCCTCAGAGGGGGATTTTGGGGATCCCCTCTGCCTCATCCAAGTCAATGTCAGATGTTAGAGATTCCTGCGGGGAATCCAAGTGCCTCCTCTTGCACAGTCTTTTCCTCGGAACCTCATCGGAGGGGGCTTCCGGTGAGGCCTCCGAGGAACGGGGGGCACCCTCTGGGGGTGGCTGAGGCAATGCTGCTTTACACTTTGGATGTGTCGTGGGAACAGAAACAGAGAGCGGCCCCTTAGGGGAGGGAGAAGATGCCTCCGATGAAGTGGTTGTCTGTGTAGACAAAACCTTCCTCATAAGGTCAAAATCCCCTGAACCTCGGGCCGAGGACTCCTCCGGTTCTGAAGAACATGGAAGAATCCCAGACACGGGGCCTGTGGGCCTCGACCCCGAGGATGGAGCCGAGCCAATCTGCGCTGAGGCTCCAAGAGGGAGAGTCGGCACCAAAAGGTCGGTATGACTCTCGGTCCCGGAACCGAGGAGAGATCGTCGACTCCGCGACTCACCTACAGGTTCCGAAGGAGTCAAAGTCAATGGTGTCAATCGTGCAATGGACGGTTTCAGCACCAAGGGCTCCACTATCATCGTCTCATCCTCTCCTGGCTCCGAAGACTGGATGGGTCTCGAAGGAGGACCTGTTGGAGATAAAGGGAGGCCTTCTAGTTTCGTCACCAATTGGGAGGAAACTGCAATCAGCTTGGAAAGGGCCGTGTTCTCCATAAGTTTCTGCATGACACGATCCACATCTGTATCGGATAACGGTCTGGAAGATCGGGTCGAAGGGGCCGAAGATGGCACCGACCGAAGAATGGAAGTTGGCGGTAGCTCCGACACCGGTTCCAAGACCTGGGGCTCAGTGAAAGATAAACGTTCGACGCTCGGCCCCGAAGTCTGTGGAAATGGCGAACGAACTTTTGAAGATGAACTCAGAGCCGATGACATGGGCTCTGACATCTTTGACCCCTTCGAGGACTTAGATGCCTGGTCCGACTTGTCCAAAGCCTCCTGGAAGGCAGGCTTAAGTAGTCCCCTATCTATAAGTTTCCTGTGTCTATCTGTCATGACCCTCCCACTGAAGGAATGGCATATAGAGCAATCCTCTTGCAAGTGGAGAGGGCCAAGACAGTAGACGCAGGAAGTGTGGTTGTCAGTGATGGACATTTTCTGCGCACACTGACATCTTTTAAAACCAGATTTGGCTTTTTCTGACATAACCGGCAGTAAGACACTTTACTATGAAAAGGTTTAAAACACTAGCTATAACAAGTAATAACTATAAGAAAAAACATATATATTGCTATAAGTGATAAGAAGAGGTAGGCCACAAAGGGGAACCTATGAAAAAATGACAGGACTAATTGCAATAACACACACACACACACACTAGTACAAATCAAAAACTAACTTCTCAATAACTATAAGAACTTTTTAAAGCAAAAATATAACAATCTTATCTGAATATAACAAAATTTTCTCTGGTCCAAGCTCTCTTTCGATGTGATCCGTTGCAGCGGCAAACTAGATCTGAGTAATGGCAGGGAGGATTGTGGGATATAGCCTGGTCTCGAGCTCTCTAAGATGCAGAGCTTTGCTATGCGGCCGACTCGGAGCCGAGGAACGGCTCCAAAACCGTGTGTAAGAACAAACGGCGAGATTGAACACTCTCACATTCTTAGTTTTTCATAAAATATAACCAGTGCACATTAACACCCATTCCCAACAAAGCAGCCCAAGATCACAGCATTATATTAACAAACTAGCTTCTGATTAGCCTCTCATCTTTCGTTATACTGTAAAACCTATATTTCTTATGACTAAAAAAGGTACTTGTTATCTTTCACACTTAGTCACTAAAAAGACTGCCACTACGTTTAAAATACCACTGACTGAATACTGTACAAGCCTGCTTTACACTATAACCTGCAGTTTATATCATGTAATATTTTATACAAATATTAATAAAAACAATTTTACTTAATTTTCCCTTTAGTATCTATCTGAACATTAAAGACAAACAGGGTACATACTTCACAGTCCACCTGCAAGTTTAGCAGAGTTAATCACAGTACAGTCTTTTCTCAGCCATTTCATTTGCAAAAGCATATTTCACAAATGTGACTGATGCTTTATAATCTCCCATTTATTCACTAATTTCAGTGCTGCTGGTCTTCCTGATCATCTGCATCTCCCAACACTAGACACTGGTACAAGTCCAGGGTACTCTTGATTATTCTAGTCAATTACTATACTTTTTTCTGTCTGTCATTCTTCTTTGCAACTTTGAGAAAGGGTTCACTGGCAAAGTCTCTCTATGAGCTATATTGTCAGAAGAATCAGAATCTGAGTTCCCTTGTGCTTGATGGCTCCCTTTTTGTTGGGCAACTTTTTTTTCTCCTTAGCCTGTTCTGTATCAAAAATGTTTTTGATTCTCCAGAGAAAATACTCTGAAGACAGCTGGATACAACCTGCCTCTCAACATCCCCTGATTCCCTGACTGCTGGGAAAAATTTGCTTCTCTTCTGCCTAGTGTAGAGTAATAATTTTCCACGAACACTCTGCTATCTCCAATTTTTAATACTTTTCCTTTTCTGCTAAAGTTCTGTCAGTATCTATTCTTTCTGCTGGTATAATTGCATCTTTACTAATATAGGTCTTGGCTGTTTTCTCATTGCCAGGTTTGGAGCACGCACTCAGTGTGCCTGTTCATTTACCAAATTCTGCTGTGGAACTGCAGTCCAGTTACTTATTTGTGCTTTCATAAAATGAATATTGTCTGTTCCTTTCAGTTTACCTGCTACAGCAGAAATTCTCAGGTTTTCTAAACATGTACTGTCTTCTAACCCTATTTTTGAAACAGCTCTTCTTGGGAAGCTTCATACTCAGCCAGCCTTTTCTTCATTTCAACCTCTGTTTTTTATAGCTTTATTGCTTCATCTGAATAGTTATCTAAAGTTTCTTCTCTTTCTCCAGACTTTTATTTGAGTTAATATACCCCTTCAATCAATGTTTCATTTATTTTAATCACTTCTGAGTATATTTGATTTTTTCCTTTAAATTGCTGAAAGCCATTTCATGAAACAAAGCTGAAGCTTGAACTGCTTTTTTCTTCCCAGCTAATGTTTTCTCTTTACTTTTTCTTCTTTATTTTCTTTCTGGTTCCCCAAATTTCTTCTTTGTTGACATCCAGACAGAGTATATACTAGCCAGCAAATGAATTTTACTCAAACAATAGTTTCAATGGCACTCCTTTTTCTTAGTTTCTGTTTTCACACTGGAAGAAATTAAACTAAACTGTTGATCATTGTGCAGCCATCTTGGAAATCACCAACCATTAATTAGGTTTTAATTTATTGATCTATTTTTGATGGTGTCTATGGGAACTGGTTAAAAGGAGAAACAATGAATGAGTTATTTGAGTAGGGACCTCAACAGCTTGAGCTTGCACCTGGTAAGTTAATGACAGTATTTTCTGTATAAAGTGGCTATTTGATTTGTTTGTCTATTGTATCATTCTTGTTTCTATGTGTTTGGTGTTAGCTGGGGAGCTTGCCTGGATTTAACAGTTTATTGACTGTGGCCCAGAACAGTTTTGGATTATTAGTTTGTTTGATTGGTTGAGTAGTAGGTTTTCTTATCTTTGGAGATAACTTGTTTTGTTAGGTTTCATAGTTTTCTATATACTAGTAAAGCATTTGTGTGGTTTTATTTTTTCTTCAGGCCTTCCGTGCTTCATCTCTTTGTTTTTATGAGTTGTTTAGTTGCCAAGGACAGTCATGGGCAGGGTTGGTGGGTTGTGGCTCTTTTTACTCTGAGAGGAGCTAGTGTGTGTGTGTGTGTGTGTGTGTGTGTGTGTGTGTGTGTGTGTGTGTGTGTGTGTGTGTGTGTGTGTGTGTCTGTCTGTGTAAAACTACTGGGAATAATGTGTTGAACTCAGAGACAGCATTGTCTTTAATGACTCCGAGTTAAGGAGATGTAGTACATTAATAAGTGTCTTCATGAAAATTTGCAGGTTTTCTTAATGGGCTATAATGATGTCCTTTGAGGCTGTTGCTTTGGTACCCTATGGTGTAGACAGGTAAGTGATCACTTAGGATGACTGACAGATTTCCATGGGATTATATCTTATTTGGAGAGGATATTAGGATCCAGTTGGGTGTTGATTGTCTGGCAGTGGCTTTGTATCTAGTTGGTATAGTTGTAAGTTATTGGCTGGATTTTCAGACTGTATGGCTTGCCAATCTATATTAACATCACTCAATGTTATGGTTTCATGAGCGATTTTTGAGAAGGCCTAGTACAGAATAACTTCCATTGTTAAGTATTGCAAAGACTATTAGCTCATTAAGGTTTACTATCAAGATGTCAACGTTCAAAACAAATTTCATGTTGAACATCGAACCATAATGTTGAATTAGGTCTAAATGTTGAATCTGATGAACAAATTCAGCATATTCAACATTTAGATCGAATAGTGAATGTAATGTCCATATAGGAGCTAAGGTAAGTCTAGCCTCTACCCTGCAAATTCACTGTTTTGCAGGGGGGCAAGCTCACTTGCAGCCCCCTCCTTGTGAGGGCTGCACCCCCCACACATCCTGCGAAATATATATTCCAATTCCGAGATTGCACTACAGTGAGGAAAGGGATGGATATCCCAGTCCGCACTGTACCATGATCTGCACTCCTAACATCGAGGCTCATATCAGTGAATGCATAGTGATATTCATTGATATGAACTGTCTCGCACAAGCAATGTTCAGCAACATGGAAATCGTCCAGCCGCAGTTCGACATTTCTGTGTTCGCTGAACGTTACTTCAACATTTTGATAGTAAACTGCTCATTAACACTTATATGGTGTGGATTCTTAGACCTCAAGCAGCCTACACACATCTTCTATTCAACAACATTTTCGGAAAAATAAATATAAAAAGTCTATCTTGTGAATAAAAGCTATTAAAATGTCCAATGTTATCATTAAGAATTATTCTATATAGTGCTGATAGTCAGTGCTTTCATTTTTTCATATTTTCCTTAAATACTGTAATATACTATAATGCAGGGGTGGGCAAACTTTTTGATTCGTGGGCCACATTGAGTTCTAACATTTGACAAAGGGGCCGGAACAGGAGCAGATAGATGGCATGCTTTGAAAACATCACCTCATTGGGGGAAAAATACATATCTTGGGATATGGAGAAAACATGTGCTTTAATTTCCAATGAAAATGAAGAAAAGCATTACAATAAAATCTCTGACTTCGAAATGAGTCTTTAAACACTGAAAATCAAATAAATGACCATTTTATTTTAAAGCACTGAAAGTTCTGTTATCCTTCAGGATATCACCATCACTCTCCTCCTGACTGTCTTTTTTTTCAAAAACGGTAGGAGATGCAGATGTACTTGTCCTGTTCCTTTTATTCAATTTGTTTCCCCGGTGCCAAAAGTCAACAACGACCAGTGCAAGGACGAAACAGTTGCAGCAAGTCAGTCTGTGAAGCGTTATATTTGATCTGCATGCACTGTTTATTTTAACAACGTGCGTATCACGGAGACACTCACATTTTAATGGGAGCAGTGTTGTTGGTCTCCTTTTTTAGCCAGCGCATCAAAGTCTGGAGTTAGTTTTGTTGTGGCGATTCTCAGGATAGATCTGAGGTGTAGGTCTGTTAACTTGGATCTGTGGCTGGCTTTGTTGATGTTCATGACGCTGAAGGTCTGTTCACACATGAAGGTAGAGCCGAACAAAGCCAACATCATCTGCGCTTTTCGCCTTAGATTTGGAAACGCGGCATCATTGAGTGAAGCATAGAAGTCATTTAGTTTCAGAGAGCTGAACTTCTCTTTTAAGGCAGGGTCGGACTGAAGGTCAATCAGTTCAAGCTGAAGCTCCTCTGGAGCTGTTTCGGGGTCTTGTGACAGAGGAAAGGCCACCAATTGAAGTAACTTGTCAATTTTGTCGAAATCCAAAAACCGATGGCAGAATTCTCCATGCAGTGCATCCAGTGACTCACAGTATTTCTTTACTTTTGCTCCGGCCTCTTTCAGCGTGGCTATTCTAGGAAAATGAGTGAATGACTTGTTCAAAATCTGCCTGGAGAATAAAGCCAGCTTGGATTTGAAGGCTTTCATGTTTGTGTACATGTCATTCACAAACTGCTCCTTCCCCTGCAGTTTCACGTTGAGCTCATTCAAGTGTGAAAATACGTCCGTAGCAAACGCAAAGTCACACATCCAGCTCTTGTTGCTCAGCTCAGGAAATTCATCAGTCTTCCCCTGCCGCTCCAAAAACACGCCAATCTCCTCTTTGAGCTCCCACACTCGTTGAAACACTTTGCCCAAACTCAACCAGCGGACACGGGAGTGATAAAGCAGGTCCTGGTGATCGCATCAGTTTCCTCCAGGAGCATAATGAACTGAC
Source organism: Protopterus annectens (assembly GCF_019279795.1). Lineage (NCBI taxonomy): Eukaryota > Metazoa > Chordata > Ceratodontiformes > Protopteridae > Protopterus > Protopterus annectens. Next base: position 1,176,053,068 of record NC_056741.1, on the reverse strand, counting down.
GGTGCTGAAGTCCCGTCTTGCGTATGAAGTTGACGAGTTTCACCACAGGATTCACAACATGATTCAGCTGTAACACTGATTTACATAGAGATTCCTGGTGGATGATGCAGTGGAGGAAAATGACATCCTGGTCAGGGTTTTCATCTTTCACTTTATTCTGGATTCTCCTCAGCAGGCCAACATTTTTTCCCATTAAATTCGGAGATCCATCTGTGGTGACGTTAACAAGCTTACTCCAGGGAAGCTTCATGTTTTTGATGGCAGCAGACACCCGTCCAAACAAGTCCTCTCCCAGTGTTTGTCCTTTCAGAGACTCCATTGTCAAAAACTCCTCCGTTATTTCAAAAGTTTCGTTGATTCCTCGGATAAAATGAGGAGCTGAGCAGTGTCTTTGACATCGTTGCTTTCATCCAGTGCTAAAGAATAAAAAGTGAATGACTTCGCCTTTTGTTTAATCTGCTGGTGATATCTTCATCTATTAGTTCCACACGAGTCACTGTCCGCCGTGATAAACTGATTTTCTCAAATTTGTCTTTGGTCTCCGGGCACAAAATACCTGCTGTCTCTACCATACATTCTTTTAAAACTCACCCTCATACAGTGGTTTGCTGGCCTTTGCTATTTTGAATGAAAGCATAAAACTGGCCTTGGTACTTGACTCTTGAATGGCAGTTTGACGGTGAAAAACTTTGCTGAGCCTTCAAATTAGCTGCCACCTTCTCAGCAGCTTCCGTTCTTTTGTTGAGAGCTTGCTAGCATAATTAGCGTGCTTTGTGGCAAAGTGGCGGCTAATATTATACTCTTTAAAAGCATACAGTTTCTTGGCATATCAGGCAAAGAGCCGATGATCGGTGTTCAGTGAAAAAATATTTAGTTGTCCACTCCTTATTGAACACTCGACATTCTCTGTCCACTTTCCTTTTCTTGGGTCCGCTCATCTTCATAGAGGGGCGGTGGGTCAAAGGGTAAAGTGCAAACGTGGAGTAATAGGCCTACGCTTCACCTCAACAAAGCCAATATATCTAGAGTTCGCCATCTAGTGAGGAAACATCAGAATTGCAGGGGAAATAAAACATTAACAAGGTTAATTTATTAAATTTTTTCAAGTTTGGCGGGCCGAATCAAAATGTTTAACGGGCCGCATGTGGCCCCCGGGCCGTAGTTTGCCCATGCCTGCTATAATGCACCAAACTCCAACTTACTTTTCTAAACTTTCAAAAATGTTAATATCTTGAAAATTATACAATTAGAAATGCATTGTTAGAACATTTGTTAACCAACCATAAGCTTTCATGTGACAATAAATTCCTCTAAGTGCATGTTTTATTGATATATTTACAGAAATATGAAAACTTGTGTTTAATTCTATAATTAGTAATACAAATACTAGATATCTGTTAAGATGTACAGCTTACAGTGTAAATATCAAAGAGTTTTCTTCAACATTTAAGGTTTCACTTAGTGTTATGCACCAGTTTGTATGACACTCAGTTTTTGAAGTATTGATTACATAGAAATACTTCTCATTTCCATAATTACTTTCTAGAAGTATTTCCAATGCATAGTGTGATATAAACAATTTTAAGTGATTTGCTGTGTCTCCCATATTGGTGTTTCACACTGTACACCTCAAGAAATGTATGTTTCTCAGTTTTGAAAATATGAACATAAATATGAAAATATGAATAAGTGGCAAAGATTAGACTAACAATCTTGATGTCAATTTAATTCCTTGCCATTTCTAATACTTTGTATTATTAGCTGGTAAATCACTTAGTGAAAGAAACCAAACCACAAAAAGCTCTGGATGCCATGAGGAGGTATGGGTGGGAACTGAAACTATACAAAAAAGGAGTTATAGGCTTGAGTTAATTAGGAAAGTGCTGAAAAGCTATGTGTGACAGTAAAAAGAAGTTATGTACCTACCATAATGTTCCATGTTAGTTGTCTTCTTCTCGCCTTCTTTCTTGCTGGTTGGGATCAGAGCCAATCCTCGGTTCTGACTCGGCCATCCACAAAAGCTCGAGAGCTGCTTACTGGCTCAAGGCCCCTCTATATCCCATGAAGCCTGACGCTAGATACCCAGATCTCATTTGGTAAGTCTAACTGCAGACATAAAAACAAAGGAATCCTATCCTAGAATGCATAACTCCTACTGGAGAGACTACTAGTCAGAAAGAAATAGCCAGAGAAGACTCAGCCAGCGAAAAATCAAGAAGAACTCTTCCACTAGGATAGGGGGATGGAGGGTGGGATGCAAGAAAGAAGGCGAGAAGAAGACAACTAACATAAAACGTTATGGTAGGTACATAACTTCTTTATGTTAAGTTGTCTATCTTGCCTTCATTCTTGCTGGTTGAGACAGCGTCCCTAGCACCTAAAATCCTGGGTGGCTCATCGGAAAAGACTCTTCAGAACAGTGGAACCAAAATCAGCTCTGCTCCTGGAAACCAAACCCAACTTTTAATGTGAAATTAAAGTATGTGGGTTGGCCCATGAAGCCGCAGCACAAGTAAATTCCATGGGCAGCCTAGCCTGAAAGGCCACTGAAGTAGCTAAAGCTCTGGTGGAGTGACCTTTTAGTTTAACTGGCAAGTCTTTATTCCTCAGTTGATATATGAATTTGATGATAGAGGTCAACCACCTGGATAAGGTTACCTTGGAGACTGGAAGACCTTATTTATCTATGGCATAAGACAGGAAAAGTTGATCTGATTTTCTAATGTCCTTGGTTCTATGCAAATAAAAGCGTAGCTGCCTGTGAACATCTAACTGATGCAACTTATATTCCGTCCTGTTGGAGTGGTTAGGGAAAAACACAGGAAGGTCTATGGACTGATTCAAGTTACTCTCTGAAGAGACTTTAGGAAGTAATGATGGATTAGTCCTAAGAGCAACCCTGTCATTGTGGAACACGAGGTATGGGGATGAATAGAAAGAGCCTGTAGTTCCAAAACTCTTCTGGCTGAAGTAATAGCTACCAGAAAAAGGGTTTTCCAAGATAAGAACTTCAATGAACAAGAAGCTACAGGTTCAAAAGGGGGCAAAATTAGAGAAGCAAAAATCAAATTTAGATACCATGGTGGTGGAGGATCTCTCACTGGGGGCCTGAGCAGAGTGGTTCCTTTGAGAAAAGCTTTATACAGCTTATGAGACATGATATTGTTTTCTGACAGGCCAATGTGAAAACTTGTAATTGCAGCTAACTGAACTCTAATTGTAGTGGAAGCAGAACCAGCATGGAAGAGTTCCACAAGAAATTCCAAAATATAGTGTACAGGGGCTGAAAAGGGGTCTATACGTTTAGCCTCTGCCCAGGAAGAAAAACGTTTCCACATACTAGCGTAAGTTTTTCTAGTTGTAGACACGTGTGATGACAAAATGATTTCGCGCACAGAGGGGGAGATATCTAGAAGCCTGGCTAAAGTTGGAAGTGGAGCAACCAAGCCGTGAGCTGGAGAGAGCATAGGGATTGGTGCAGCCCGCCCGATTGATGAATCAGGAGGTCTGGAACTAGGTCCAGAGTCCAAGGCTGCTCGAGAAGATAGTGATGCAGGAATGGGAATCATATTTGTCGAGGCCAGTAAGGAGCAATGAGGATCATTTTGCAACCCAATACGGTAGCTTTCTGAATTAGCTTCAGGATAAGGGGAAAAGGAGGGAATGCATAAAGAAGTCCCTGAGGCCAATCATGGACTAGAGCATCTCAGGGGGAATGCCCAGGAAGTGGAAGGAAAGAGAAGAAGTTGCTCCACTTGTTGTTAAAGGGAGTTGCAAAAAGGTCGCAGCAAGGTTGGCCCCATTTGCGGAAGATTTGGTCTGCAACTGCCTGGTTCAGAGACCACTCGTGAGGCATGAGAATTGCTCTGCTCAGTCTGTCTACTATGACGGTGGACCTCCCAGGGATGTGCGTTGCAATCAGAAACCGTTGGGAAGAGATCGCCCACTGCCAGAGTCTGAGTGCTTCTCGACATAGGGAGTAGGACCTGGTTCCGCCCTGCTTGTTGATGTACCACACTACAGACATATTGTCCATTTGAATTGCAATGGTCCTGGTAGGAAGAGAGTCCTGAAGAGCCTGCAATGCTAAGAGCATGGCCCTCATCTCCAAGACATTTATGTGCAGATGGTACTCGTGAGGTTGCCAGGTACCTTGGACTGTCCCGCCCTGATAATGCCCCCCCTACCCAATCAGGAAGGCATCCGTGGTCACCGTAGCATCTGGAGGGGGGAGAACAAGTGGTCTGTCATGGAGCACTGATGTGGAGACCATCCAGCATGCAAGGTGCTTCTTGCATGCTTGTGTGATCATAATCATGTAAGACATGGGAAGCTGCTGGAAGGACCATTGGGTGAAAAGAAACCACTTGAGAATCCTCATGTGAAAACAAGCTAGAGGGACAAGTATGATCGCTTCTGCCATGAGACCCAGAGTTTGAAGGACAAACCTGGCTTGAATTCTTTTGCATGCTAATAAAACCTTCACATGCTGATGAATCACTAGCATCCTGTCTGGTGGGAGGCTCGCTAACATGTCTTTGGTATTTAAATTTGCGCCTATAAAGGTGATAGATTGACAGAGCAGCAATGCAGACTTTTCGAAATTTATTGTGATACCTAGCCTGGAGCAAGTGTCGATAGTGCAGTCTCTGGCTCACAGAAGGTGATGTCTGGTGGTAGCAGTAAGGAGCCAGTCATCGAGATATGGAAACACCTGGAATCCTTGCCATCACAGGTGAGCGGTAACTACTGCCATACATTTGGTAAACACCCTGGGGGCTGTTGTGAGACCAAAGGGCAGAGCTCTGAACTGATAATGGCTGGCTCCCAGCACGAAGTGAAGGAATCTTTTGGAGCGTCTGTCCATTTTGTTCTGGTAGTACGCATCCTGAAGATCTATAGACCACATCCAATTGTCCTGACCCAGGAAGGGCAAAATGGACTGTAGAGTGACCATCCGGAACTTCATTCTTTGTACAGACCTGTTCAGTCTGCTGAGATCCAGAATGGGTCTCCAGTCCCCTGTCTTTCTTGGTACCAAAAAGAACCTTGAGTAAATTCTGGATCCTTGTTGGTCTGCTGGGACTTGCTGGATGGCCCTTTTTCTTAGCAGTTTTGAGACCTCTTGCACCGCTTGGTCCCTTAGATTGGGTGGAACGTCTGGAAGGGACTTGTTTGACCTTAAGGGGGTGCGAATGAAGGGGATTCTGTAGCCTCCGGATATGACGGACTGTACCCATTTGTCTTGTGTTATGTCTTGCCAGGCTCTTGGGTACAGCGATAATCTTCCCCGACTGCCTCCTGAGGTGGGCAGCTGGGCAACCCTTCAGGGATGCTGGAAGGGCTTCTCAGAGAAAGATTCTCTGCTGCCCTGATTTTGCGGACCCCCTCTGCCATGAGGCGGCGTCTGTTATTGTTCCCTCCTCTGTCCCTGGATGGGAACTCACCACGTGTGTCCGGTAAGGCTCCCTAGGATTTCTGGAACCACATCTTTCCACTCTTCTGACCATTAGGATATGGTCTGGAAGGAGTGGAAAAATGGATTCCTATGGCAGAGAGAGTCTTGCCTTCCTGCTCATACATGGTAAGGGTATCTTTCACCTGTGATCCAAAGAGAGAGGAACCATTGAAAGGGGTGTTGGTGAAAGACGCTTTGAAAGGTTCTGCAAAGTTACATAGCCGCATCCAAGCGTGCCTCCTTAGGGCCACACCTGTGCCTGTGGCTCTACTCGCACCATCGGCAGCATACAAAATGAGCCTCATGGAGGAGTTTACCACTTAATTAAGAGTTTCCAGCTGGGAGGCTGCCTTAGCCTGGGTCCCCTCAGCTGATGGATCTTGGAGGGTATCGCCAAGCACTTTCAGGAGATCCCTCTGAAGACAGGTAAAGTGACACAGGTAATTCAGGGACCGCATGGAAAAGGTCGCTATAGAGAACATCCGCTTCCCATATCTGTCCATCGTCCTGGACTCCTTGTTAGGAGGATGGACAGATGAAGAAGTTTCAGCCAACTCCTTCTTTGTTGCCGCCGCTACCACCATGGCATCAGTGGGGACACCTTTGGTCAAGAACTGTTTGTCCTGCGGTGCAGTAATGAATTTGGCAGGTCTTCTAGGGGTTGGTTCCACTTTGTCTGGAGCCGTCCACACCTTCTTAGCCACCACAGATATCAGTGGGTTGAAAGGCGGAGACACCCAGGAGGTGGAAGGTCGGGATCCAAACGCGTCCAGGAATACCAACTCATCCTCGGAAGGGCTTAGGGCAGTCCAGTTCCCCCTCTGCCTAAGCATCTCAAGGATGTCTGAGAAGGAGACATCTTCAGAGGGGGATCTTGGGGACCCTTCCGACTCCTCTAAGTCGGTATCCAATGTGATAGACTCGGGGGAGTCAACATGCTTCCTCTTGCATTTCCTCTTGTGAGCTGGCTCCTCTGAATGATCAGGGGAGGCCTCGGAAGAGGAGGATGCACCCAAGGGGGTGTCCTGGAGAGCTGGATCCCCACGCTTGGGGTCTGGAAGAGGGGCAGAGGCTGACGTAGGCACCCAAGGGGGAGGAGCCGATGGGGTCAATCGTGGGACTGACTCGGGACCAGTACACTCCTCATCACCTCAAAGGCATCCCTGCTCGGATGCAGAGAGGACTCTGGCTCTGAAGAAACTAGAACCCCTCCCGCACCGAGAGGGATGGCTCCGAGGCAGATGTGGGAGCCGAGCTCACCTGAGCTGAAGCCCCGAGGGGGAGAGCGGGGTCAGACAAGGGTCTGATGCCACTCGCCCCCTCGGAGCCAACGAGGGAGTCTCGGCGCCCAAATCCCACCAGGGAAGGTACCATGGAAGGGATCGGAGCTGACGACTGAACCAAAGGAGAGGGTATCGGAGCCAATGGTTCCACGACTCGAACCTCAACGAACTCTGGCTCCGAGCTCTAGGGATGAGTCAGAGGAGGTATATCTAAAGCTGTGGACAGAGCCAACACCTGATGAGGGGGGCTGGACAACATTTTGGCTAGGGCCTGCAATTTTAACAGCCTACTGACCACTCTTTCCAAGTCATGGTCCAAAAGTCTAGAGGACCGAGAAGAGTGGGATGAGCGATGTCTACGCTCCGATTGTAGCAGAGCCGACTTTGGAGCTGAGCTTATCGACTCTAGAGAAGGAGACCTGGATCTTTTCTGACTCTCAGATGGCTCTGAAGAACATGTTAGAGCCGATTGGGAGGGAGGAACCTCAGTTCCAGCCGGAGCCGAGATAGATTGTATGGCTTCACCCAACGACGGCTCCGAACTGGGAGCCGAAGGTTTAGGTGGCCTGGAAGATTTCACGGGCTGAGCCTTCGCCGGTGAATCTTGGGGTTTCAGCAAACCCCTCAGGATCAATTTGTTTTTACACTCCTGCTAGACTCTTGGACTGAAAGCAATGCAAATCGAGCAAGAGTCCTGCAGGTGCACAGCGCCCAGACAATAAACACAAGAAGTGTGACCATCTGTCAGAGACATCTTCTGACAGCATGAGTCACACTTCTTGAATCCAGACGGTTTAGGATCCTTGGACATCCTGGAGGAAAACCAAGGACAAGAAACACACACACAAAAGGTTAATGTAACTAGCCACTAAGAATTACACACTACAGTTACCACAACCAAACTACAAGTACTACTACAAACAAAACTATATTTAACTATCAATAAACACTAACAGTGATAATAAAGGATTTTTTTTTTTTTTATAGAGGAGATAGAGAGAAAAAGGTAATCCTCTAACTTAAATGGAAAACCTTTCTGAGGTAAGGAAAGGGAGAGAAAGGGGGTAGGGGAAACTCTTTAACTTAAATGAGTTTCTTTGGGATAAGTAATCGGGATCTAAAGAAAACTAGCTATAATGCAACAGTCTAATCTAACGACTAAATCTACACTAAAAATAGCAGTTTTGACAACAAAAATACAATAATAACAAAGTATTATACGACTTGAGCCAGTAGAACAACCTCGTAGCAGAAGCAGCAAACGAGATCTGGGTATCTAGCGCCAGGCATCATGGGATATAGGGGGGCCTCGAGCCAGTAAGCAGCTCTCGAGCTTTTGAAGATGGCCGAGTCGGAGCCGAGGATTGGCTCCAATCCCAACCAGCAAAAATGAAGGCGAGATAGACAACTTAACATTGAATATTTTACAAAAAAGACATTGTAGATGATGTATTTTCAGAGTCCGGCCTGTCTCCTGACTCTTTACCCCCTGTACCTGTTAAGCCAGACAGATACTACAGGGTTCCAGATTCACATAAATTTCTTTATAAAAACCCTGCTGCTGACCTAGAAACTATTTCTCAGGGTCCCAAAAGGGTCAAGGCTTCCACTGCAAAAAAAAACCTTTCCCCTCTGATAGGGATTCAAGGGCACTGTACAGATGGGGGAAAAAGGTTTACACTTCTGCTACCTTGGCTGTGAGGGCTTTAAATTGTCAATTTCATATGCTTAAATATCAGCAATACTTAATATCACTGCTTAAACAGAAAATACTGATTACAATAATAAAAACAATACAACAATACAACAAATTCTGAATGTGCAGAAAACAAGGAAATGCAGGATTTATTGCATGCAACTGAACAAGTGGGAAGGCATACTTTGCAATGTGGTTTTGATTCTCTGGAGGCCTCTTGCAGGGCCGCTGTTACGGGTTCTGTCATTAGGAGGCATGCTTGGTTAAAGGAACAGAATCTGCCTGATCATGTTAAAGCAAAATTATTAGATGCTCCATTACAGCTTGATACTTTGTTTGGTGTTAAAGCAGAAGAGGTGTTAAAGAAAATGGAGGACAAAGCAAAATCTATGCAGACAGTTAAGGATTTCTTACAGGTGCAGCCACCCAGATTTAACAGGAACTGGCCCACAAAGAATTGGTCCTTTCCAGTGTCAGACAGGCCACAAAGAGGCAGATACAGATGCCCCAGAGGCAGATCCCAGCCCCAAGGCTCATACAGGCCTAAACAATGGGGTGCTTCTACCTCCAAAAGCGGAGGAGACAAATCACAGCCATACAGGAAACAGTCCCAATGACTTTCCTCTGCCAGCACCAAGCACTTATCTTTTGGCAGCCCCCTTAGGGGGAAAACTAGCACTTTTTTCACAAAATTGGCACATGATCACCCAGGACAAATGTGTCTTGAATATAGTGTCTCAGGGCTACAGGTTCCACTTTCACACCCTGCCAAGGGCAAAAGGTATGCCAGACCAGCAAGTTTCATCCCTCATGGACATGAAGGCCATTCAGCGAGTACCACAGCAAGAGCAGGGACAAGGATTTTATTCAAGACTTTTCTTGGTACCCAGAAAGGACAAAGCCTGGAGACCAATACTGGACCTGTCTGTTCCAAACACATTTCTGGATGTTCCAGAATTCAAAATGTTGACTCTGCAGCAGCTTTGGCTTGTAACTTTGGACCTAAAACAGGCAAACCTGCATGTCCCAATCAGACAATCTTGCAGAAGATACCGCAGATTCATAGCTGGCTCAATGCACTACCAATTCTCTGCTGTGCCCTTTGGCTTATCTGTTGCGCCCAGGGTCTTCACAAAATGCCTTGCACCAGTAATTGCATTTTGCAGACAAAGAGGAATTCAAATATATCCTTACTTGGATGACTGCCTTATTCAAGCAGAGAACAAGGACATTCTACTAAAGCATCTGGCGTTTGTAAAAAGATTACTAATTTGCCTAGGGTACACAGTAAATGAAAAGAAATTAAAACTAGTACCCTCTCAAGAGATAATATTCCTGGGTGCAAGCTTAAATACAACTGCCCAGATGACTTATCTCATGCCAGACAAACAAAGGCAACTGACTTCTTACTTCAAAATGTTGGCAACAAAGACCCAGTTATCTGCAAGAAAAATTCTGCAGGCTTTGGGATTCATGGCATCCTGCATTCTGCTAATTCCATATGCCAGACTGCATATGAGGAAACTACAATGGTATCTAAAAAGTGTTTGGACTCAACATTGCCACAGCCTGGAAACATTAATTACACTCATTCCCTGCCTGCAGCAGGAGTTTCGATGGTGGGCACAGGCCTGTCACCACAACAAGGGACAGCCATTCACTTTACCCACAGCCAGGCAGACACTAACAATGGATGCATCAGATTATGCCTGGGGGGCCATATGGCAGAAAAATGTATTCAGGGCACATGGCCCGCAAGCCAGATGCATCTTCATATCAATCAAAAAGTGATGCTAGCTGTTCAAAATGCCCTGACAGCTTTCAAGGATCTACTTCATCCAGGACAACTATTGATAAAGACGGACAATACTACAGTCATGTGGTACATAAACAAGCAGGGAGGCACACATTCCTACCCCCACTGCAGACAAGCCATGACTTTGTGGGACACAGCATTGACTTATCAAGTTCACCTGCAAGCACAATTCCTGCCAGGAAAGATAAATGCTCTGGCAGATGAACTAAGCAGAAACCTCATGGATCCCCACGAGTGGAAACTGGATCCACAAGTCTTCAGCATGATAACAAGGAAATGGGGATGCCCAGACATAGATCTATTTGCCTCCCCTCACAACTGCCAACTACAGAGATTCTACACAAGGACTTATCACAAGCAAGCATGGAAAGTGGATGCCTTATCCTTCAGCTGGAAAAGCCTAACAGTATATGCCTTTCCTCCAATGCCTCTCCCCCCCAAGGTACTCCTAAAGGTCAGACAAGAGAAGCCAAAAATGATACTGATTGCCCCAGACTGGCCACGCCAGCACTGGTACCCAATCCTAAAGAACTTGTCTCAAGGTTCAGCTTGGACATTGCCTCAAATTCCTCACTTACTGACCCAACAAAACAGTCAGATCCTACACAGCCAACTCAGGACCTTAAATCTGGCAGCATGGCGGATAATGTAGCCATTCAGAACACTCCTCTCTCCAAAGCTGTGATGGATGTTATTTTGGAGGGCAGGAGGCCCAGTACCAGAAAATCTTATGCAGAAAAATGGAAGAGATTCTGTGCTTGGAAGCAGGCACAAGGAATTGACATGTTTGTTCCAAACATTCCTCAGATTTTACAATACTTAACTGAGATGTTGGACAGAGGCCTAACCTTTTCATCAATTAAGATCCATGCCTGTGCCATTTCAGCCCATTACAATATGGAACCATCTATCTTTTCTCATTCTTTAATAAGGCAGTACCTCAGAGAGGCCAAAAACACAAGACCTCCAAAGCACCAATACCTGCATGGGACCTCAATTATGTCTTGGAAAAACTCGCACTGCCCCCTTATGAGCCAGCCTCAACAGCTGATATAAAATTCTTATCCTGGAAAACAGTTCTGCTCCTAGCAATAACATCTACAAGATGAGTCTTGGTGTTACAGGCACTCATGGCTGTGGAACCTTTTATCATTTTCCATCCAGACAGGGTTTCTCTGAGGACAAACCCGACATTTATGCCTAAGGTGGTGTCCACTGTGGCCCTTAACTAAACCATTCACTTGCCTACCTTTTTATCCAAACCCACTGAACAAGGGTGAGAGAGTTCTGCATTCTTTGGACATGCACAGACAGCTATGCTTCTACTTGGACAAAACTAAAGCTTTCAGAAAGACTGAGCAACTTTTAGAGGCATATGCTGCCGGATCACAAGGAAAGGCTATCTCAAAACAGACTGTTTCAAAATGGATAGGCCACTGCATTCATTTCTGCTATTCACAACATGGCAAATCAGTGCCTAAGGACATTAGGCCACATTCAGCCAAAGCAGCAGCCTTCCTCAGAGGAGTACCAACCAAAGACATCTTAGAGGCTGCAACTTGGAGTTCGGTGCACACCTTTACAAAGCACTACCACTTACCTCTCTACTCTAAATCCAGAGCAGGCTTTGCCACTGCAGTTCTGCAGGGCCTCATAGCCTCTCCTAATCCTATTTAGCCCCAGCCACCCATCCTCAGCTTTGGGATTCAACCCAAGAGTAATGACTGCAACAGTGAAACACTATGAACATAGTACAGTTGTGTACCTACCATAAATGTAGATGTTCGAGTGTATTCAATGTTGCAGTCCAGGTTACCCTCCCACCATCCCCCTTCCTTTTGCTGGGTCTTATCTGTACTTCTCTATTCTATACAACCTATGTGGTGTATTTGCTTGTAGATGAAGGAAATGATTACCTTAGTGCATGCATGTTTACTGGCATAATTTTTAGCCTACCCTTTTGGGGGCACCTGACATCTGGGGCAAGAAAAACTGAAGAAAATGGCATTGGCTGCATCTTTTATATCCCTGGTGCACTGGCGTCAGGGAAGAGGTGACAGCAACCGATGTCGGACCAAGACTTTGAAATTCAGGCCGACTGTGGGTAACCTGCCAGCAGGATAACCCAAGAGTAATGACTGCAACAGTGAATAGACTCGAACATCTACATTTATAGTAGGTACACAGCTGTACTTTCTGCTGAGTCAGCATAGCAGGAGCATTTGTTATGAATGGAGAATACTATATAATTTCGTCAGCGGCACCCATTTGTTTCCACTTAAATCTATTATTAGCATTGATATTTTGCAATAACACTGGTCTTGTTCGAACTGACCTTTCGCTCAGGTCTGCTAGATTGTCTTACTGTAACACATCAGTAGTTTTAGTGGTGTTAATTGTACCGTGCCAGATTTTTCAGTTATGGACATTGAAATTGCTTTATCAGCATAGGGAGTATGATTATATGCTAACTTGATTTCAGGGCTGTATGGTTTAATGTTGCTCCTTGTTTAGCTTTATAACGTGTTTAATGCATCTCCTCTAAACATTCCTGTGTCTATTTTTAGTACCACTATTATGCAAGGGTAGGATGGTGGTTCACACCTGTGGTTACTTGGGCAAGCAGCAGTTCAATTCAGTCATGTTTTTGGACCAGTATAGCATTGTATTAGTGCTTTAAAAACATTGAAACACCTCCCCCATATGTTTTATTCAGAGCTGAGGGGAATCAAAATGTATGAAAGGCACTGTAGACTTTAATAGCCAGAGTGATTACTACGGTTCTGAACTATGTTTCTGTGACTGCATATATGTGTGTGAATTTTCTAGGGTAAGGAGTACTTCCAGGTAATCATTTTTTTATATTTAAACTACTAGCATTGAGAAGCAGAACCTTTAGGTATTTCTGACTGATTGTTATTATGTTGGCGGGCTTAACTTGGCATATCCTAAAAAAGGCACTATGGTGACAAAGTTTTTGTCAATATTCAGAAGCCAAGTGGTGATAAGTGCAAACCATCTCTTGAAAAGCATAGTGGCTTGTCGGTTATGTCTACCCAAGCTGTCAGAGATTGAATCCCCTTGTTGTGACACCAGAAACTAAGCCATTTGTTGAAGTAGGTAATTTTTGCTGGTCCTGTCGTATAATCATTGCTGAAGGTAGGATGCGACTCAAGGCTAGATTCATACCCACCTGGGACACATGTATTCAGAGAGCTCCATGTCCCTCTTCATATAGTTCAGTGAGGTATCATGGGCTGTGACCGTCATACTGGTTCTTGTGTTTTAAAGCCACAAGTGCGTGTGTGTGTATGTGAATGCAAGCAAGGGGCAAGTGTGTGTGTGTGTGTGTGTGTGTGTGTGTGTGTGTGTGTGTGTGTGTGTGTGTGTGTGTGTGTGTGTGTGAATGTGAGCCAAAGGCAAGTGTGTGTATGTGTGTGTGTGTGTGTGTGTGTGTGTGTGTGTGTGTGTGTGTGTGTGTGTGTGTGTCCATGTGTGAATGCAAGCAAGGGGCAAGTGTGTGTGTGTGTGTGTGTGTGTGTGTGTGTGTGTGTGAATGCAAGCAAGAGGCAAGTGTTGTGTGTGAATGCAAGCAAGGGGCAAGTGTGTGTGTGTGTGTGTGTGTGTGTGTGTGTGTGTGTGTGTGTGTGTGTGTGTGTGTGTGTGTGTGTGTGTGTGAATGCAAGCAAGTGTGTGTGTGTGTGTGTGTGTGTGTGTGTGTGTGTGTGTGTGTGTGTGTGTGTGTGTGTGTGTGAATGCAAACAAGGGGCAAGTGTGTGTGTGTGTGTGTGTGTGTGTGTGTGTGTGTGTGTGTGAGAGAATGCAAGCCAGGCAGAAAGTGTGTGTGTGTGTGTGTGTGTGTGTGTGTGTGTGTGTGTGTGTGTGTGTGTGTGTGTATGTGTATGTGTATGAATACTTACTAAGCTGGGCATTAATGCCTACATCACTCAATGGGTTGCCAACCGGCTTACTGACAGAACCCACGCTGTAAAAGTAGCCCACTCCAAATCCAGCTTCTGACAAGTCAGAGTACCTCAGGGGTCAGTCCTGGGACCGTTCTTTTTTGGCATCTACTTCTCTGAAGTACAGGCCAACACTAAGGGATTCTGGTTAACAAAGTTCACAGATGACTGCAAACTGGGAGCCATTATTGAATCCCCAAAAGTTGTGGATACTCTAGAAAAGGGCCTTACAGAAACAGATGCTTGGTGCCAGAACCATGGGCTCAAGCTCAGAGCCAAGAAATGTATAGTTATCCCCTTTGGGAAAAAACATGTACCCATTCTGGGACATGCTACACTTAAAGAAATCCCAATCTCTCAGAGCTACATGCTCCAGGTGTTAGATTTTATGAATATAAATCTGAAATTAATTATGTTGTAAATATGCTGAAAGAAAAGGCTTGCTTAAATGCAGAAACAAAGTTTAAGTAATATGTGATCAGCAGTCATACTAAATGACCATGGCTTGGAAAAGGAATCTGCTGAATGGACATTCTTCCCTTACAGACTCAAAACAGGATGTATGCAAGAGCAAAAATACAAAATCTGCTTTTAAAGAATGGACATTTTTCCCTTACAGACTCAGAAACAGGATGTATGCAAGAGCAAAAATGCAAAATCTGCTTTTAAAGAACACTGACATGTTATTCTGCATGGAAAAACAGGATATGACACAAGAACAGATGTTTTTTATACAAAGATCCAAATAAAATACAGGATGTTCACACTGTCAGAAAAGCTGATCTCTGACAATGTGTTTTCTCAAAATATGTTTTTCTGCATAAAAAACAGGATATGCTTATCAGCATTGGTACAAGAACATATGTTCATATACACAGATCCAAATAGAATACAGACAATGTGTTTCCTCAAAAATATGTTTTTCTACATGGACATCAGGACACTGTTACAGGATATTCACACTGTCAGAAAAGCTGGTCTCTTACAAGACATTGTTAAACAAGGAAGCTTAGTATTGTTTCTACAGGACTAAAACTGTATATAAAGAGCTGTATAAATCCAGCTATGTTAGAGGTATGGTAGGGACACAAGTCCTAAAGTAAATGTTATATCTCTCACATCATCTGTACTATATGAGAAGTAAAGTTGGAACAGTACTTTTAAGCTGCAACGTGTTTCCGTTTGGTTTATTATAAAAAGTTATTTGTTACTGCTCTCTAAAGTTGATGCTGCAAAGTATATTCTCTCATCAGTGTATATTCTGCAAGTTTCTGTATGCAACAGACTGCGAATGCAAATATAACTAGACTTTGAATTTTAGCAGAATCCAGCCAGCAAGACTGAGTGTCTTAAGAACACTGCAGATCCATCACACCAAGCAAGCAAGCAGAGTGAAAATATTTTTTCAATGGCGAGGCAGCTGAGTGACTAGCTCCATATAATTTTTTCAATGGCAAGCTAGCCTGCATTTGAACCTACAATCTGCATTCAAACACAGGAGGAGTGATGGTAAGGCCTGCAGAGGGTCACTTCAGTCAAATTGCAGTAACTAACATTTGTACGTATGTGTCAATTCTGAACAGAAGTATTCCAGTATATGCAGCTTGCAGTAGTAAAGTTTTTTAGACGTCTACAATCCGGAGTGAGACTAGTTCAAGAAATTTGCAGTGCCATAAATTCTTCAAGAAAAGGGGGATATCCACTAGCCCATCAGTCCACTGCCTGTTGTGCTTTCCCAGCTTCTCAAGTGACTTTGAAAATTTTCCAGCCATCTGCAACAACAGCCTGATCACCTGTTTTCTTGCTCACTGGTAAGACTTTTTTCTACGTCACATTTTTTAGTATGGTTGCTATTCGACAGTATGGATATTTTCATGCATAATTTAAGCAAATGTAAAACATTGCTATGTTGGTATACACAGCATATTAGTAAATGTAAAACCTTATTAGGGCAGGTTGATAGTAAGGCATTATGCAAATGTATTACAATATTTGACTGGTATCTCAAAGAAAACCATGTGAAATATGACAAATGTTTATTGTGTGATTCAACAAAAACTGCATTTTGTGTATTATGTCATAAAATAATATTGCATCATATTGCTAAAAAAATAGACTGTAAAGACAGATCTGAAGAATTAACTAAGGGTAAAGTGTTTCCATTACATTCTGATGTTGAACAGTTATGTCCTGTCACCACATCTTAGTCAAATCAGTTACTGATAGAACCCCTAGTACATTTTGTTACAAAGGAATGTAGTAAACTTCTAAAAGACAGACATAATGAGTTCAGGAAGCTTAGATAAGTTATACATACATCTTTTCAAAAGTGCATAGGAGTTTCAAATTCAGCAGAACAGCTTACTAAAGAATGTCAGAAAGACCATGCAACATTTCAGGAAATTCAACAGCAGTTGCAGGATAAAGGAAATAAATTAGCTGAACTGACAAAGACTGGGAACTTCCTGCATACATAGCTAATCTGTGCAAAAGAAATATATTTTATAATATGTTTATGTTTTGAAAATGGTTAAGCATACATGGTAGGATGGTAGGGGTGAATCATTTTTAAATGTTTTACTTTCATTCAGTTAAAGCAAGACATATATCAGTACTACAGTAAAGTAAAGCATATGAATGCCATTCATTAGCATAGTCAAAAGGTAAACAAAACTGTTCTAGTGTATAAAATTAAATAAAAATAGATGAGTAAAAATTTAAAGTCACAAGACATGACATGCTTGTATAAAGATATACATATACAAGACAGACATGCATGTGTGTTCTTTTCATCTAGAGTACATCTGTTACAATACACAAGAATAACAGGCAGACAACAGCAAATATAAATAATATAAATATAAATGTGTTGGTTAAACTAATATCTATTTTGATTTTTACAATTTGTTTATTATATATATAGTAACACCAAACAGTTAAAGTTCTGAATTTTAAAAAGAAAATCACAGATGGTATTATTCAAACAGTTTTTGTAAAATTAATGGCAGGACAGTTAAATAGTTAAATAGATAAATAGATAAATAAATAAAAAAAATACTGAAATCCATGTAAGCTAATTGTAATGTAGTATAAATGCATAGTTATGCAAATCACAATCACATTAAAGGAAAAATGCCAAAAGAATTAACTATAGTTTACAGAGTATAAAATGTGAGCTCAGACCTTCCTAGACTGAATGAATAGTTACAGGAAATGCTGGAAAGATAAGATAAACAACAAGACTGATTGCCAGATAAGTAGCTTGAGTTTTTCTAAAGCATCATTGTTATTAAAACATAATTATTAAAATGTTTACAGGCAACACTATTTAGTAATTGTAATAAAATGTCACAATTGTGCATATATGTCACTGATAATCTGTTTGCAAGTAAATGTTAAAAGGACAAAAAAAAACTCAGTTGTATCAAGTACAGCCAGCAAATGGGCTATAGTATATATACAGTTCAAATCAATTGTGCAGGAGGGTGTAAATACCTACTAGAGGTCGAGGTAGTAAACAGTAAAAGCTTTATAAAAAATTATCAAATCAGACAAAAGTTCATAATTTAATAAAATAAATGTATAACCATAGTGTTAGGCTGACATACATTCTATTCTTACAGCATAGGGCAGGAAAACAGTGCTGAAGTACTACAGGGGGAGGGGCACTTTCTCAGTTTTACACTGACTGTATAAGCAGTACTGCACAAGGGTCTGAAATAAAGTTACAGAAAAAATAAACAACAACAAGGGTCTGAAATAAAGCTACAGAAAAAAGAAACAACAAGGGTCTGAAATAAAGCTACAGAAAAAATAAACAACAAGGGTCTGAAATAAAGCTACAGAAAAAATAAACAACAAGGGTCTGAAATAAAGCTACATAAAAATAAATAATAAGGGTCTAAAATAAAGCTACAGGAAAAAAAATATCTCATTCCTTCTTGACAATACTCTTTTATAAGAGGAAAACACAGGTATTAGTGTATTAGAAATACTGGTAAACTGGATTAAACCTGACAGGATAAGATATTTTACAAGTTGTTAATAGCTATCATAATGGTTATTATTGTATTGTTTAGTATTAAATTGTATTTACAACCTGTTAAATTGTAAAGCTATACAAGAGATGGTTTAAAAAACAAGAGATGATTTAAAATTGCTTTATTAAAGCTATACAAGAGAGAATGAAGATATGCAAAATGCATAAATGTTTCTAATAGCAAGAATGGCCACTATTTTTAATATGTTTTTGGCAAAACAATGTTGGTATAAAAAAGCATCAATGTTTCTAATTGCTGAGTATGTAGTTTAAAATAACAGGACATATGAATTTGGTATCAATTCCACTAAATATTTCTAAAGAGACAAACATTTTCCAAGATTTTGCTTAATATTAATGTTATTAAATTTGTAAGATTAGACTAAATGTACTTTATAGTCTTTGTATGTACAAATGCAGAAGAATTCAGTACAAATGAGATTAATGTCTAGTAATAAATATGTGTGAAAAACCATATTTAATAAAAAATGGGTCCAGGGTACCTACTAGATTGAAATGCATGAACAGCAAACAGTCTATGTAAATACATACTGTACAGAATACATTGTAATAAGTTTGAAAGTAATTTGTCAAGTTGTAATATCATTGGTTTTACCCCAGTAAAATAATTGCTTTCAAATATTTATTATCTAAGCCCAGTTCAGTACTTTACCAAGATTTTAATGGGCAGTTCAAAGACATGACCACAATGTTATGGTTAAAATGACATTGAAATTGTGTGTTTTCAGTAGTGTATACATGCTTGCAGTAGCACATAGTTATTGTCTCATAGTTAATTTAACAGCTGCAAAGAGTTAATGAAACAGTTCTAAGTCATAAATTAAATTCTGTGATTGCAAAAGAATAAGTTGATCATGTTAAAAAAAAAACAACATTAAAGCAGACACAGCTCATAACTGATAAAAAATATTTTCACAGAATGGTCTGCAAAAGAAAAAGTTGTTAAATACATTCAGTTTTGGTAGTAATACTTTAATATCATTGTATTAACTATGTAAAATTGCATTTTGATTTGTTGTATCAAACTAAAGGTTTGTTTCTTCTGTTTTCTATATAAAATGTTTTGAGTATGTTTAAAAACAGAGGGAATTATTAGATTTTATGAATATAAATCTGAAATTAATTATGTTGTAAATATGCTGAAAGAAAAGGCTTGCTTAAATGCAGAAACAAAGTTTAAGTAATATGTGATCAGCAGTCATACTAAATGACCATGGCTTGGAAAAGGAATCTGCTGAATGGACATTCTTCCCTTACAGACTCAAAACAGGATGTATGCAAGAGCAAAAATACAAAATCTGCTTTTAAAGAATGGACATTTTTCCCTTACAGACTCAGAAACAGGATGTATGCAAGAGCAAAAATGCAAAATCTGCTTTTAAAGAACACTGACATGTTATTCTGCATGGAAAAACAGGATATGACACAAGAACAGATGTTTTTTATACAAAGATCCAAATAAAATACAGGATGTTTACACTGTCAGAAAAGCTGATCTCTGACAATGTGTTTTCTCAAAAATATGTTTTTCTGCATAAAAAACAGGATATGCTTATCAGCATTGGTACAAGAACATATGTTCATATACACAGATCCAAATACAATACAGACAATGTGTTTCCTCAAAAAATATGTTTTTCTACATGGACATCAGGACACTGTTACAGGATATTCACACTGTCAGAAAAGCTGGTCTCTTACAAGACATTGTTAAACAAGGAAGCTTAGTATTGTTTCTACAGGACTAAAACTGTAGATAAAGAGCTGTATAAATCCAGCTATGTTAGAGGTATGGTAGGGACACAAGTCCTAAGGTAAATGTTATATCTCTCACATCATCTGTACTATATGAGAAGTAAAGTTGGAACAGTACTTTTAAGCTGCAACGTGTTTCAGTTTGGTTTATTATAAAAAGTTATTTGTTACTGCTCTCTAAAGTTGATGCTGCAAAGTATATTCTCTCATCAGTGTATATTCTGCAAGTTTCTGTATGCAACAGACTGTGAATGCAAATATAACTAGACTTTGAATTTTAGCAGAATCCAGCCAGCAAGACTGAGTGTCTTAAGAACACTGCAGATCCATCACACCAAGCAAGCAAGCAGAGTCAAAATATTTTTTCACCAGGGATCTAAACCTTGTCATCACAATAAACAAATGCTGGAGGGATAGGTTCCTGACTCAGAGACTGCCCAGACTCTGGAATACACTGCCCATACATGTCAAGCAGACCACCTCTTTGGCCCTCTTCAAACGGAACATTGACAATTGGATGGGAGAAAGAAATTAACCCCGGGGATCACGTCACTCACCCTGCTAGACAGAGGTCCAGGGTAGAAAATAGTGTGGAAGTAATAGCCAGGGAATTGTTATGGCTAGGCTTGTATAAGCCCTAGGGCCGATAGCCTAGTACCAACCTATGAGCCTATAGTTAACAGACTGCTATCAGAAGGAAGAAGCCCTAGGGTCAATTTTAGCTGTTGCCAAACAAACTTTGTGTCTGTGTGATAAGGGGCAAGTGTGTGCGCATCTGTGTGATAAGGGGCAAGTGTGTGCACGTTTGTGTGATAAAGGAAACTCTGCCAGTATCTGCTGAATTTTACAAAACCACTTTTATCTCTAAAGATGTCCCAGCATAATCTGGTAGTTAAATGTAACTTTAAATACACTATACTGGTATGTTCTTCATATACTGAATTGATAAAGTCTGTTTTGTGATTTATGATTTAGTGTTGAATTGTCACTTAATTCCATTTGATACTGGTGTGCCTTTGCTGGGTAATTTTTTCCCTGTGGTTGTGGAATTGTGTAGTTATAAAGACAGGAAGAATTTGATTGTTCCCAGGTGGTGTGGGCATGGTTGCTTAACCCTCCCCTCAAAACCATAACACCTTTAGTTTTGCAGCCATGTTTGGATGGATTTGGATCAGGGTGATTGCAGTTTATTAGTCTCCTTTATGCTAGGATTTATGTAAGACCCCTAAAGTGGGAAGGATGAAAGTTTAAAAATAAAACATCCTTCATGAAAGGTCTGAGGTGGAAGATTGTCTATGTGGTTATGCTGATAAGAACTGGAAATTCCTGTGTTAACACTAATGTACAATAGACAGTTTATTGGACTGTGCTGTAGAAGCTGAATCTGTGGACAGGTTTACTGGGCTGTGTAAAGTAGGGCTCACTAGTGTTGGATTAACGTACTTTAATAATGTTGTAGGTGGAAAACTGTTCAATGGGTGCATTTCATGTACAATTTGAATGGAGCGGCTTGATGTGTAAGATCTGTATAGGCATGTGTTTCTGTTTCTGATGTCTTCACAGCCAAAGTACATAATTACTCGTGCATTCATCGGATGAAGGCCTGGGGTCATTCTTGGTGTTGCCAAACAAACTTGTGGTTATGTGTGTGAAAGGGTGAGTGTGTGAGTTGAGTGAGTGTGGTGTGTGAGTTGAGTGAGTGCGTGAGTTGAGTGAGTGTGGGGGTGAGTGAGGGTGGGAGAGTGAGTGAGTGTGGTGTGTGGGTGGGTGAGTGAGTGTGGTGTGTGGGTGGGTGAGTGAGTGTGGTGTGTGGGTGGGTGAATGTGGGGAGTGAGTGTGGGTGAGGGTGAGTGAGTGTGGGTGGGTGAGTTTGGGTGGGTGAGTGAGTGGGTGAGTGAGTGAGTGTGGTGGGTGAGTGTGGTGAGTGGGTGAGTGTGGTGAGTGGAGTGAGTGGGTGTAGGTGAGTGGGGTAGGTGGTGAGTGAGTGATGAGTGAGTGTAGGTGGGTGGGTGAGTGTGGTGGGTGAGTGAGTGGTTGAATGTGGGTGAGTGGTTGAGTGTGGGTGAGTGAGTTGGTGTGGGTGAGTGCAGTGGGTGAGTGTGGTGGGTGAATGAGTGGTTGAGTGTGGGTGGGTGAGTTGAATGTGAGTGGGTGAGTGAGGGTGGTGGGTGAGTGAGTGTGGTGAGGGTGGTGGGTGGTGAGTGTGGGTGAGTGAATGTGGGTGAGTGAGTGAGGTGTGGTGGGTGAGGGTGAGTATAGTGAGTGAGTGTGATGGGTGAGTGAGGTGGGTGAGTGGTTGAGTGTGGGTGGGTGAGTGAGTTGAATGTGGTTGGGTGAATGTGGTGGGTGAGTGGGTGTGGTGGGTGAGTGAATGTGGGTGAGTGAGTGAGGTGTGGTGGAGGAGGGTGAGTGTGGTGAGTGAGTGTGGGTGGATGAGTGTGGGTGGGTGAGTGAGTGGGTGAGTGTGGTGAGTGAGCGAGTGTGGTGGGTGAGTGAGTGGGTGAGTGTGGTGAGTGGGTGAGTGTGGTGAGTGGGGTGAGTGTGTGTGGGTAAATGGGGTGGGTGGAGAGTGAGTGTAGTGGGTGAGTGAGTGGTTGAGTGTGGGTGGGTGAGCTGAATGTGGGTGGGTAAGTTGAATGTGGGTGGGTGAGTGAGGGTGCTGAGTGAGTTAGTGTAGTGAGTGGGTGTGGGTGGTGAGGGTGGGTGGGTGAGTGGTTGAATGTGGGTGAGTTGGTGTGGGTGAGTGTAGTGGGTGAGTGTGGTGGGTGAGTGAGTGGTTGAGTGTGGGTGGGTGAGTTGAATGTGGGTGGGTGAGTGAGTGCTGAGTGAGTGAGTGTGGGTGGGTGAGTGAGTGTGGTGAGGGTGGTGGGTGGTGAGTGTGGGTGAGTGAATGTGGGTGAGTGAGTGAGGTGTGGTGGATGAGTGTGTTGAGTGAGTGTGGTGGGTGAGTGTGGGGGTGAGTGAGTGGATGAGTGTGGGTGGGTGAGTGAGTTGAATGTGGGTGGGTGAGTGTGGTGGATGAGTGGGTGTGGTGGGTGAGTGAGTGTGGGTGAGTAAATGTGGGTGAGTGAGTGAGGTGTGGTGGATGAGGGTGAGTGTGGTGAGTGAGTGTGGTGAGTTTGGGTGGTGAGTGTGGGTGGATGGTGGATGAGGGTGAGTGTGGTGAGTGAGTGTGGTGAGTTTGGGTGGTGAGTGTGGGTGGATGAGTGAGTTGAGTGTGGGTGAGCATGAGTGAGTGTGAGTGAGTGTGGTGAGTGAGGTGTCTGAGTGAGAGTGAGTGTGGTGAGTGAGTGTGGTGAGTGAGTGTGGTGAGTGTGGTGAGTGTGGTGTGTGGTGAGTGTGGTGTGTGGTGAGTGTGGTGGGTGGTGAGTGAGTGTGAGTGAGTAAGTGCGGTGGGTGAGTGAGTGAGTTGAGTGTGGGTGAGTGTAGTGAAGTGAGTGTGGTGAGGTGAGTGGGTGAGTGTGGGTGAGTGGGTGAGTGAGTGAGTGTGGGTGAGTCTCATTTTTGGAGGTAATTTCTAAATTTTGTAAATTTTGTTTTTGTATTGTCATATTGCTTTACAATGCCCTACCGATATGTGACAAAGTACAGGCAGAAGCACAGTAACAGCTGCAAAAACTAAGAGCATAAATTTGCAATAACCATGCGTATACATTAATTGCATGTTTTTACATAAGAAGCAGATGTCTGTCACAATTAATCGACAACACTACATCAGATTACAAGAAGTATGCAATACCATACTTTTTTAAATTATGTCTTAAAAAAGCATGTTGGTGCTGTCATGCAAGTCTGTGAAATATTTCATGTTTATAGTGTGTCATTTGTTAGCTGTTTAACCAAAGGGGAAGGAAAAATAAGTGGGAGTTTGATGCTTTGCAAAACGGTGATTATTCCCAGTGCTATGTAGCTTGGTTCTAAATTTGACAGGAGGACTGCAACAAAAAAAGTG
>NC_056741.1:1175791586-1176026586 GCF_019279795.1 Protopterus annectens | reverse complement strand
CACCCAAGCTGCCTCATGAATACCAATAAATAAAAGGCTATGATAATACTTTGGTCCAGCCTACACAGAGGACTTCACACAGAGAGTGATGCGCAATACTGTTTTTCTGATTATCTTAAAGCCATGAACTGGTATAATGCAGATTAAGGGTACAAAGGTGACTTTGTAAAACAGCTCATTGTATGTAAGTGCAAACATTTGCATCTTTGAATGAGCTTCATGTAACAAAATCAAACTTCATTTGCATAAGCAATAAAACTGAGAAGAAGAGCTGAAACTCTGGAATTCATTGGTGTCAACTTGCATAATTTTGACTTCTGAGCCCCGCAGAAATGAATCTGAAATAGTATGTCCCCTCACTTACTGCAACCATTTGCTTTCATCAGTATAGGGGTAGATTAACATAGCTAACAATATTTGGAAGGTGGAAGGAGAAGGGTATAGGAGCACCTGGAGATTGGTCCTAGCAAAGCATGATCTACACCTGAAAAAAGAATCCAGTTTATAGTGTTGTGTAAAAGTATGCAAAGAGAACCAAGTAGGAACTTCTAGAATACCTCTAGAATCCAACCCTTTCCAAAAGCCATAGAAGCAGCCATGGTCCTTATAGAGTGGGCCTTGACCCTGCCTGAAATAGATTTCAATGGTAAGTATAAGAAAAGTTAATAACCTTAGACAGCAATTTGGAAACAGTCTTTTTTGACACTGGTCATCCCCTCTTCTTACCTTCACAAGAAATGAACAATTGATCAGATGATCTGAAATATTTAATTTTGTCAAGATAGTACCTAAGTTGTCTGTGGACATTAAATGTATGCGGTATCCATTCTCCCTCAATTTTTATGTTTAGGAAAGAAAATGGAGAGATGGATAATCTGACAAAGTAAACTCAGACAATACTTTAGGCATAAAAGGAGGATTAGTCCTCAAAGAAACCATAACCTTATGGAAAATTCTCCCTTACTCTCCTTCATCCTTTTTCTCAACCTAACACTCATCTTCACCATTACTCCTTTATCCTTTTTCTCAACCTAACACTTGTCTCCAGAATTTCTATCCACCTTTTTTGCTACTCCACTTCTCTCTCTTCACCTCACTTACTTAGGAGCCTGTAAGGTTTACAGTCCCTAAGTGCCTTGCTTTTTTGATATTTCTTAAATATACTGTATTAAAATGAATTCCTTGCTCTTTACTATTTCATGTACTCTTCCTTACTTCTATGTCCTTATAATACTCTGACAGGACTCATCTCACAAATGTTTTAATTACTATTTTGTTTTTGCCTTTTTATTTTTAAACTATGTATAAATTACAAACTGTTGATTTTCCTTTTTGAGCTATGTTATAAACTTTCAAAGTGTTGGTTTTTATTGTAAGTCTGTACAAGGAGCTTTTCTCCCCAGTCCTCCATTGAAAACGGGCTATTTTCAGCCCAATGGACTTTCCCGGTAAACAAACTCTAAATAAATAAACAAATAAATAAACCGGGTAGGTTCTATCATCATAAAGCCTACGACTCAGACACCCTTGGTCAGATCAAGCAATACAACTGCTTTCCATGTTAAGAACTTCAAGTCAGCCAGACTGGCTAGTTCAAATGGAGCAAGTGTTAGTTTTTCCTAACACAAAATTAAGATCCCAAGGAGGGGCCACTGGTTTACTTGGAGGCCTCTTATGCAAAACACATTTCAAGAACATTTTGACATATGACTGCCTTGAAAGAAGAGGATCCTTTGCCAGATAGGCTGAAATGGCCAGTAACTGAACATTGATAGAAGAATAACAAAGGCCATAAGCTAGTAACTCACACAAATATTGTATAAAACAGAGAAAAACTAGCCCTGAATTGGGTGCTGGTTATGTTGTTGGTACCATGTAGAAAACCTTCTCCATTTGCTAATATATCATTTTTTAGTAGCAGGCTTTCTTGCTTCTATTATTACTTGTTGCATGTCCTCAGAAAACAGATGCCTAAAAGGAATTAAGACCTTATCATCCAGGAAGTTAACTGAAGATGACTGATGGTGGGGTGTATCAAATGCCACTGTTCTTGTGTGAGTAGATCCATTCTGCAAGAAAGCTTGTGACAATTGCCCCTGGCCATTTTGAAAAGGCAGAACCATGATTGCCTGGCCCAGAAGGGAGTCACCACAATGATCATAGGGGGATTCCTTCTGAATCTTCATAAATAGCTTAGATATTAGTAGAGAGGCATACAGTCATACAGGAACATTCGTGTCTAAAGAAAAGAAAAGACATCTGTCTTCCAAGCCTTCTTGTATAGAGTCCTGGAACATAATTTTCCAGCTGATTGTTCAGAGAGGGAGCAAAGAGGTCTACTTCTGTCCACAGATGGCTCAAATCTTGGAAGACCTCAGATCTAGTTTCCATTTGTGAGGGCCTGCTATGTTCCTTCCTGCTCAGTTTGACTGCCACAAAGTTTTGCTCTAACAGAATATAGGATGCCTGTAGACAGAGATTGTCCTATGAAGTTTTATCCCAAGCTAACATGGCTAGACTGTAAAGGTGTTATGCTCTGGTTCCCCTTGCTTGTTGATGTACCACATCACAGTGGTGTTGTTTGTAAGCACTTGAAGAGGCCCCGGGGACCAAAGATGGTTCAGAGAATTCAGTGACTTGATCAGGGTAAGCATCTCCTTGACATTTATGCACTTGTGTCTGTCCTTGGTTGCCTACACCCATGCACCCCTCCCCCAAACAAAGTCTGAAGCATCTGTGGTGACTGACTGCTTTGGAGCAGGGAAGGAAAAGGAGACCTAGATTTAAGGATATCTGTTTTCTCCAACTGATTTCTCTTTTGACAAACCTCAGTACTGGGATCGGAAAAAATAAAGAGTGTTGATGCGGGACCAAAGTGATTTCAGATACCACTGTATCTTTCTCACGTGGCATCTTGTATCATGGAAATCATAAATGCCACGAGACCCAAAATCCGGAGGTATTTCCTCACAGTGATTGGAGTCTGAGTGAAAATGCTTAGAAATAGGTCTAAATAAAGATATATATTTTTTTTCCTTTTGGAAGAAAAGCTCTTTGAATTGAGATGTCTAAATAACATCCCAGGAACAAAACCTGTGCGAGGGAGTCGCAAAAGACTTTTCTATATTATCTTAGAATCCCAGCTTGTGTAAGAGATCTCTCATCCAAGAAACAGAGATTCCTGACATTTTGAAAACAGTTCTGCAAATGTAAGCAAATTGTCTAAATACAGAAAAGTATGGATACCCTATAGCTTGCAATGAGCTATAACTTGATCTAGACACTTTGTGAACACTCTTGGTACAGAGTATAGTTCAAAGGGTAAGGCAGAGAAAATACAGTTGTGTAAAATCTCACTATAATAGCAGATTCCTCCTCTTCACTGTTGTAGTACTCATTACAATAGGGATTCCTTGCCTAGGGCAGCCTGAAATCTGGCCAGTATACCAAAGCTTAAGTTGTAAAAGGGACTTAGTGCATCAAACGTATGCTCCCCACACCCATTGTAGGGTATAAAGGTGACGTACGGGTCTGCCATCCTCAGAAATCAAAAACTCTCAGGAGGAAAGACAGTTCAAGGAGAAAATATGGAAAATGTACATCCAGAAGGAGAAAGGAACTAGGGGTAGAAGTCAGGGAGTGCATACTGCAAAAGTGAAGAGAAGGACATCTACTGTTATGGTAACATGTTACACAACTGTACTATATTCTTCTATATAACTGTTGTGTAACATGTTACACAACTGTACTATATTCTTCTATATCACTGTTGCAGTATTCATTATAACAGGGAGAGTACAAAATCTCAGGAAGAAACTTGGGAGGAGGAAGGCCCCACTGAGCCCTCAGGATAGCTCTAGCAAATCTTGCACTAGCCCTAGAAACAACATCCAACTTATAGTGCTTGGTAAAAGTATGCACAGAAGACTAAGTCGCTACCTCAAGAATGCTATTAGTATCCAAACCTTTGAAAAAAGCACCAGGAGAAGCCACAGCCCTGGTAGAATAAGCCTTAACAGGAGGAGGAAGGATGTTCCCATGAAAAGAGTAACAAAAGGAAATGGCTTTAGAAATCTAAGAAGAAATGGTTTGTGTAGAAACAGCCAAACCTAAAGACTTAGGATGAAAAGAAACAAAATGCTGCTCAGATTTATGAATATCTTTAGTTTTATCCAAATATCATCTGAGTTTTCCATGCAAATCCAAAGTGTGAAGAACCTTCTCACTAGCAGACTGTAGAAAAGGGAAAAACTGGGCAAATGAATATAATGATTAAGAGACAATTGATTAACCACCTTGGGCATAAAAGAAGGATTAGTATGAAGGTACACCCTGTCCTTATGAAACACCAAAAAGGTGGGGGAACAGTCACAACAGCCTGCAACTCAGATACCCACCTGTCTGAGGTAAGGGCCAAGAGAAGAACTGTCTTCCAGGAAGAAAGTTGTAAGGAAGCTAAAGCTGCAGGCTAAAAATGAGCCTGTGTCCATTTTTTCTAGTACAAAATTAAGGTCCCAAAAAGGAGGAATAGGCTTCCTGGGAGACCTAATATGAAGGACACCTTTAAGAAATTGTTAGACCTTGAATCTAGGGGCTATAGGGGGACTCAAAGTTAAACAAACAGAAACTGCTGACAGGTGGGCTTTAACAGAAGAGTATGCCAACTCAGCATTGAGCAATTCACACAAATAAGAGGGAACCAAAGGAACTTCCACAGAAAGTGGATCCAGGTTATGAGAAAGGCACCAAACAGCAAATCTCTTCCATTTGCACAAAATAGAAGTTATATCCTTACCATAACGTTCCATGTGGAGTGTTCATCTCGCCTTTGTTCTTACACATGGGTTCGGAGCTGATCCTCGGCTCCGTGCGTTCTGCAAGCTCTGCATCGAGAAGAAGCTCGAGATCACCTAATACCCACAATCCCCCTCTGCCTTTACCTCAGATCTAGTTTGTAAGCAAACCAGTCATAGAGAGCACACACGCATACCAAAATTTACATAATGATAGGATCATCTATATACATATATACATATATATATATATATATATATATACACAAGTGTATTATACAATACAACTATTGCAACTGCAGAAGGAGAATACTCCAGACCAGGCACCAAATCAAACGTTCTTCCTAAGGGTGGGGCGGGTGGGGGAGTGTAAACAAAGAGATGAACACTCCACATGGCGTTATGGTAAGGACATAACTTCTATATGTGAGAGTGTTCAATCTCGCTTTGTTCTTACACATGGTAGCCCCTAGCTCCATGATCCTGAGGAACTCACGGAGAACGTTCTTGAGCACAGTGGAACCAAAGGTTGCCCTATCCCTAGAAACCCTGTCCACTTTGTAATGAGAGATAAATGTATGTGGTTTAGCCCAAGTAGCAGCCGCAAATCGTGTCTAATGGTAAGCGAGCTGCGTGAGCTAAGGATGTAGATACTGATCTCGTGGAATGTCCTTTAGGTTTGACCGATAAGGTTTGATTAGAAGCCTCATAAACGTATGTGATACAATCAGTTAGCCATTTGGAAAGAGTTTGTTTTAACTGCTACACTCTTCCTGCTGTCAGCAAAGGCTACAAACAGTTGATCAGATTTCCTGTGATCTTTTGTTCTATCCAAATAAAATCTGAGTTGTCTATGGACATCCAATTTGTGCAACATATACTCTAATTTATTAGAGTGATTTTTGAAGAAGGTGGGTAATTCAATGGACTGATTAATATTATTAGTAGAGCAAACTTTGGGGAGAAAGGATGGATTAGTGCGAAGGATACTCTGTCAGAGTGGAAAATTAAATAAGGGTGTTTAATAGAAAGAGCCTGAAGCTCAGACACTCGCCTAGCGGATGTAATGGCCACTAGGAATAGAGTTTTCCACGATAAAAATTTCAATGGGCAAACTGAGGCTGGTTCAAAGGGGCAACATCAATTTAGAAAGTAAGAGGTTCAGATTCCAAGGTGATGTAGGAACTCTAACTGGTGGTCTGATATGAAAAGATCCTTTTAAGAAAGCTTTACAAAGTCTGTGAGCCATAATAGGCGCACCAGATTCTTCCACATGAAAGTTAGAAATGGCAGCCAATTGCACTCTTAAAGTAGCAGGAGAAGCTCCTTCATGAAACAATTCTGTCAAAAACTCCAAGATCTTGTTCAACGGAGCTATAACAGGGTCCAAATGATGTGAATTAGCCCAGAAGATGAAACGTTTCCATTTACTGGTGTAGGTTTTTGTAGTGGAAGCTTTATGAGAAGCCACTAAAATATTCTGAACCGGTGTAAGGGAATCAGACCTGGCTAGGAAGCGGAGCAGCCAAGCTGCTAGATGGAGTGATTCGAGAGATGGGTGAGGAACTCCTGATGAGTGAGTCAGTAGATCTGGCTCTGGGTCCAGCATCCAAGGTCCCCGAATGTGGTGATGCAATAGAAAGGGGAACCAAATTTGACGAGGCCAGAATGGGGCAATGAGGATTATCATCCTCTGAAGGTTGTTGGCTTTCTGCAGAAACTTTGCAATCAGGGGAAATGGAGGAAAAGCATACAGGAGACCCGGGGGCCAATCGCACCAGCGTCCCTGGGGACTTCCCCTGGAGGGGGTAATAGGGCAAAGTAGCTCCTGCATTTGGCGTTCATTGGGGATGCAAACAGATCGCAGGAAGGCTGGCCCCACTTGCGAAATATCATGTTCGCAATTGACTGTTTGAGGGACCACTCGTGAGGCAACAGTATTGCTCTGCTCAGCCTGTCGGCTATGACGTTGGATGACCCCGGGATGTGCATTGCGATCAGAAAGTGACCCGTGGACTCCGCCCATTGCCAAATTCTCATGGCCTCTCTGCATAGTTGATAAGACCTGGTTCCCCTTGCTTGTTTATGTACCAGACTACGGACATGTTGTCTGTCTGAACTGCAATAGTCCCTAGAGGAAGAAGGGGAGCAAAGTGTTGCAAAAACACTGCCCTCAACTCCAGAACATTGATGTGCAGATTGTACCAGATTGGTCCATTCGCCTTGGACTGTCTGTCCCTGAAAGATGCCCCCACCCTATCAGGGAAGGTGGGTAGCACAAATGGTCTTCCGCTGGAAAGGTTGCAAGTCTGAAGCCACCAAGTTAGGTGTGATTTGCATGTGTTTGTTATCAGAATTTCGTGTGTCAGAGGTAGTTGTTGGAACGACCATTGTGCAAACAGCAGCCATTGTAGAACTCTCATGTGCAGTCTTCCCAATGGTATCGCAATGAGAGAAGCTGCCATGAGACCCAAGACCTTTAGAACCAGCTTTGCCGGGATTTTTGGACGACAGCAGGAGAGAAATGTTGTTTTGAAGTGCGACTATCCTTTCTGTAGGAAGCCTTAGAATCAAATGATATCTAATTCGCTCCTATGAATAAGATATGCTGTGATGGCTGTAGTAAAGATTTTTCGAAATTACGAAAAATCGAGGTGAATACAAAGTTGTAGGGTGTAATCCCTGGCCTGTATCAGTTGGCCGGTGGTGGCAGACAGGAGCCAGTCGCCCAGATACGGAAACACCTGGAACAGATGAGACGCTACCACTGCCATGCATTTGGTGAAAACCCTGGGGGCTGAGGTCAGACCAAAGGGCAGGGCTCAAACTGGTAGTGACTGGCTATGATCCCTGGATGCCCTGGCCATTTTGATGTGGTAGTATCCTTCAGATCTATTGAGCACATCCAGTCGTCCTTCTGTAGGAATGGAAGGATCGATTGAAGCGTGACCATTGAACTTTTCCTTCTTGACAAAGGTGTTGAGGTTGCTTAGGTCCAGAATTGGCCTCCAGTCCCCCTTTGGAACTAAAAGAACTTTGAGTAAGTATCCTATTTGGTCCGCTGGGACTGGTTGGATGACTTTTTCTAGCAGCTTTGAAATTTCTATAGCTGCTGGGTCTATAGATGGGGCGCATACATCTGGGTTTTTTTTGGATGGGGGGTGGATAGGAATGGTATTTTGTAACCTCTGGTAACAACGCTTTTACCCAGTTGTCTGTAGTAAAGTTTTGCCAGGCCTGAGGGTATAAAGCAGAGCAGGACAGTCGGGCCTCCTCTCAGGAGTGCTGGAAAGGTTTACCAGGGGTTATCCCTATCACCTTGGTTTTTCTGCCGCCAGGGCGGCGCGTTTCTGCCCCTCCTCTGCCTCTAGAGGCATCACCTGTGCCTGGGAAAGATCCGACAGAGTCTTGGCACCATCAAATATCCAGGATTGTCTCGAAGAGCAATCGCTGAAGCCGCTGCCCTACTCGATCCTTTGGCTGCGTATGATATCAGCCTCATGGATGAGTTAACAATGGATGTAAGGGTATTTAGATGTGCTGAAACTTTCTCTGAGACCGAGCATCTGCAGTACCCTGGAGGGTATCTCCCAACTCTTTGACTAGATCCCTCTGTAGTGAGTCAAATAGTTCAGGGACCGCTTAGAAAAAGCCGCTGAACTAAAAATGCACTTCCCGTATCTGTCCATAGTCCTAGAATCTCTGTTAGGCGGATGGACAGATGAGGAAGACTCGACATCTCCTTTTCGTGGCCGCTGCCACCACCATGGCGCCTGGAACTCCTTTAGTGAGGTAAGCCTTGTCTTGGGGTGCAGTGATGTACTTATTAGGCTTCCTAGGGACCGGTTCCACAGCAATCAACTCCATTAACTCATCGAGTGACCCAGGAGGAGGAAGCACCAAATGCCTTCAGCAAGACTGACTCATCCTCAGAAGGGGAGGGACTGCCAATCACCTCTCTGCTTCAGGATCTCCAAGATGTCAGAAAAGGAGACATCTTCTGAAGGTGACTTTGGGACCCTTCTGACTCATCCAAGTCAGTATCGGATGTCAAAGATTCTTGTGGAGAATCCTCCAGGGGTGGCTGAGACAGCAGAGGAAGATAACGGTCCTTTATGGGGAGGAGATGTGGTTGTCTGGGTAGACAACACCTTCCTCATGAGATCGTTCAAGAAATGGGAAGAATCCCACCAAGGAAAGATCGTCGCTCTCCGAGACCGGGGTTATCGGCCGGAGGAGGTGAAAGGAGCAGACCGAGAAAAGGATGGTTCTGGCCCGAGGGCTCCACAATCAGTAGATCAACCTCTTCCGCTCCAAAGACTGGACAGGTCTCGGAGGAGGAAGGGATGGAGATAATGGGAGGCCTTCAAGTTTCGACACCAACTGGGTGGAAACCAAAATAGCTTGATAGGGGACATGTTCCAATAACTTCTGCACCACCACGGTCCACATCGAATGGAGCCGACCTCAATAGTGTCGAGGGAGGGCTCCATCACCTCGAAACTGACAACAGTTGAACACTCGGCCCCAAGTCTGTGGAACCGGTGATCTAACTTTAGTCAAGAGCTCGAGCTGATGACTTGATGCCTGGTCAGAAGCATCCAGAGCCTCCTGAAAGGAAGGTTTTAATAAACCCCTGTCCATTAGTTTCGTCATGACCCTCCCACTGAAAGAATGACAAATAGAGCAGTCTTCTTGCAGATGGAGAGGGCCAAGACAGTAGACACAGGAACTATGGTTGTCAGTTACTGACATTTTTTGCCCACATTGGCAACGCTTAAACCCTGATTTGGCCTTTTCAGACATGTCAAAGTAAGTAGAAAGATAGTCAAATCCAGAAAAAGAGTCAAGTCCGGTAAAATTGTCAAATCCAGTAGAGAAGTCAATGTCAAATCCAATAAGGGGTGGTAGGCCCCGAAGAGAACTCTGACTAAGTTTTATAACTTAAACGGAACCGAGATTCCCTTGTACCTTACCACACTCATACAAATTATTATTAAACAGCTTATAACACTAAAGTACCAGAGAAAATACAAGAATAAAATTCTAATCTTATCTGAGGTGCTCGATGCTAACGCTTCAGCGCAAACTAGATCTGAGGTAAAGGCAGAGGGGATTGTGGTATTAGGTGATCTCGAGCTTCTCGATGCAGAGCTTGCAAAGCGGCCCGGCACGGAGCGAGGATCTATCGCAAGCGGCCGGCACGGAGAGTCGCAGGATCAACCCATGTGTAAGAACAAAGGCGAGATTGAACACTCTCACATTATGATTTTCTGGTAATGGGTTTCTTGGCCTCCTACAGAACCTGAAGCACTTCCTCAGAAAAAAGGTGCCTAAAAGGGATCAAAACCCTGTCACCTACAGTGTCAGTTGAAAAGTGGACAAGTGGGGATGGATGAGAGAACCCTTGTCTTGTGTGAGCAAGTCCACCCTGAGAGGTAACATGTGATGATTGTCCTTGGCTAAATGCAGATGAAGAGGGAACCAATGCCAAAGGGGAGTCACCAGCAAGATTTTGGGAGCTTCCTGTTATATCTTGAACAGGATCCATGGTATGAGAGGAAGGGGAGGGAAGGCATAAAGAAACATCCCCTTCCAGGAAAAAGATACGGTGTCTACCTTACAAGCCAGAAGACACTGGTGCAAGATACAGGAAGTTGTCTGTTCAGTGGGGAGGCAAAAAGATTTACTTTAATTACCCCACTGGTGGATAGTGTCCAGGAACACACTGCTGTGAAGCATCCACTTGTGACTTTGTGTTACAGACCTACTCAGAGAATCTGCCACAAAGTTCTGATCTGAAGGAATATAAACAGCCACTTGAGACTGGGCAGCTAGATCCCAAACCTGAAGAGTAGTCTGCACAAAAGATAAGACATTGTCCCCCTCTCCTATCTTGTCAATATACCACATCTCTGTGGTATTGTCTGTGAAGATTTTGAGGGGCCTGGTAGAAAAAGTGAATGAAAGACATGAATAGTTTGGAGAAGTGCTCTCATTTATTTATAGTGATGTGGTCAAGGCCCTGCACTTTCAGGGGACTGAAGGAAGCCACCCACCCCATGTCTGAAGCATCTGAAAAAGTTCCTGAGTGGGGACTGGAGGTTGAAAATGCAATCCTAGGTTGAGGGACAACTGATGAATCCACCACTAAAGTTCCTGTTTGAGGCATGAGAGAAGGGAATCAGAAATTCCAAAGGATGAGAATGTTGAAGCCAGACTGACTTTAGGAACCAATGGAGCTTTCTCATATGAAACCTGACCAGAGGAAGCATAGGGATGGTGGAAGCCATGTATCCCAGATCCCTGAGCAACTCTCTAGCCATAATGGAAGCCAGAGGAAGAAGCAACCAAAAGAATGCATTCAACGTTAAAGCCTTGGGAGGAGGCAGAGATGCCAGCATTGGAACAGTCTGGAGCCTGCACCAGTGAAACACATGATCCTGAGAAGGAGTTAGGAAGGATTGTTGGAAACACTGTAAAGACTAGGCTTTGCAGGAGACTAATAGTAAACTGAGATGCAGAAGTAAAGTTTCTGGAGAAGAAGCCTAAATGAGCAGATCATCCGGATAAAGAAAGATGTGAATTCTCCTCAACCTGCAAAAAGCAATCACAGGAGTGGGACATTTGATGAAGACTCTTGGGGCAGTAGGGAGGCCAAGGGCAAAGCAGAGAACAAAAATGCAAGGAAGAAACTGAGAAATGCAAAAACTACCTAAAAAGGGGATTAATAGGGATAGATATCCTTGAGGTCCAGAGAATCTAGGAAAGCCTGAGGAAACAAAGTTTGAAGAGGCAACATTCAAAAGGAAGGAACCTTCAAAAAGGTGTTCAGCTGAGAAAGATCGAGAATGGGTCTCCAAGTGCCTTTTTCTTGGCAACCAGACACATTCTGGAGTAAAATGCCTTCCCCTTTTGAGGAGCTGGAACTTCTTGAAATTTTCTCTGAGATAAAAGGCTCAGAATAACCAAAGGCAGCTGTACCTGAGGAGGCTGAGGAATGCCCTAAAAGGGGGAAGGAGATTTCCATACCATGTGGTACCACTGATGAATGATGGACAGAACCCAGGAATTCTGAGTGATTTGAAACCAGATTGGTAGGGACAGGAAAAGACAAAGAGAAAGAGGAACTTGACTGAGGAGAAAGAAGGAAGAACAGTCAGACAGAATCTGGCTTGTCTGAAAAAGGAGGCATCTGAGCTGTAGGAGTTTGAGTAGACTTAGGAGGAGGAACCCTTCTGCCACATTTTTTACCTTTGGGAGGAGGACAAGACTGTCTGTGGACAAAGGCAGATTTAGTATGGTAATTCCTCTGAAACATGGGAACAGGCAAACCAAAAATATGTTTCAATTCCTGTAAAGCCTTACCCTTTTGCTGAAGGGACTTAAAAAGCTCAGGAGCATCACCATCAAGATGCTTATTATCTAGATGAACATCCATCAGCTTAGCCTTAATATCATCAACCAAAGACTGAAAAGCAAAGTCAAGAATACCTCCTTAACACAGAACCAAAGGCACCAGCTCTAGATGAGGCATCAGCTGCATCATAGTTGCATTTACTACAGTGGCGAGCTACTTGAAATGACAACCCTAGTAAAGAAAGAGCAAAAGACTTCCCCTCAGAGTCAAGAAGATCTGAAATAACCTTACAGGCCTGACAGAGAAGAGCCAAAACATATCTGCCCATGTGTGTCTTGTAATTCACAGCACTAAAGGCAAGGGTAGCAATAGTATATAGATTTTACTCAACCTCTCCATAGTTCTGCTGTGCTTGTCAGAGGGGAGCAGCTTTGTAGAAGGTAAAAGCTTTGATAGTTTATCAGAAACAATAGAAATAACAGAATAGTCAGTAGAGGGACACTTGTAAAGAAATTTGCAATGTTCAGGCACCTTATAAAAACTATCAGGTTTCTTGGGAGCAGGGGGCTCAGAGTCAGGAAACTGAGTAGCTGCAGAAAAGCTGTCCAACAAGACAGCAAGAACAGCAGGGACAGCAGAGGGCTTGGAGACTCCATTTGAAGGAGTTCAAAATAACTTTTCTGGACATCTGAGACCTGGGTACAGTCCCACTAAAAAATCTCCATCATATAGGAAAATCTATCACCAAAAGAAATCTCCTCAAAAGGAGAATCAGGACTAAACAGATTCCTCCTCTTCAGAACTATAGTCCAAGGGACAGAAAATCTGGGAAATATAGGTCAAGGATTCTGCATTAAAATCCACATCCTCAGAAAAAATCTGCTCTCTAGGCCTCTAAAGAGGAGTAGAAGACCAAGGGGGAGTAGGAAAAGATCCCCCCGAGGTGGCTTCAAAGCCATAAGGGCATTAAAGAGACCCTCAGTGAAATCCTGCCATCCATGTAGAGAATCTCTAAGAGAAAGATTCTTAGTATTCTGATTTTTTTTCAAGGGGACATCAGCCTTAAAGGTCTTACAAGGCTCGGACCCCTGACGACACTCTATAAGCATAGTGGCAATCTCCTCTCTAACAAGGATTTGCAGAACCTCCCTAGGCTCTTTGGTAATAATCAGCCACTGTTCCCCCTGAACTTCCAAAATGAATGTCTGCATAGCTTCCAAGGACTTGTGATAGGCCGGATCCATGCTGGCCTCCAAAACAGTCACTGCAGAGGAATCCAACTGAAAAAACAGGTGGTCCTTTGGGCCTTCATTAGCCTCGAAAGAGAGACATCCAGTGGAGGCGGTACAACTGAAGAATCAGACCAAGTTTTCTTGGCCTTCTTTGAAGAGGGCTAACTCTTGGGCTGGGGTTATTTCTCCATGGCACCTTTAGCCAACAATTTAAGACTTTGGTTCTTTAAGTAAATGGTAAAAGAGGAGAGATAACTATGCAAGTTCTTTAGAAAAAAAAGTCTGACAAATAGGACAAGATGTATAGTCGTCAGAAGCACCTAAACATGACAAACACGGCTAGTGATAGACCTTATGGGGACTCTATCTTCCACACTGGCATTTCCCCTTTTTGGATGACATGAAACCAACAATCACAAAAATTAAGATCAGAAGAAAAACCTATAGGGCACTTATCTGAATAATGGCTTGGTAACCAGCAGACGAACAAGCATTTAGACTGTCAATCAAAGATGGCATTCAGACTTGCTGTGGTGCTGTTCTGAGGATGGTATGTTATGTCCTACGCTGGGTGCAGTCAGCATAAGTGTGACGTATGATGTCCCTTTGACAACCTAACGCGTTGGTATGCTGGCCGGATGTTGGGCTGTCTTAAGCAGGAAATCCCTATTGTAATGAATACTGCAATAGTGATAATGTGATCCAGACACACAAAATGTTAAGAAACATCTGAAGTCCAGATGAATAAGAATGTGATAAGCATCTTTTAAGTCTACTGTTACCGGGAAACTTGAAAGAGGAATAAGAGGTAACAGGTATGTGACACCATTTTGAATTTGGGCACTGTCACAAGCAAGTTTAGGCAAGAAAGATACAGAACTGATCTCCAAGTATTTTCTTTCTTTGAGACTAGGAACATCCTTGAAAAAATCCTTTCCCCATCTGGGAAGGGAGCTGGTTCTATCACTCATTGGGACAGCATGTGTTGAAGAACAGTTGAAAACAAAACAGTCTGATTTGCAGTATGAGGAATGAACCCCTGTGTGACACCCATGCACTGGCCCAGTAATCAAGCAGCCTTGGTCCTCACCAGTAACACCAGTGAGGGGCGTCCACATTGGAAAGGATAAGTGCAAACACAGTAAAGTACAATGTCCCTTAAGCGCACACAGAGATCACAGTCAGTCTGGGGCTGGTTTCTCCCTTTCTCTCCAGATCCCCAATAAGATTCCCCACTGGCACAGCTAAAGAGTGGAGTCCTTAGCCAAGGACCCAAGCCAAGGCCTCCTAGCAATCTTGCTGTCCAACCAGTGCTTCATGTCCCTGCCCACACTTTGAGATATGAGTTATATACAAACACACAGACACTCCTGGGGAAGGCTGGTACAGGTTGTCCAGCTATGCCCCTTTCTCTCCAAACTATAAGGTAGAAATCACTGCCACCAGGACCACTACTTATCAGCTACTCTAAGGCCCTTCCAAAGGGTGACCAATTTCACTGTGTAATATTACTGATATCCAAATTGTAAGTGTAACTGAGCAGCAAGACTATTGGAGTGGCTTTGAGCAGTATCACTCTATACATGCAATGTACTCTAGAGGTTAAATTATCTCTACACAAAACAGCTACAGTTGAAAGGTTTAAAATTATTTAATAATAAATAATAAAAACACAAGACAATACTTCTTACTACACAGTGCTAGTCAAGAGTTCAGACATCACAGGAAAATGCTTAAAATAATACTGTAGAATAGTTCTGACATAATTATAGAAAACAGCTAGACTAAACTTACTATTTTCTATCTTTTCTAAGAGCAATCAGAGTTCTAAATAAACTTACATATAGAACAAAAGCAGAGTACTGGTGAGTTGTTGTCAGCTTTAGACAAAATCCAAAATGCTCTCTTTCTCTCTTTGAGACAGTCTTTTAAATTGATAATACATCACTGCTGACTCATTTTAGATCACATCATTTTTCTCTGGTTCCCAGGCTAACTGAAACTCAGAGTTTAACATGTCTTTGATCTTGCACCTGGTCAGGAAACCACAGCAATCAAAGACATTATGGTATTTATGTATATCGCAACCACATTCTAAAGAGGAAAAATGGCTGTTTTCCAAGCCATAGTCCTGCCGGTCCATGTAGTCAAAATTTTGTAATGACGAGAATATAATACTCCTTCTAACCAGTACTTCTTTCTACATATCTACACAATAAATATATTTAATTTTTCTGTTTTTCTTGAGGGTAGTCAGGCAGAGAAAGATGTAAGTGTGAATGTGGTAACACCCTAATGGCTTTTACCCATTCGTCCATGGTACTTGTTTCAACCAACAACTTTTTAAATCCATGACATCAGTTACACAGACATTTACATTTCTGTACAGAGAAGTAGCTCGTCAGTTCTTACATTTGCTGGTGAAATCCCAATCTGTTATCCTTCATGACATTTATGTGACTGCAAACCTTTTTTTGCACCAACATTGTTTAAAATTTTTTCCCATGCCATTTTTACCTTTCTGTGTAATTGTTTAACAAAGCAGCTGATAACTGTCTGTAGCAACATCACAACGTACAAAAGTTTATAAGCCAGAAATGAAATCACTTTGACTAAAAGCATTTACAGAAGAGCTTTTGAAATGGATTACAATTAAGTAAGATCCATACATATTCTGATATTGTCTCCTACAATTATAATATCAGATAGTGATACTGGAATGTGGTTGTGATAATATGTAAGTACCCATGCCTTCAACTTCTTAAAGGCAAACGCAATACTAGAAAGCAACTCTCTTGTACTAAGTGTCACAAACAGGTTAGTAGCAAATGGAAATAAAAATGAATAAATAACTAAACAACCTTACAGTTAACAACATACTCTAAGTAAAAACAGACCTAAACATGTTATTAAATTACTTTTCTTATAAACAGGTATAGCTAAAAATAGCTTAAAAACACACAGTTGATCACTGACTAAATGTGGGTAAACAATGTATAAAACAAGAAGTAAAAATGCTAGCACATTACTACTTCATCTCTGCAAACTTTTCAGTTTCAAAATACTACTAATAGAACAGGTTTTGTTTAAAACTGGATAATTATAGGCGTTCAACATAACCTGCCAAACTAACTCAAGTTCTTCCAATTGCAGAGGTGTGGGACCTCCTCTGATGTCATGCATAACTTGGTCAATGGCCATAAATTTGAAATTGTGTTCTCTATTAGTGTGAATGTGCTTAGCTAGGGCATTATCTATTTTGCACTTGCCTATAGCATATTGGTGTTCGTATATTCTTTCACGGTAAGGTTGTTTAGTTATTTATTCATTTTTATTTCCGTTTGTTACTAACCTGTTTGTGACACTTAGTACAAGAGAGTTGCTTTCTAGTATTGCATTTGCCTTTAAGAAGTTGAAGGTATGGGTAACGTTGTAACTTGATTGGTTACTAAGACCATCTGTTGTTATAAAAGACAGATTTGAATTTATTTTTTGTTTCTGAAGAAGTTTGCTTGTTTGGCAAACGAAAAGTGCTTAAAACAAAAATTACCTGTGTACCATTAAAATACATGGTTTTATTTTGACAGCTTGCCGTGGCAGAGTTTTTTCTTTTTCTAGTTTGTTGGCTTACTCGTTTACTAATACATAGGTACCAACATCATATATGTAAAATCTAGCAATTAACTCTGGTCTCAAAACAATAAAAAGAAACTGCCAGTCCAGACATCACGGCTCCGAGTTTAAGATCAAACATTGATACAATGCACGACTTATCAGCTTTCTTCCAGCAGAGTGCACTGTTACATTTTTGAGATTCAACATTTAACACAATTTTCTGACATTTAAGAGAACAAGCCTGTGGCTTATATTAATATTTACAAATGACAGAATTACCTGCAAAATTCTATCTAGCTAGGCTGGCAGCCTTCTCATATCTTCACATCCTGTAAAGGAGGAATTTCCTCCCACTGCAATCTGTAACTGTGATGAAGGATTATCGCAGAGATAAAAATCCAAAGGGAGATATTCCAAGGTGACTCCCTGTCACCGTTGATATTTTGCCTTGCCATTAATCCATTAAGCTGTTTACTTAACAGCTTAGGTCATGGCTATAATTTGGCTTCTAGAAAACAACAAAATATAATGACTTCTCATCTTCTCTTTGTCGATGATTTAAAATTGTATAGCTCATCAGTTGAGGAATTAGCTATGTTATACGGGTTGGAGACAGTGGCATTGACAAAAAGGCAGGAGTCAGAGCTTGACGTGGCAGAGTTGAAGATGTTAAGATTTGCACTGGGTGTGATGAGGATGGACAGGATTAGGAATAAGTATATTAGAGGGTCAGCCCAGGTTGGAAGGTTTGGAGACAAAGCCAGAGAGGCAAGATTACATTGGTTTGGACGTGTGCTGAGGAGGGATGCAGAGTATATTGGGACAAAGATGCTAAGGATGAAGCTGCCAGGTAACAGGAAAAGAGGAAGGCCTAAGATAAGGTTTATGGATGTGGTGAGAGAGGATATGCAGGTGGTTGGTGTGACAGAGCAAGATGCAGAGGACAGGAAGAAATGGAAACAGTTGATCTGCTGTGGTGACCCCTAACGGGAGCAGCCGAAAGAAGAAGAAGCTCAGATGAGGAATTGAAAGCACAGCTACGGGTTGTCAAAACATTTTCAGATTATATTGGAATGTCATTTGGCCTTGACAAATGTGCAAAAGCAACCTTTAAAAAAGGAATATTGCAGCACCAGGAAAACAGTTTGGGGCAAGAATGTGATATAAAAGAACTTGAGCAAGAGGGGGTGTATAAATACTTGGGAATTGATAAAGGATCAGCAATAAAACATGAACAAATGTGAATAAAGCCTAGTAAGGAGTACTTTAGAAGACTTAAAATTAATCCTAAAAACAGCATTGACACCTTGGAACAAGATCCAAGCTATAAATCAATTTGCTCTTCCTGTCCTAACTTATAGTTTTGGAGTGATTGACTGGCCCCAAAAAGTGTTGGCTAGATTGGATATTAAAACAAGAAGGATGCTTCATGCTCACAAAATGATTTAGAAAAATCAGTGTATAACAAGATTATATATTCCCCGTTCTGAAGGAGGGATGGGCCTCCTTGAAATTGATTACATGTATAGATCTGCAATCATAGGAATCCACACGTCTATTGATCTCACAAGATCCAAATGTGGTGAAAGTTTTGAAACATGAGGAGAATAAATCTAAGATGACATCTCTGCTTAATTTAGTGGAAGCATATCGATGTCAAGCAGGAATGGAAATTAAACCAGAAGTGGATAAAAATCAGGCAGCAACTGAATGTGCACAAAAACAAAAGAAAGAATCTAAGGTGAAGGATCTAATGAGAAGGCAAGAAATGTGAAAAAAACAAAAATATATTTGCAAGTATAGAAAACTTCTGGAAGAGCCTCATGTTGATCAAGAATGAACGCAGGAATGGTTAAGGAGAGGTGAATTTACATCAAGAAATGAAAGGTTAATATTGGCAGCCCAAGATAGTGGGCTACGTACACATTGGTTTACTAAGTCTATTGAACATGTGGTAGAAACAGATATATGTAGGTTTTGCGGAACCGAATTGGAAACAGTCACACACCTTATTGCTGGTTGTGACTCTCTTATGGCAAAGGGATTGTATACTGAAAGGCATAATAATGTGGCGAGATTGTTACACTGGAGACTGTGCAAACATTATGGTATCAAAGTGACTGAAAAGCACTGGAAACATAAGCCACAGAGAATCATAGAATGATGAAGTTTACATCACATGGGATCACCCAATACCAACAGTCCAAAAGATAGATGCTAGAAAACTGGATATAGTGGTCCAAGAAAAGAAGACAAAAGTAGCATTGATCATTGAAATTGCCACACTTAGTGACTACCGTGTTTTGCGTACAGAGAGACACAAAGTCATAAAATACCTTGATCTGCAGGCAGAAATGAGAGTCATGTGGAAGAAAGATACCCAGACAGTTCCAATAGCAGTAGGAGCAACTGGTCTTATTAAAAAAATTTACAATCATATTTAAATATGTTACCAATTCATGTAACACCGTACGAATTGCAGAAGGAGTCATTACTGGGCACATTGCGGGTGCTGTGAAGAGCAAACTTCAAAACAAGGAAGCCAGCAAAACGATGCACCACAACACCTTGGATGATAAAATGACGAATATGTACGCCAATAAGGATAAAATGCTCAAATGGAATTTATAAGAGCACTTTTGGCTAACATTAAAGAGTGAAACCATACTAATTTCATGAACTTTAATCATATTTTGACTTAGGAATGCAGTCCATTCCCATCATGGTATTAGAAACCCAAAAGACTTGGAGAAATTAAAACTGCAAACAATGAGGAGTGTTTTGTGCAATGAAAGAAACTAAGTTATTTAGAATACATTTTGTTACTAGAAAATGTAGATAAAACATTCCTCATACTTTCACAATATGTCGAAAAAAAACAAACAAACATATGAGCCTGACAATTTAAAATTCTGAAATTCAAAGTTACAGAAGTATACAGTTTTTTTCATTACCTAGCAATAATTTTCCCATCCATATTAGAAAGAACAGAATTGGAATTAAGTGCTCAGCAGAAAAGGAGACGAGTAAGGCTATAGCTGCTGAGTCAGATTTGGGAATAGTGTATAAAAATATAAAAGACTGAGGAACGTTATTTATCCTATCTGCCATTTTAGGGACAGCTGGCTGGCTATCATGAAATTTGCAGGCAGT
Source organism: Protopterus annectens (assembly GCF_019279795.1). Lineage (NCBI taxonomy): Eukaryota > Metazoa > Chordata > Ceratodontiformes > Protopteridae > Protopterus > Protopterus annectens. The sequence continues at coordinate 1,176,006,433 of NC_056741.1, read as the reverse complement.
AAGACACACATCCTCTAAAGCAGACAAGACAGGAGAAATGGGTGTAGGTTCTGGATAATCCTTCTGTAACAACTCATAGTACTTTTTCAAAAACCTCACTGTTCTTGCACTGAAAACAATGGGACATTCTAGCAATAGTCTTATAGGAAGAGAACCCCCACAGTGAAAATCAGAAAGAGAGCTCTCCTCTGAGCCTGAATCCGAAATATGAGGACAAAACCCTAAATCAATGTCTGCAACTTCCTGTTCATATTCGGAATCTTGAATAGGTTTAGCAAAGGAGGCAGTTTTTTACTGGAAACTACAAGGATGAATAGCCTGAATCAAAGCTTGAGCCAGTGCCAGTAAACTACTGCTATCAAAAGAAATTTGAGAAGGAATAGATACACACTTGGTTTTCTGTTTCTTTTTGACAGGAAAAATAGGACCAGCCATGACATCAATGGTAGTTGCTGCTTCCCCAAGGATGGGTACAGCAGTCTGAAAGAGGGAAACTTCCCTGCTCCTTCTCCCAGAACCAACAAGAATGGTTCTCCTTTACCAACTAAGTGGTCCCCAACAGTTGCAGCAGACATGGATAACCCCTGGTCCATAGCCATAAAAGATGAGAGGTCTGAGTTACAAAAAACAGCCACAACAGAGTCACTCACCTGTGTCTGAGGCAAATGGTTAGCCTGCTGCAGTGGCAAAGGCTGTTTGCTTAACTTTTTCTTTTTGTGGCTGGAAGAAGGACCGACCTTGGGAGTGAAAATCTATTTCATGGTCAAGCTGAAAATGATGCCTCCATCCTGGTGAAAACAAGCAACAATGCTAGCAAAATTACTAGTCCACAAACATTAGTATTTTTTTTTTGACAGAAGAAAACACAGTAAAAATACTTTCAAACATTATGGCAGCCCCAAAACCTAAAAATGAACACAGTTTCTCAGCAGAAGATAGTTTATCAGTTAGACAACATTGCTTTTAAAGTGACATACGAGTGCTCAGTTTAAAAGTACATTACAGTATTCAGACGATCCATTAAAACACAACCCTCATAGCATTAAAATAATTTTTTCTAAAGATGAAAGTAATAAATCATCAGTAAAAAAAAAATAAAATGGAAGTTTTTGCCCCAAATGGTAACTTATCTGCCCATCTAAGGAAAGCACAACTGCACATTGATCCAGAGAAGTTTCAGAGGATCATGTTCTTCAGTGGCAGTAAAGCTCTGAAGGGCTTTACATTCAAACTTGTCTTGTATTCAGCTCAGCTCATGCTGCTTGTCAGTTTGGGCACATGGAAGGTGCCCTGAAGCTTTGGAAGCTGGACGGCTGTTTTAACCTTGGCAGGATATAACCCATATACCTATGGATACTGCAGCAGTGATCAACATGAAGAACATCAGAAGCCACAAAGCATTACAGAGAAGGATGAAGTTTATATCACATGGGATTAGTCATTACCAACAGTTCAAAAAACAGATGCAAGAAAACCAGGTATAGTAATCCATGAAAAGAAAACAAAAGTAGCATTGATCATTGAAATTGCTATTGATTACAGTGTCCTATGTACAGAAATACACAAAGTCATAAAATACCAGGATTTGCAGGGAGAAACAAGAGCAATGTCAAAGAAGGATACCCACACAGCTCCAGTAGGAGCTATGGGTCTCAAAAACTAATTTATAATTGTATTTAGATAAGTTACCAATGCATGTAGCTCCATACAAATTGCAGGAATAATTTCTCAGCACATTGCTGGTGATGCAAAAAGTCCTTTTGGCTAACATTAAAGACAAACAATACTAATTTTATAAACTTTTGTCATACTTTGACTTAGGAATGTGGTCCATTCCCATCAAAACAGTAGACCTTTGGTTTCATGAGTAGCCTGGACATTGTGCAGTTACGTAGTGAATCAGGAATAAAACATATATGAATCTGTGGTGTACTTTTCAACCTCAGCAGTGCTGCCATTGTGAGTTTACTTTTCCAAGGTTTACTAGATCCTTATTAAGAGTGAGATTAATTTTCTCTGTCAAACGCAGAAGCTATATGTAAAATAGTTGATCTTTTCCATATAATTGTGTTAGTTTACTCACATGCTTATTCCAGTGTTTAGGTTGATAATATCACCAGCAGATGTCTTGTTCTACTGGGATCCAGGCATCATCATATGCTATACATGATAATATTTGCATAGGAGCTTTATCTGCTGGCTTTGTCAATTAATTAGCAGTGGATTTGGGCTAGAACATTGATGCATAGCATAGTTTTGTGACTGGCTCAGCAGATACAAAACTCATACATTTAAATACATTTCTGAATATAATGTTTTCTTTTGAAACATTTTACTGTAGGATTGTAAGATTCTGGGAAAGTATGTGATAATGATTAAAATGCTTTACTGTTAGTATGACTTGGATGGTTAGGGAGTGGATTTACAGGATTTCAGAAACAGCTGTACTAAGAGACAGTTTGGATGTCATTGTTCATACATGGAGAAATTATCTGGTTAAGAAAGTATCACATCAGGATGAGTCTGAGAAAAAGACTTTCAGTTTAAAATAAATAGAAAATGTATTTAAATTACCTGTTAGAAATGCTGCCTATGGCAATTGTGATTAAATTGTGTTCCACAGCATGGAGTCTATTGAATATCTAAATGGTACAAAAATCAGCAACTTTCCTTTAATCAGAACTGAAGATTTTCTTAGAGAAATGCAGACCTATATATATTTCATGGTCTACAACTGTCTAAGAGGGAATTTGGACATGAAATGTCAAGCTTATTGTTTTCAGTAGCAAGCATTCTAATTAGACTTATAAGCTAGACTAGTCTTCTACAGACCTTTAATAAAACAAAAGTATAGATTCTGATACTAGCTAAAGAACAATTATCTTACCTAATCTGCTAATTTTCCTAAGCCAGAGATCCTTATTAAACAATTGCTTATTTTTCTTCTTATTCTAACATAAACGAAATACTACTACATTGTCAAATTCTGTTACTGATTTTACCTCCTCTACTAACTTTCTTCATGACTCAACATATGCACATCTAGTTGTCTCTGTTTGCACATTCTCTACTTACAATTTACCATTTTGTAAGACATGCAGAAAAAAATATAGGACAGCATAGCCTTTCTCCACAAAGCGCCCTATCTAATTGTCAAAACAAGTTAAGGAGAGCTGAGGTAAATAGGAACAATCAGAGATAATATTCAAACAACTGAAGCAGTGCAAAAGTGAAAAATGGAATATAATTACTAACTGTCCCCACAAAAATGAAAAGAAAGATACCGTAGTTAGTGGCTTTGACTAAAGAACAATATCTTGATATTATGACAACAGTAAACACATGGTATGAAAAGAAACACAATGCATACCATTGATAGGTGACAATTTAATAAAATAAAAGGTTGAAGCCCTTTAAACAATATAAGGCATCAAATCACACAAGATAGATAAGCTATCAGATCATAGCATGATACGGCTATGTTTTTAGAAATTCATACATTCCAAAATATTCTAGATGAACTTCCCATAAGCAGAAACACTGTTACCCTAAGTGATTTTAACTAACCAGTGAAACTGGGACCTATACTGCCAATGCTAGATATGCAAAAAAATCTTAAATTTTATAAAGAACTTCTTGACTCAGATTAAGGAACCAACAGAAGGACAGAATTTAATTGACCTGATCTAAACAAATTTAGATGTATGTTCCATCCCCAGGTGTTTCCACTCACTGGTCAAATCAGGCCCTAAACTGGTAATACTTTCATTCAAAATCTTTAAACCATCAGAAGTAATTATTTTTAATTTAACATTTGTTTACTGTGAAAGTTCGACTTGGAAAGAAGCCAGTTTTCAGCAGAGGCCCAAGGAGAAATGCTCCAGATGTATGTCTTTGTAACTATCATAGAATTCAATAACTTTAGATATACAAACATTCTGCAATTCTAAGATGAAGTCTCCAAATCTGAATATACTAATACTACCCATAATGTTAATATGGTAAAGAGGTATGCACTCAAGTTCTACTCACAATGGAAACAATTGCACTCATTTTACAGTCCCAGCTAGATCTAAGCTAACAGGGAAGTTTAAAAGCAACTCAACATGGTGGTCCACAAATACCAATAACATATATAGCAAAAGGCAAAACAAATCTATGTAGCAGAACAAAAGACCCTTAAATTAGGAACAGCAAACAGTTAGGTAAGAAATTAAAAAGAACATCAGAAAAATGAAGACATTCCATGAACTCATACTAGATGATGAAGCAAAGAAAACGACAAATCCTTCATACAGTTATGTCATGGAAAATAAGACAACATTCAGCATTGTTCAGAGATTATAGATTATTCAAAACGGTATTACTTACTCTGATCCTGTGTATATTTACAACAATAAAATGTGGTGCCCCAGAGCCAGAAAAAGCAACCGTTTTTCTTCAATTTTTAGCTGTTTTGTGCTTCATTGTAGGACTTCCTTGGTTGATACTGCCAACATATTGGCAAATAAATTAATATCAACTTCACACCAGAGATATCTATCCCAGGCTAATTTAGTCCTGATGGAATAAAGCTAGCTAATAAAGCTAGCTGCAATCACAAATAAATCATGTACTGAAGTTACTCTCCAAAACAAAGAATACCTCATCCATGAGGCCTAACATACCTGGTCACCTAATTAATAGCACCAAACATTGCAGATCCACTCCTCAACCTCCTTAACCTGAGTTTAGCAACTAGCTTTGCCTTACAGCTGTGGTGCACAGCTGTTTTGATTCCATGCCACAAGGTGTACGGTTAAGCTATCTGCTTAGATAATATTAAAATTTGTTTCATGTTATCAAGCAGATTAGTATACAATTTACAGATTCTTGCAATGACTCAATTTGGCACTGTGAGTAAAACAGTGGTTAGGCAATAGGTCACAGATATTAGAAGTCATTCTTCTCAAATGAGCAATAGGTCACAGATGTTAGAATAAAGTCTATTCAGATGAAAGGATGGTGAGGGATGGAAAATGCTTGGGACAGTACTTGGACTAGTACTTTTGAATGTATCTATAAACAATGAAGAAGCCCAAAGGAGGGGGTTTCCTTTTTGGTAATGACTTAAAAAGTAGGGAACCGAGTTAATATGTTTGAATCTGTAGAAATAAGAAACAGCTTCTGGGTGTGTGGTCTAAAACAACCCAGCTTAATTTCAGTATAAAAATGCAAACTTTTGCATCTGAAAGCACCTTTTAAGGAGGTGATCAGTCAGAGGGTATAGACTACCAACATGTGAGAAATGGGGCGTAAGAGTAATGAGTTTTTAGTCAAGTTTCATTTCAGCAAAATCTAATGGGCAAACCTGATTAGGAAACCTTACAGTTCCTGAAACATTTTGTACCTTACCTCAAGGTTTGTCATTACAGTTAGTTATATTAGTCAAGATAGTGAAAATGATGATAATGAAGCCTACTGTATGAGGAATGTGCAGGCTTTGCTTACAACATAGAAAGACTTGTTTTTTATTGGTAGCCGGAGTGCTGAAGTAGGTAGTTCTGATATAGTTTTGACAAAGAGAATGTCTGTAGACTCAAATCAGGTAAACAGACATTGGGCATTCACATTAGATGACCTAAAAATAACCAAATGATATGACAACACGCTAAGAGAACCTTAGAGAAATATTAGTTTCCATAATATATCTGAAGCCAAAGATAAATTGTTACTCTAACTATAAAGTAAGTAGATAATACCCTATCTGGAGCACTTGATGCATTTCTGTAGATCTTATTTCTGAAATTAAAAACTAGATTGAGGCAGTCTGGAGAAGGGAAGCAAAATGGTACACTACTAAGAGTATAAAGCATACTGAGATACTACAAGCAGTATGATTCAAGAAATTCATAGAAACTTTACTATCATTTAGGAAACACGTGCCACCTAAATGAGATTTTGAGTGTCAGCTCTTTTACAGGAGATAACACAAAAAGACAGACATGATAGGTATTAAAAAATAAACAAAAACTATAGTACAAAAGTAAATATCTAGGTAGCTGATGCACATGCTTGTACACTATTTATATACACTGGATAACAATGACTGCTAGATGATTAACACATGAAAAGAAAAGTACACTATACACAAAGGTGAGATTGGGTGATATTGTACATAAGAGATTGGAACTGCACTTGAATGAGAATATATTAATTTTAGTATGCAATAAACAGAATTACTGTATGGAAAAAAAGGAAAACAATGAGAGGGTAATAAGAAGTTATGTACCTACCATAACGTTCCATGTTAGTTGTCTTCTCACCTTCTTTCTTGCTGGTTGGGTTCAGAGACGATCCTCGGCTCTGACTCGGCCATCTTCAAAAGCTCGAGAGCTGCTTACTGGCTCGAGGCCCCCCTATATCCCATGATGCCTGGTGCTAGATACCCAGATCTCATTTGGTAACCTAACTACAGACATAATAATAAGAATTATAATAATACAGTAAATTTAGCAGGATACAGGAACCTACTGGAGAGACTGACAGTCAGAAGTAATAGCCAGAGAAGACTCAGCCAGTGATCAAAAAACCTAAGGAACTCTTCTAGGTCTACTAGGATAGGGGGATGGAGGGTGGGATGCAAGAAAGAAGGCGAGAAGAAGACAACAAACATGGAACGGAAGGGTTAGTCCGAAGAGAAACTCTATCATTGTGAAAAACTAGGTAAGGAGGACGAACACAAAGAGCCTGAAGTTCAGAAACTCTTCTGGCTGATGTAACTGCGACCAGAAAAAGGGTTTTCCAAGAAAGAAACGTCAAGGAACACGAGGCTGCCGGTTCAAAGGGGGGCAGTATCAGGGAAGCTAAAATCAAATTCAGATCCCACGGAGGTGGGGGATCTCTTACTGGGGGCATGAGTAGAGTGGTCCCTTTAAGAAAAGCTTTACAAAGCTTATAGGACATGATGCTGGAATAAGATAGGCCCATATGAAAGTTTGAAATTGCAGCTAGCTGATCCCTAATCATGGCAGAAGAGGATCCTGTTCGAAAAAGTTCTGCTAGAAATTCTAAAATATGGTGCACAGGGGCTGAAAAGGGATCTATATTCCTGTTCTCTGCCCAGAAGGAAAAACGTTTCCACTTGCTAGCATAAGTTTTCCTAGTGGTCGACTTATGCGAGGATAAGATGATTTCACGCACTGAATGGGAGATGTTAGGAAGCCTGGCTAAGATTGGAAGTGGAGAAACCAAGCAGTGAGCTGGAGAGATTGAAGAGATTGGTGCATCCTGCCCGATTGATGGATCAGGAGGTCTGGAATTGGGTCCAGGGCTGCTCCAGAAGGTGATGATGCAGGAAAGGGAACCAAATTTGTTGAGGCCAGTAAGGGGCAATGAGGATCATCTTGCATCCCAATGTGGTAGCTTTCTTAATTAGTTTGGGAGTCGGGGGAAATGGAGGGAATGCATAAAGTCGTCCCTGGGGCCAATCATGAACTAGAGCGTCTCTGGGGAGGTGTCCGGCGAGAGGAAGGAGAGAGAAGAAATTGTCACACTTGCTGTTGAAGGGGGTGGTAAAAAGGTTGCAGCAAGGCTGACCCCATTTCCGGAAGATTTTGTCCGCCACAGTCTGATTGAGAGACCACTCGTGAGGCATGAGAATTGCTCTGCTCAGCCTGTCTGCTGTAACGTTGGACTTCCCAGGGATGTGCACTGCTATCAGAAACCGTTGGGAAGAGATCGTCCACTGCCAAAGTCTGAGTGCTTCTCGACATTAGGGGTATGACTTGGTTCAGCCCTGCTTGTTGATGTACCATACCACTGACATATTGTCTGTTTGAATTGCAATGGTCCCGGTGGGAAGTGAGTTCTGAAGAGCTTGCAACGCTAAAAGCACGGCTCTCATCTCCAAGACATTGACATGCAGATGGTACTCGTGAGGTGCCTTGGACGGTTCTGCTCTGAAATTGCCCCCCCACCCGATCAGGAGGGCGTCCGTGGTCACCGGAGCTACTGGAGGAGGAAGAACGAATGGTCTGCCCTGGTGTAATGATGGGGAAACCATCCACCAAACAAGTTGGTTTTTGCATGACTGTGTGATCATTATCATGTGAGACATTGGGAGTTGCTGGAAGGACCATTGTGTGAACAACATCCACTGAAGAATCCTCATGTGAAAACGTGCAAGGGGGACTAGTATTATAGTCGCTGCCATGAGACCCAATGTTTTTAGGACAAATCTGGCCTGAATATTTTTGCAACCTAATAAGACCTGCATATGTTGTCGAATGGCTAACACTCTGTCTACTGGGAGAGTCGCTGACATGTCCTTTGTGTTTAAATTTGCACCTATAAAGGTGATAGATTGACAAGGGGACAATGCAGACTTTTAGAAATTTATTGTGATGCCTAGAGTGGAGCACATTTGGATGGTGTAGTCTCTGGCTAGCAGCAGGTGATGCCTGGAGGTTGCAGTAAGGAGCCAGTTGTCTAAATATGGAAACACCTGGAATGCTTGCCATCTCAAGTGAGCGGTGACTACTGCCAAACATTTGGTGAACACCCTGGGGGCTGTGGTGAGACCAAAGGGCAGCGCTCTGAACTGATAATGACTGGCTCCCAGCCGGAAGTGGAGAAATCTTCTGGGGCGTCTGTGCATTTTGATATGGCAGTACGCGTCCTGAAGATCTATGGAGCACATCCAATTGTCCTGACCCAGAAAGGGTAAAATGGACTGTAGCGTGACCATCCAGAACTTCATTCTTTGAACAGACCTGTTTAGTCTGCTGAGATCCAGAATGGGTCTCCAGTCCCCTGTCTTTTTTGGTACCAAAAAGAACCTTGAGTAAGTTCCGGATCCTTGTTGGTCTGTTGGGACTGACTGGATGGCTCTTTTTCTTAGCAGTTTTGGAATTTCTTGAACTGCTTGATCCCTTAGATTGGGAGGAACATCTGGAAGGGATTTGTTGGAAAAGACTGGAGTGCAAAAGAAGGGGATTTTGTAGCCTTCTGATATGATAGAAAATACCCATTTGTCTTGTGTTATACTTTGCCAGGCTTTTGGGTACAGCGATAATCTTTCCCCACCTGCCTCAGAAAGTGGACAGTTGGGCAGCACTTCAGGGATGCTGAAAGGGCTTGTCAGAGAAGGATTCTCTTGACCCTGAATTTGCGGACCCCACCCTGCCCCTAGGGTGGTGCTCATGGAAAAATTAAAAAAGGAGTTTCCTTTTTTTTCCATTTATTTTTCAATTTAAACCCTTTTTTTTGGGAATTTTTGTATAAAACCCGGGTTCTTTTTTTTTTCCAATTTTTTTTTTGGGGTTTTTTCTGGTTAAACCAATGTAAAATGCTGGACAATGCAAACAATTAGCCATATAAATCAAATTGCTAGTATTGCAATCATAATATTCCCTGGGTTTAAATTCAAAGACTCCATTAACATGTGTGAAATCCTGAGTAGTAGTTATCAATTTGCACATGTTACAATTTGTACATGGAAAGGTGCCTAGTTTCTTATGTAGGCTATGTGAAACTACATTATTGAAATTCCTAGAGAATATCTCCTTAAGATTATTGCAAGTTCGAAAAATAAATGAGGGTTTCATGCCAACCAAAGTTTTGATTTCTTCAGTGGCCGTCAAAATGTTCCAATGTTTGGACACTATTTTTCTAATTTGTTCATTGTCATTCGTATATTTCATCACATAAGAAACTCTATTCTTATTGAATCTACCTTGTTTCTGAAGTGGGCCTGGGTTGTATTCTATAGAATGAGTACATGCTCTGTTACTGGACTTATGTATGTTGGTCTGAGCACTCAATGATGCATGGTGATACAAGGCCCTCTGTCTTATCTCATTAACCATAGATTCGTCATAACCTCTGGCTAAAAAAATCTTGGTCATATTGTCTGCCTCTTCTTCCAACATGGTGGGATGCTGTATAATTCTAGTTAGTCTAGTGAATTGGGCTTTCACTATACCAGGATATACGTGCCTGGGATGCATGCTACTAAACTCAAGAATGCTGTTCCTCCAGCATTCTTTCCTATGGAGTCCAGATTGAATTATACCTTCTCTATCCAAATATAAACAAACATCCAAAAAATTAATTTGTTTTTCAGAGTGTTGGAAAGTGAATTTCAGGAAGTCAGTGGTGGAGTGTAAATAGTTGACAAACATATCCAACTCTTCCATGGTGCCCCTCCAAAATAACAGGATGTCGTCTACAAATCTTCTATATAGACATATTTTATCCATCCATTCATTGTTAAATAAACAATGCGTTTCCCAATAATGTAATACCAAATTGGCATAAGAGTTCGCACATGGGGTGCCCATAGCCACACCCCATGTCTGTAGATAATACCTCTGATTAAAGATGAACACATTGTTATTTAATACTGTTTCCAATAGCTGGCCTATAAGAATTTGCCTGTCATTTGAAAAAACACTCACACCCACCATGACTTCTGGAATAGCTTGCGTCCCATATTCGTTTGGGATGCAGGTAAATAAGTTGCAGACATCCAAAGTAACTAAATAAAAAGAGCACCTGGTAGAATTCTGTCTATTGAACATCTTGATATCATCCAATAAATTTTGTGTATCTTTCAAAACTGTATCAATTTTATCTACCATAGGTCTTAATAACTTTTCTATAAATATTGAAATATTATATGTGGCCCATTGTCTCCCAGATACAATGGTCGCATGGGAATGGGCCTAGTTCCCTTATGTACCTTGGGTAGTCCTTTCAATGCTGGTATGAGCGGTTCCTTTATATTCAAATATTCAAACATTTCTAAGCTCAACTGTCGGCACATAAGTAGATCATACAGGTCTGAATGAATGTTAGTAATGATAGCTTGCACTTGTTCAAATGTGATTTCTTTATAACTATCATTTAGTAAAGATTGTTCAATATTTCTGATATATTCTTTCTTATCCAGTACTACAACCCCCCCACCTTTATCAGCTGCTGTTATAATTACACTAGGATGTTGACTAAGATTTCTCAATGACTGGTGTTCAGCTTTATCTAAGTTGCAGAATTTATTAGTAACATGCTTAGAGGCATAGAACGTGTAAAAATCAATCTCACACGATTTCACAAAACATTCCACCATGTGTGGAAGAGGAGGACAAAAAGTACTTCTACATTTAAAGTCAGGGGTAAAAATGCTCTTATCATGTTTGTCTGCAGAGTCAAGGCTACCAAAATGTATTTTGAGCGCTATGCTCCTCGCAAACAGTCGTAAATCTAAAAAAGTTTCTGTTGGTATGCTAGGCTGTGACGGTATATAACTCAGTCCACGGTTCAATAAAGCACAGTCAGATGGTATAAGATGAATAATATAGTAAATTTAGCAGGATACAGGAACCTACTGGAGAGACTAACAGTCAGAAGTAATAGCCAGAGAAGACTCAGCCAGTGATCAACAAACCCAAGGAACTCTTCTTGGTCTACTAGGATAGGGGGATGGAGGGTGGGACGCAAGAAAGAAGGCGAGAAGAAGACAACTAACATGGAACGTTATGGTAGGTACATAACTTCTTAATGTTAAGTTGTCTATCTCGCCTTCATTCTTGCTGGTTGGGACAGCGTCCCTAGCTCCTCAATCCTGGGCGGCTCATCGGAACAGACTCTTCAGAACAGTGGAACCAAAATCAGCTCTATTTCTGGAAGCCACATCCAGCTTATAATGTGAAATGAAGGTATGTGGATTAGACAATGTAGCTGCCGCACAAATAGTTTCCATTGGCAATCTGTCCTGAAAAGCCACAGAAGTAGCTAGAGCTCTGGTGGAGTGACCTTTGGGTTTAGCAGGAAACTCTTTATTTCTTAACTGATATATAAAAGTAATAGTAGAAGTCAACCACCTAGATAAGGTGACTTTTGTCACCGGTATGCCTTGTTTTCCCTCAGTGTAAGACAGGAACAACTGGTCTGATTTTCTGATTTGCTTGGTTCTATGCAAGTAAAAGCATAATTGTCTATGGACGTCCAGCTGATGTAACTTGTATTCTGCCTTGTTGGAATAATTTGGAAAGAACACAGGTAGTTCAATGGACTGATTCAATTTATAATCAGAAGTAACCTTTGGAAGAAAGGAAGGGTTAGTCCAAAGAGAAACTCTATCATTGTGAAAAACTAGGTAAGGAGGACGAACACAAAGAGCCTGAAGTTCAGAAACTCTTCTGGCTGATGTAACTACGACCAGAAGAGGGGTTTTCCAAGAAAGAAACTTCAAGGAACAGGAGGCTGCTGGTTCAAAGGGGGACAGTATCAGGGAAGCTAAAATCAAATTCAGATCCCACGGAGGCGGGGGATCTCTTACTGGGGGCATGAGTAGAGTGGTCCCTTTAAGAAAAGCTTTACAAAGCTTATAGGACATGATGCTGGAATAAGATAGGCCCGTATGAAAGTTTGAAATTGCAGCTAGCTGATGCCTAATTGTGGCAGAAGAGGATCCTGTTCGAAAAAGTTCTGCTAGAAATTCTAAAATATGGTGCACAGGGGCTGAAAAGGGATCTATATTCCTGTTCTCTGCCCAGAAGGAAAAACGTTTCCACTTGCTAGCATAAGTTTTCCTAGTGGTCGACTTATGCGAGGATAAGATGATTTCACGCACTGAATGGGAGATGTTAGGAAGCCTGGCTAAGGTCAGAAGTGAAGAAACCAAGCAGTGAGCTGGAGAGATTGAAGAGATTGGTGCATCCTGCCCGATTGATGGATCAGGAGGTCTGGAATTGGGTCCAGGGTCCAGGGCTGCTCCAGAAGGTGATGATGCAGGAAAGGGAACCAAATTTGTTGAGGCCAGTAAGGGGCAATGAGGATCATCTTGCATCCCAATGTGGTAGCTTTCTGAATTAGTTTGGGAGTCAGGGGAAATGGAGGGAATGCATAAAGTCGTCCCTGGGGCCAATCATGAACTAGAGCATCTCTGGGGAGGTGTCCGGGGAGAGGAAGGAGAGAGAAGAAATTGTTGCACTTGCTGTTGAAGGGGGTGGTAAAAAGGTTGCAGCAAGGCTGACCCCATTTCTGGAAGATTTTGTCCGCCACAGTCTGATTGAGAGACCACTCGTGAGGCATGAGAATTGCTCTGCTCAGCCTGTCTGCTATAACATTGGACTTCCCAGGGATGTGCGCTGCTATCAGAAAACGTTGGGAAGAGATCGTCCACTGCCAAAGTCTGAGTGCTTCTTGACATTAGGGGTATGACTTGGTTCAGCCCTGCTTGTTGATGTACCATACCACTGACATATTGTCTGTTTGAATTGCAATGGTCCCGGTGGGAAGCGAGTTCTGAAGAGCTTGCAATGCTAAAAGCATGGCTCTCATCTCCAAGACATTGATATGCAGATGGTACTCGTGAGGCTGCCAGGTGCCTTGGACTGTTCTGCCCTGAAAATGCCCCCCCACCCGATCAGGGAGGCGTCCGTGGTCACCGTAGCTACTGGAGGAGGAAGAACGAATGGTCTGCAATGGTGTAATGATGGGGAAACCATCCACCAAACAAGTTGGTTTTTGCATGACTGTGTGATCATTATCATGTGAGACATTGGGAGTTGCTGGAAGGACCATTTTGTGAACAACATCCACTGAAGAATCCTCATGTGAAAACGTGCAAGGGGGACTAGTATCATAGTCGCTGCCATGAGAACCAATCTTTTTGCAACCTAATAAGACCTGCACATGTTGTCGAATGGCTAACACTCTGTCTACTGGGAGAGTCACTGACATGTCCTTTGTGTTTAAATTTGCACCTATAAAGGTGATAGATTGACAAGGGGACAATGCAGACTTTTCGAAATTTATTGTGATGCCTAGAGTGGAGCATGTTTGGATGGTGTAGTCTCTGGCTAGCAGCAGGTGATGCCTGGTGGTTGCAGTAAGGAGCCAGTTGTCTAAATATGGAAACACCTGGAATGCTTGCCATCTCAAGTGAGCGGTGAATACTGCCAAACATTTGGCGAACACCCTGGGGGCTGTGGTGAGACCAAAGGGCAGCGCTCTGAACTGATAATGACTGGCTCCCAGCCGGAAGCGGAGGAATCTTCTGGGGCATCTGTGCATTTTGATATGGCAGTACGCGTCCTGAAGATCTATGAAGCACATCCAATTGTCCTGACCCGGAAAGGGTAAAATGGACTGTAGCGTGACCATCCAGAACTTCATTCTTTGAACAGACCTGTTTAGTCTGCTGAGATCCAGAATGGGACTCCAGTCCCCTGTCTTTTTTTGGTACCAAAAAGAACCTTGAGTAAGTTCCGGATCCTTGTTGGTCTGTTGGGACTGACTGGATGGCTCTTTTTCTTAGCAGTTTTGAAATTTCTTGAACTGCTTGATCCCTTAGACTGGGAGGAACATCTGGAAGGGATTTGTTGGAAAAGACTGGAGTGCAAAAGAAGGGGATTTTGTAGCCTTCTGATATGATAGAAAATACCCATTTGTCTTGTGTTATACTTTGCCAGGCTTTTGGGTACAGCGATAATCTTTCCCCACCTGCCTCAGAAGGTGGACAGTTGGGCAGCACTTCAGGGATGCTGAAAGGGCTTGTCAGAGAAGGATTCTCTTTGGCCCTGAATTTGCGGACCCCACCCTGCCCCTAGGGTGGTGTCTATTGTTGTTCCCTCCTCTGCCCCTGGAGGGGAACTCTCCACATGTGTCAGGCATGGCTCCCTGGGATTTCCGAAACCACATCTTCCCACTCTTCTGACCCTTTGGATATGGTCTTGAAGGAGTGGAAAAATGGACTCCAATGGCAGAGAGTCTTGCCTTCCTGCTCACACCTGGTAAGGGTATCCTTCACCTGTGGTCCAAACAGAGCAGAACCATCAAAGGGGGTGTTGGTGAAAGATGCCTTGAAGGGTTCCACAAAGTTGCATAACCACATCCAAGCATGTCTCCTCAAAGCCACACCTGTGCCTGCAGCCCTACTTGCTCCATCGGCTGCATAAGAGATGAGCCGCATGGAGGAGTTTACTACAGAATTTAGAGTCGCCAGCTGGGAGGCAATCTTAGCCTGAGCCCCCACAGCTGATGGATCTAGAAGGGTATCTCCTAGCTCTTTAAGGAGATCCCTTTGAAGGCGGGTAAAATGGCACAAATAGTTCAGAGACCTCATGGAAAAGGTCGCTGAGGAAAACATCTGCTTCCCATATCTGTCCATCATCCAAGATTCCTTATTAGGGGGATGGACAGACGAAGAAGTTTCAGCCAACTCCTTTTTAGTGGCCACTGCTACAACCATGTTATCCACGGGAACATCCTTGGTCAGAAATTGCTTGTCTTGAGGGGCAGTGATGAATTTTGTGGGCCTTTTTGGTTCCATTGAGTCTGGAGCTGACCACGCATTTTGAGCCACAACCGACATCAGTGGATCGAAAGGCGGAGACACCCAGAAGGTGGAGGGTCGGGAACCAAATGCATCCAGGAATACCGACTCATCCTCGGAAGGGTTAAGGGTAGTCCAGTGCCTAAGGATTTCAAGGATGTCTGAGAAGGAGACATCCTCAGAGGGGCATCTCGGGTACCCATCCGACTCCTCCAAGTCAGTATCTGAAGTGACAGACTCAGGGGAGTCAACATGTTTCCTCTTGCATTTCCTCTTTCGAGGGGGCTCCTCTGAATGAACGGGGGAGGCCTTGGAAGAGGAAGATAGCACTTGCTCCCCACGCTTGGGGTCTGGAGGAGGGGCAGAGGCAGGAGCAGGCACCATGGGGGGAGGAGCCGATGAGGCTGACCGTGAGGCTGACTCAGATGCCAGCACACTCCTCATGACCTCGAAGGCGCCCCTTCCTAATACCAGAGAAGGCTCCAGCTCTGAATAGACCACAATCCTTCCCGGCACCGAGAGAGATGGCTCCACCGATGTAGGAGCCAAACTCACCTGCACCGAAGCTCCGAGAGGGAGAACGGGGTCGGACAAGGGTCCGATGTCACTTGTCCCCTTGGAGCCGATGAGGAAGTCCCGGTGCCCAGATCCCTCCAAGAACGGCACCATGGAAGAGATCGGAGCTGACGACAGAATTGAAAGGGGAGGTATCGGCGCCGACGGACCCACGGTTCCAGCCACAGCATGCTCCAGCTCTGAACTCAAGGGATGAGTTGAAGGAGGAACTATTGGAGAAACAGGTAGAGCCGAGCCCTGATGAGGGGGGCTGGATAGCATTTTTGCCAGGGCCTGCGACTTTAAAAGCCTGCTCACCACTCTCTCCAAATCACGGTCAGATAACCTAGACGACCGAGAAGAGTGGGACCGATGACTGCACTCAGATTGCAGTAAGGGTGACCCTGGAGCCGAGTGTATCGACTCCAAGGATGGTGACCTGGAGTGTTTTTGACTCCCTGATGGTTCCAACAGAAGAGTCGGAGCCGACTGAGAGATAGGTACTTTGGCTCTGGTCAGAGCCGAAGTTGACATAGAGATAGGTGCTTCAGTTCCAGCCAGAACTGAAGTTGATGCAGAAGCCATACCCGGCGACGGCTCCGATCTGGGACCTGACAGCTTCGACAGCCTAGAAGGTATCACTGACTGAGTCTTGGCCGGTGATCCTTCAGGTTTAAGCAAACCCCTAAGGATAAGCTTATTCCTATGCTCCTGCAGGACTCTTGGACTAAAGGTGTGACACACCGAACAAGAGTCCTGCAGGTGTAGGAAGCCCAAGCAGTAGACACAAGACGTGTGACCATCTGTCAGAGACATTTTCTGACAGCATGAGTCACACTTTTTGAATCCCGACACTTTTGTGTCTTTAGACATTCCTGTGAAGGAAAATCAAACACAAAGAACAAGTATAATGGAGAGTAGGTAACTGGAAAAAATATACACAAACCACACAAGTTACCACACCCTAACAGCACACACACACTATATACTATAAGACCTACAAACTACCAGAATTTCTAATGAACTTTGTCTACCTTAAAAAATAAAACAATGATAAGCCTCCAACTAAAATGGCTTACTTTGAAAAGGCAAACGGGAGGGGGGGAGGGAGAGGAAAAACTCTCTAAGGAGAAAACAAGTTTTTAAGGGGGGTTAACACTAACATACTACCATAGAACCTACAGCTAAGCTATGACAATAAATGTATATCTAATAAAGTACAAAAAAGTCCTAAATATTATGAATAAAGAGAAAAAATACAACCTGAGCCAGTAAACGCAACCTCGTAGCAGAAGCGGCAAACGAGATCTGGGTATCTAGTGCCAGGCATCATGGGATATAGGGGGGGCCTCTAGCCAGTAAGCAGCTCTCGAGCTTTTGAAAATGGCCGAGTCAGAACTGAGGATCAGCTCTGAACCCAACCAGCAAGAATGAAGGCGAGATAGACAACTTAACATCAATATATTATAATTCTGATACATTCAGATTTACATCTGCATTAATGAGTCTTACTGCAGTTGGATAAAAACTGTTCATGAATCTGGAGGTCCTGCAGCAGATACTCCATAACCTTCTACCAGATGCAAGTTTAGTGAACAAATCATACACTGGATGAGAAATGTCACTCAATATTTTGTGGGATCTCTTTTTACATCTAATTTCAAAGCGTTCCTGTAAAGTAGGGAGACTAGTGCCCACGATCTTTTCTGCTGTTCTTATTTTTCTTTGCAGCTTCTTCCTTGTGTTGTTACAGAAACATACAGTGCAGTTGCTGGTGATAACGCTCTCGATGGCTTTTCTTTTCTAAGCCTTCTTAGGAAGCGTAGCTCATAGGTTCATAGGTAAGTACTAGGCTATTTGCTCGAGGGCATCTATAAGCCTAGCCAGAATGTGTTGGCTTTCACCGCCCCCTTAGATTAGTTACCTGTGCCTCTGTCCAGCAGAGCCATTAGTTCCCTGTGCCTCTGTCCAGCATAGCCACTGCAGTGATCCCCGGGGTAAATTTTCTATTTCCCATCCACTTGTCAAGGTTTCTCTTGAAGAGTGTTAGTGAGGGGCTCTGCCTAATGTCGAACGGAATCCTGTTTCAAAGCATGGGGAGTCTCTGGGACAGAAATCTATCCCTCCAGCACATCCTATTTATCGTTGTGGTGAGGTTTAGATCCCTAGAGCGTGTGGCTCTTGGGGATGTGTTTTTTTTTTTTTTAGGTGGAGCATGTCCATCAATTCTGGATTGCACATGGCCTTGTATGTCAGGCAGAGATCACCTCTGAGTAAGCGGTATGCAACTGAGTACAGCTGGAGTTTCTTCAATCGGGCTGCGTAGGGCATCTGTTTGAGGTCAGTAATCCTCTTGGCGAGGTACTTCTGTGGTCTTTCCAGCTGTTGCAGGTGTCTTGCAACGTACATCCCAAATGGGGCATTGTACTCTATGATGAGTCTGATGAGTGATGAGTAGAGGGGCACAATAACCTCTTTTGCTCTAGATGCAAACCCTTTTGTGATTAGGTGGGCAACATAGAAGGATTTTCTAACCGCCTTGGCAATATGATTATCAAAGGAGAGATTACTATTTACTTGGGTCCCCAGATCCCTTATTACATTTTCTGTATTTAGGGGACTACCACGTATGTGGTAGTTCATGGGTGCTTTGTTTTTTCCAAAGGGGATGACTATGCACTTTTTGGCATTTAGCTTGAGGCTATGATTTTTACACCAGGTATCCGTCTCAGTGAGACCCTTCTGGAGGATGTCTGTATCAGCCAGAGAGTCAGTTATGGCCCCCAGTTTGCAGTCATCTGTGAACTTGGTCAGCCATAGTCCTCCTGTGCTTGCCTGTACCTCTGAGAAGTATATACCTAACAGGAGGGGTCCCAGGACTGAGCCCTGGGGGACGCCACTTGTAACTGGTTTAGAGTCTGACATAGAGCCTGCAACTCTCACCGTGTGGGTTCTATCTGTGAGCCAATTAGCAACCCATCTCATGATGTAGGGGTTTATGTTCAGGCTGTTGAGCTTGTCTATAATACCAGAATGGGGAATGGTGTCAAAAGCCTTTGTGAGGTCTAGGTAGGCTGTGTGGACCTCCTTTCCCTCGTCTAAAGCCTTGGTAACTGTCTCAAATTAGTCCATCAGGATTAGGAGGCATGAGCTGCCCTTAAAGTAAAAATGAGTAGGGTCCAATGTTTGGAGGTTCCCAATGTCTCTGTTAATGAGTTCCATGATGATGCGTTCCATAGCCTTGCAGACCAGGCTAGTCAGGCTTATAGGGCGATAGTCATTGGTGGGCTTTTTTTAATTAGCTGGCCTGTGTTTGTACTCCAAGAAAGATCCTCTGATATATGTATCCCCAGGAACTTGGTATTTTGGACTCTCTCCACTTTTTCACCATTGATCTTAAGGAGCATGTGCATGGCAGAGCTCTTTCTGAAGTCAATAATGATTTATTTTGTTTTATTGACATTCAGGTCCAGACTGTTGTTGTTGCACCATTCAGTCAGGGAGTTAACCTCATTCCTATACTTACTCTCACCATCACCACTTATGAGTCCCACCACTGTGGTGTCATCTGCGAATTTGATGATGTGGTTGTTGCTAGCTTTCACACAGCAGTCACAGGTAAGGATTGTGAACAGTAGAGGACTCAGCATGTAACCGTGGGATTTTCCGGTGTTGAATGTAATACTCCATGAAGTGTTGTTACCAACACAGAGCCTTTGTGGTCTTCCAGTCAGAAAACTGGGGATCCGGTTGCACAGCCCTTTATTTATGCCAAGTTTTGATTAGCTTTTCTATAAGTTGCATTGGAATCACCATATTTAATGCTGAGCTGAACTGTATGAATGACAGCCTGGCATAGTTCTTCTCTTCAACATGCTCCAATGTGAGGTGAAGTGCTACCGAAATGGCATCAGCAGTTGATCTGTTTCCCCGGTAGGCAAACTGCAGTGGCTCAAAGGATTGGGGTAGTACTGCAGTCAAATGTCTTTGAACCAGTTTTTGAAACATTTCATTACATTTCATGTAAGGGCCACTGGCCTGCAATCATTTAGGCAGGTGGATTTGGCTAATTTGGACAGAGGGATTATGTTGGTGACTTTGAAGCATGCTGGGACTTTTTCCTGGACAAGTGAGGTATTGAAGATGTCCATCAGGACTATGCTGAGTTGGTCTGCACAACATTTCGGTACTTTCCCCAGAATATTACCAGGGCCAGCAGGCTTTCTGGGGTTCACTTTCCTCAGCTGGTTCTTTACATTCATAGCACTGAATTATTGTACTGTCTCCTTTTGGTCATTGAGAAGCTTTACATCCTCCAGGTTGTTTTTCTCTTCAAACTTGCCATAAAATGTGTTCAGACTGTCTGGAAATTCAGTGCTGTCATTGCAATGAGCTGGCTTGGTCTTGTAGTCAGCTGTTGTATGCCATGCCACAGGCTTCTTGGGTCTTTTGCATCCTTGAATCACCTGTCTGTTCTCTTTCCATACTCACTATTGGGCTCCTTTTTACCCTTTTTTAGATTAGCCCTTGCCACACACATACCTTTCTTATCCTTTGCCTTGAAAGCAGTGTTTCTTGCCCTCAGCAACTTGTGCACCTCACTGTTTAGTCATGGTTTTTGATTGACTCTTACTTTAGTATGATGTCCATTACATCCTCCATGCATTTGGATATGTAAGCCATAGTTGTCACAGCATATTCATCTATGTTTACCAGACTGTTCACCGTGGCTGACTCCCCGAAGACATCCCAGATTGTGGTATCACAGCAGTTCCTGAGACTTTCTATGGCTCCTTCCTGCCAAACTGTGATTTGTTACATAGTGGGTTTCTCTCTGATCAAGCTGGTATTAGTTTTATGGAGATGTGATCAGAGCCACCCAGGTTTGGTTGTTGTACAGCTCTATATGCCCCTTTCATGTTAGTGTAAGCCTTGTCTAGAGTATTTGCTCCCCTTGTGGGAAAATACACAGTTTAGAAGTAATTGAGTAGCACCTCCCTGAGATCTGCTTTGTTGAAGACATCAGCTATCAAAAATGCACATTCAGAATTTTTGCACTGCAGCTCACATATAGTATCATGCAGTATATTCAGTGCTTCAGTGATGTTAGCACTTGGTGATATATATACAGCTGCTACATAGGCATCTTTTAGTTCTTGGGCACATAAAAAGGTCTGCATTTCAGTATCTGAAATTCCACATTTATAGAAAAATGTTCATTCACAATGTTACAATTTTTGCACCAGCTATCATTCACAAAAATGCACACTCTACCTTTGTTTGTTTTTCCACACATAGCTAGGATCCTATCAGCTCTAAACAATGTGAAACCATCGTTTCATTTTTGTACAGCATTGTATAGTCTTATAAAAAGAAAACAGATATGGTAAATGATACAAACTTTTATGTACTTCAGACATCTTTATGCGATGAAATGGACAGCAGCTGAAGTTACAAGGCTAAACTCTCAGGTAGATGAGAAAATGACAGAAAAGCTGAATGAAATAGCTGACTGAATGAATGTCGCATTCAGAAACAGTAACTACATTTTATAATGTGCTAATCTTTTAAGCATGCGTTAGAAGAAAACAAAACAATCGCCAAATTAAGGAGAATCTCTGCTGTATAGAAATTAGCAAATTAGTTGAGACAGTTGTTCTCTAGTTAGCATCAGGATCTCCACTTGTTTTATTAAGACTTTTTGAAGGGCTAGTCTCTCTTATAAGCCAAGATTCAAAAAAATAAGTTATGTACCTACCATAATGTTCCATGTTAGCTGTCTTCTTCTCGCCTTCTTTCTTGCTGGTTGGGTTTGGAGCCGATCCTCGGCTCCGACTCGGCCATCTTCAAAAGCTCGAGAGCTGCTTACTGGCTCGAGGCCCCCCTATATCCCATGATGCCTGGCGCTAGATACCCAGATCTCATTTGGTAAGTCTAACTGCAGACATAATAATAAAGGAATCCTATCCTAGAATGCATATATCCTACTGGAGAGACTACTAGTCAGAAAGGAATAGCCAGAGAAGACTCAGCCAGTGAAAAGTCAAGAAGAACTCTTCTCAGTCCACTAGGATAGGGGGATGGAGGGTGGGACACTAGAAAGAAGGCAAGAAGAAGACAACTAACATGGAACATTATGGTAGGTACATAACTTCTTTATGTTAAGTTGTCTATCTCGCCTTCATTCTTGCTGGTTGGGACAGCGTCCCTAGCACCTAAAATCCTGGAACAGTGGAACTAAAATAAGCTCTGCTCCTGGAAACCAAATCCAACTTGTAATGCAAAATGAAAGTATGTGGGTTTGGCATGTAGCCACAGCACAAATAGATTCCATGGGCAACCTAGCCTGAAAGGCCACCGAAGTAGCTAAAGTTCTGGTGGAGTGACCTTTTAGTTTAACTGGCAATTCTTTATTCCTCAGTTGATATATGAATGTCATGATGTGTTTGGTTTGCTGTCGTGGTAGGTCTATGCGAGACTGGAATTGTAGTGAGTGTGGTTTCCTTCTCCTCCTGACTGGTTACGCCAGTATTGAGTTGAGAGAGCTTATCCTCCAGTTTGGCTATATGGTTGCATCTCTCACATGTGTTGGAATTTGTTGGGAGGAGGAGAGGGTTATCTGTGTACATGTTGCAGTTGTAACATTGCCTCAAGATTCCCAGATTCACCAGCTGGACCGGAGAGGAGATTGACAACTGACCTTTGGACATGCTAGAATAGTATTGGGAATTCCTTTATAATTGAAAAAAGGGCCAATGGGGAACAAGGTACTCAAGGGGAGATTGTGAGGGTGTAGTGCCTTTAACTTTTAGTGCTGACTTATATAATTGCTTTAGTCAGCAAGTGCCAGGCTTTAGAGTAGGAATAGGGTGTTTATTATGAGAACTAGATCAGTTCTAAGGGGAAAAGTGAAGAGCAGACTTTGTGGAGCCAAGAATGGTTTAAACCCAATTAAGCGGCGCTGCCCAATGCTACGCTATGCACAAAATCGCGCAAAGCCGCGCTAAAGCGGGTTTTATACAGGGGGACTTGAAAGAGCCAAAAATTGGCCCAAAACGGCCAATAGACTACTAGATTCTTGTACTGGGAACATTCCTCCAGGGATAGATAGGCTGCTCTAAGCTCCCCACTGCCACTGGTGAACAAAAAAGCCTCCCTTTATCCAAGAAAGGAAATGGGCAACACAGGAACTTTCCAAAAGTCCAGAATACAGCAAAGCCTGTATTTGGACTACTCTAGGTCAGGAAAGACAGGAAACAAGGATAATTTTTTTTTTTTTTTTTTTTGCAACAAACAGCAGGAAAATGCAATAAATATGTAACACAGGCTAGCACACTTGAGTGTGTAGCCTCAACAGGTAAATGCAACAAACAGGGCAAACTTTAAATGTGCAGGTGCAAAAACAACTTTAAACAGTTTAAAACAGTTCAAGAAGCAGAAATACTTGCAGTTTAGCTAGATTGGACAGTTGCCCAGGTAGTAGCAGCAAAAAAATACACTTTTGTCAGGTTAGCAGTCACTCTACATGATAGAGCAAAATCCCAAAAAGGGAAGGCATCTCTGATCAGTATTAGCAAAAAACTACGGACACTCATAAAATTGTCTAAGGCTAGCTTCAAGAGAAAAATTGCACAGGACACTAAGGATAATCACAAGGCTTTCTTTAGTTATGTTAGGAATCTGGGTGGGAATTCCCAGATATGCTCAGAATTAGTCCAAAATGACAAAACATACACCGAACCCACAGACATTGCCAACATCCTAGCTGACAGGTTCAGCGCAAACTTCTCCCCCCCTTCCCCACCAAAAGGGCAAATATATATCCCAGCAGAGTGCTGCCCCCCTGACATCTCAGATGCTCAGGTAAGAGCCACCTTCTCTAAAGCAAAAAACACAGCATCAATGGGACCAGACAGTGTCCCGGGCTGCATCCTACATGAATTCCAAGAAGAACTAAACCCAAACATAAAACTACTGTTCAATCTCAGCCTTACTACAGGATATGTACCCAAAGAGTGGCATACAGCAACAGTGGTCCCTCTCCACAAAGGTGGTACCTCAACAAATCCTGGAAAGTATCACCCCATAAGCCTGACTAGCTTGATCTGCAAAGCTATGGAAAGGATCATCATGGACCTCATAAATAAAGATATTGGGGACCTACAGACACTGGATCCTACCCAGTTCGGCTTTGTTAAGGGCAGATCCTGCCTCTTAAACCTGGTTGATTTCTTTGAAACAGTCACCAAGGCCATTGACAAGGGGAAGGAGGTCCACACAGCCTACCTGGACCTCGCAAAAGCCTTCGATACAATACCCCCACTTGGGCATTATAGATAAGCTCACCAGCTTAAATATAAACCCCTATGTCACTAGATGGGTTGCAAACTGGCTCAAGGACAGAACCCACATGGTTATAATTGCTGGAGCCATGTCAGACTCCAAACTAGTTACAAGTGGCATCCCACAAGGCTCAGTCCTGGGACCTCTCTTGTTCAGTATATATTTCTCGGAGGTACAGGCCAACACGGAAGGACTGTGGCTGACCAAGTTCGTAGATGACTGAAAACTGGGTGCCATAATCGACTCTCCAGCCAACACAAGCATCCTACAAAAGGGCCTCAATGAAACAGACAACTGATGTCAGAGCCATGGCCTCAAGCTAATCACCAAAAAGTGTATAGTCATCCCCTTTGGCAAAAACAAAGTGGCCACAAATTACCACATAGGGGGTAATCCGTTAAGTACGGAAGAAGTAATTAGGGACCTGGGGACCCAAGTTTATAGCAATCTCTCATTCAACAACCACATGGCCAAAGTGGTTAGAAAAACATTTTATATAGCCCACCTAATCATGAAGGGATTCACATCTAGATCAGGGGAGGTCATCGTGCCTCTTTACTCATCCCTCACCAGGTCCATAATTGAGTTCAATGCCCCTTTTGGGATGTACTTTACCAGACACCTGCAGCAACTGGAAAGACCCCAAAAGTACCTCACCAAGAGGATCAAAGGACTCAAACAGATGCCATATGCTGCCTGGTTAAAGAAACTCCAGCTCTACTCAGTGGCATGCCACCTGCTCAGAGGCGATCTGTGCCTGACGTATAAAGCCATGTCCAACCCAGAATTAATGGACATGCTGCACCTCAGAAAATCCAAATTCCATTGAGCTATGTGCTCGAGAGACTTGAACCTCAGCACTGAAATAAATAGGACATGCTGGAGGGACAGATTCATAACCCAGAGGCTCTCTTCACTCTGGAATAAAATCCCAGTCCAGGTTAGGCAGGGTCCCTCATTGACTCTCTTCAAGTGGAATCTTGATGAGTGGATGGGAGATCGTAGATTTACCCCGGGTATCACTTCTGTGTCACTGTTAGATGGAGGCACAGTATACTAACCTCGAAAAAGGGCATAGCAAAATTCATTTAAAATGGGTGGCGAAAGCCAAACACACTCTGGCTAGGCTTGTAAATGCCCTAGGGCAGATAGCCTAGTATGAACCTATGAACCTATGATAGAAGTCAACCACCTGGATAAGGTTACTTTGGAGACAGGAAGACCTTGTTTACCTACTGCATAAGACAGGAAAAGTTGGTCCGATTTTCTAATGTCCTTGGTTCTATGTAAATAAAAGCGTAGTTGTCTGTGAACATCTAACTGATGCAACTTCTATTCTGCCCTGTTGGAGTGGTTAGGGAAAAACACAGGAAGGTCTATGGACTGATTCAAGTTACTCTCTGAAGAAACCTTAGGAAGGAAGGAAGGTTTAGTCCTAAGAGCAACCCTGTCATTGTGGAACATGAGGTATGGGGGACGGATAGAAAGAGCCTGGAGTTCTGAAACTCTTCTGGTTGAACTACCAGAAAAAGGGTTTTCCAAGATAAGAACTTCAATGAACAAGAAGCTGCAGATTCAAAAGGGGGCAAAATTAGAGAAGCTAAAATCAAATTTGGATCCCAAGGTGGTGGAGGATCTTCATACTAGGCTGTCTGCCGAGGGGCATTTACAAGCCTAGCCCTGTGGCTTTTTGACACCTTTAGTATTTAGTATGGGGAACTAACCATTATTTTGCTGTGCCTCTGTTGAGCAGTGACACTGAGGTAATCCTGGGGTATCTGGGGTATATCTGCTCCCATCCATTGGTCAAGATTTCTCTTGAACAAGGCCAGCGAGTGCTCTGCCTCTCACATATAGGATTTTTTTTACAGCACAGCATAGGTCTTTGGGTGATGAATCTATCCTCCAGCACGCCCCTATTAATAGCAGGTGGGTTTTTTTCTCCTCCCTTTTGTGACTCGGATCTAGATCTAGATTTTTGAGGTGAAGCATATTCATCAAATCTGGGTTTGACATGGCCTTGTATGTTAGGCAAAGGTCACCTCTGAGCAGCGTGGCGACTGAATAGAGCTGGAGTTCTTTCAGTCGGGCAGCATAGGACAGATGTTTGAGACCCTTTATCCTTTGGTGAGGAACTTTTTGTGGCCTCTCCAGCTGCTGCAAGTGTCGGGTCAGATACATTCAAATGGGGCATTGTACTTTATCATTGGTCTGATGAGTGATGAGTATAGGGAGACTATGACCTCCCTTGATCTAGATCATGATAAGGTGGGCAATGTAGAAGGTCTTCCTAACTACTTTAGCTACATGGGTGTCGAATGACAGACTACTATCAACCTGGGTCCCCAGGTCCCTGATAACTTCTTCTGTGCTCAGTGGATTGCCACACCTTTTGGTAGCTAGGGTAAACTTTTTTTTTCCGGTATGACTATGCATTTTTGGCATTTAACTTTAGGCCATGACTCTGGCACCAGTTATCCGTTTCTGTGAGACCCTTCTGAAGGATATCTGTGTCAGATGTGTTTTCTACTATGGCGCCCAGTTTGCAAACTGCAAACTTTGTTTTGTCACATATAACCTCCTGTGAAAGTAGATGCCAAACAAGAGTGGGCCCAGGACTGAGCCTGTGGTACACACACTTGTGACAGGCTTTGAGTCTGACATGGCCCAAAGCAACTCTGACCCTGTGGTCTGTCACTCAGCCAGTTGCAACCCATCTTGTGGGTTAACATTTAAGCTGATGAGTTTTTCAATGATACCCGAGTGGGTATTTATATCGAGGCCCGCCAGATCGAGGTAGGCTGTATGGACTGCCTTTCCTCATCAATGGCTTTGGTGACTGTTTCAAAAGTCAACCAAGTTTAGAAGGCATGATCTGCCTTTGACAAAGCCAAACTGGGATGGATCCAAAGTCTGCAAATTCCCTATGTCTTTATTTATGAGGTCCATTATGATCCTCTCCATGGCTTTGCAGATAAGGCTTGTCAAGCTAATGGGCCGGTAATTTCCAGGGTCGGTGGAGGCACCGCTTTGTGAAGTGGGACCACAGTTGCAGTGCGCCACTCCTGGGTACGATCCAGAGGTAAGACTATGATTAAACAGCTGTCCTAGCTGTGGGTTTAATTCCTCGTTGAGTTAGGTGGAGCACACAGCCGGACACCATCAGGTCCCATGGATGCTGTGTTTTGCTTTGAGATGTTTGGGGGCTGCAATAAACTGGTATAGATATCTCTCCTTTGGGGAGGGGAGAAGTTTGCACTGAACCTGTCAGCCAGTATGTTGGCAATGTCTGTAGGATCAGTAATCTTCACATCATTTTGAACTAGTTCTGAGCATATCTGGGAGTTTCCTCCCAGGTTTCTAACATAGCTAAAGAAGGCCTTATGATTGTCTTTTGAGTCTTTAACTATTTTTCTCTCAAAATTTGCTTTGGATGATTTTATGAGAGCTCTTAGTTTTTACTTACAGTGATCAAGGGTGTCTTACCTTTTAAGGATTTTGCTCTATCTTGTAGTAGCTTCCTCCTTTTGTTGTAGAGTTTGTTTATGGCTGGGGTCCACCAGACTGGACGCTTGCCTTTGGTACAAAGAGTCTTTGTTTTGCATGCAGTCCTGCAGGTGCTGGTAGAAGGCATTTGTAAGTGATTCAGCGGCTTGAGTACTGTTTTCTGCGGGCCGGGGCCTTAAAGGAGACCACACTAGTCTTTAGAAGTGTGAAGTCGGCTCGGTAGTTCTTTACTGTGGTCTTTTATTTCAGGTGGGTGGGATGAGGATCTCTAGCGAGATTAGTTTGTGATCTGATCTCACCAGTGAGGGGTATACTTCGTGTGTTGAACATTGTGCTCCCATGTTCGTGATGATGAGATCAAGTATGTTTTCTCCTCTTGTGGGATGGTGACTAGTTGTTCCATGGCATTTGAGTTTATGAATTCCAGGAACTTTTGGGCTAGGGTGTTTGGGCTTGAGTAGTGTTCCCAGTCTATATTAGGGTAATTGAAGTCACCTAGTATGATGGTGTTTGGTGATACATTTATCCTCTAGTGTTTTCAGGAAGGCCATGTGAGGTTCCTGAGTTTGTGAGGTGGCCTGTAACATGCTACAATTTGTAGAGCAGTCTTGCCTATTGTTAATTGCACCTGGATGGTCTCCGATGCATCATGCGTTGCCACCAGTCTTGAGGTGTGGGTGTCTTTGATGAATATGGATACCCCACCTCCTTTCTTGGTATTGTCCTTTGGGGGCATGATAAGAGGTAAAACCTGATAGTGCTGGGGTGCTCTCAGGAGCCTTGAACCAGGTTTCTGTCACTGCACAGACATCGATGTTCTCCATACTGAGAAGGGCCTCGAGTGCGTGCATTTTGAGATTTAGACTTCTGGCATTGAGCAGCATTACCCTTAGTTTTTTTCCTTTTGTGTTCTAGGGTGGTAGGTTTAGAATTTGAGCCTTGCCTAAAAAGGCACTATGGGGTGGCAAGAGCCTTTGCCAATATCCGGAATCCCAGGGTGACAGGTGCAAGCCGCAGCGTGGCTTGTCCAGCATGTCATCCCAGGCAGACAGACATTGGATCCCCTTTGAATGACACCAGAGTTTAAGCCAATTGTTAAAGCTGATCATCCTATCTCTGTATTGTGGCATCATTCTTGGTGAAGGTAGGATACTGCTCAAGGTCAGGGTCATACCTGCCTGGGCTACATAATCAGAGAGCTCCTCAATGTCTCTTTTCATGTAGTCCAAGGAGGAGGTCGTTTACACCAGCGTGGACAATGACTGAGTCGTATTTGTACCTGCTGTTGAGAGACCTGAGTGCTTGCGTTATGTGGCGGATTCTAGCGCCCGACAGGCAGCTTACTGTGACCTTCTCCTTACTCAGTCTGGTGAGCGGTTCCTTTGAAAAAGGCTTTGCACAGCTTATGAGACATGATATTGTTTTCCAACAGGCCAATGTGAAAATTTGAAATTGCAGCTAACTGAACTCTAATTGTAGCGGAAGTGGACCCAGCATGGAAGAGTTCCGCAAGAAATTCCAAAATGTAGTGTACAGGGGCTGAAAAGGGGTCTATACGTTTAGCCTCTGCCCAGGAAGAAAAACGTTTCCACTTACTAGCGTAAGTTTTTCTAGTCATAGATTTGTGTGATGACAAAATGATTTTGCGCACAGAGGGGGAGATATCTGGAAGCCTGGCTAAAGTTGGAAGTGGAGCAACCAAGCCGTGAGCTGGAGAGAACATAGGGATTGGTGCAGCCCACCTGATTGATGAATCAGGAGGTATGGAAGAAGGTCCAGAGTCCAAGGCTGCTCGAGAAGATGGCAATTGAGGAACAGGAACCATATTTGTCGAGGCCAGTAAGGAGCAATGAGGATCATTTTGCAACCCAATATGGTAGTTTTCTGAATTAGCTTCATGATTAGGGGAAAAGGAGGGAATGCATAAAGAAGTCCCTGAGGCCAATCGTGGACTAGAGTGTCTCTAGGGCAATGCCTGGGAAGTGGAAGGAGAGAGAAGAAACTGCTGCACTTGCTGTTGAAGGGAGTTGCAAAAAGGTTGCAGCAAGGTTGGCCCCATTTGCGGAAGATTTGGTCCACAACTACCTGGTTCAGAGACCACTCGTGAGGCATGAGAACTGCACTGCTTAGTCTGTCTGCTATGACATTGGACCTCCCAGGGATGTGCTTTGCAATCAGAAACCATTGGGAAGAGATTGCCCACTGCCAGAGTCTGAGTGCTTCTCAACATAGGGGGTAGGACCTGGTTCCACCCTGCTTGTTGATATACCACGCTACAGACATATTGTCCATTTGAATTGCAATGGTTCTGGTAGTAAGAGAATCCTGAAGAGCCTGCAATGCTAAGAGCACGGCCCTCATCTCCAAGACATTTATGTGCAGATGGTACTCGTGAGGTTGCCAGGTGCCTTGGACTGTACTGCCTGGATAATGCCCCCCCCCCCCGATCAGGGAGACGTCCGTGGTCACCGTAGCAACTGGAGGGGGGAGTACAAATGGTCTGCCATGGAGCACTGATGTGGAGACCATCCACCACGCAAAGTGCTTCTTGCATGCTTGTGTGATCATAATCATGTAAGACATGGGAAGCTGCTGGAAGGACCATTGGTTGAAAAGAAGCCACTGGAGAATCCTCATGTAAAAACGAGCTAGAGGGACAAGTATGATCGCTGCTGCCATGAGACCCAGAATTTGATGGACAAACCTGTCTTGAATTCTTTCGCATGCTAATAAAATCTTCACATGCTGGCAAATCACTAACACCCTGACTTGTGGGAGGCTCGCTGACATATCTTTGGTATTTAAATTTGCACCTATAAAGGTGATAGATTGACAGGGCGACAATGCAGACTTTTCGAAATTTATTGTGATATCTAGCCTGGAGCAAGTGTCGATAGTGCAGTCTCTGGCTCGCAGAAGGTGATGTCTGGTGGTAGCAGTGAGGAGCCAGTCATCAAGATATGGAAACACCTGGAATCCTAGCCATCTCAGGTGAGCGGTAACTACTGCCATACATTTGGTAAACACCCTGGGGGCTGTGGTGAGACCAAAGGGCAGAGCTCTGAACTGATAATGGCTGGCTCCCAGTCAGAAGCGAAGGAATCTTCTGGAGTGTCTGTCTATTTTGATGTGGTAGTACACATCCTGAAGATCTATAGAGCACATCCAATTGTCCTGACCCAGGAAGGGCAAAATGGACTGTAGCATGACCATCCGGAACTTCATTCTTTGTACAGACCTGTTTAGTCTGCTGAGATCCAGAATGGGTCTCCAGTCCCCTGTCTTTCTTGGTACCAAAAAGAACCTTGAGTAAATTCTGGATCCTTGTTGGTCTGCTGGGACTTGCTGGATGGCCCTTTTTCTTAGCAGTTTTGAGACTTCTTGAACTGCTTGGTCCCTTAGATTGGGTGGAATGTCTGGAAGGGACTTGTTTGACCTTAAGGGGGTGCGAACAAAGGGAATTCTGTAGCCTCCGGATATGACAGACTATACCCATTTGTCTTGTGTTATGTCTTGCCAGGCTCTTGGGTACAGCGATAATCTTCCCCCAACTGCCTCCAGAGGTGGGCAGCCGGGCAACCCTTCAGGGATGCTGGAAGGGCTTCTCAGAGAAAGATACTCTGCTGCCTTGATTTTGTGGACCCCCTCTGCCATGAGGGCGGCATCTGTTATTGTTCCCTCCTCTGCCCCTGGATGGGAACTCACCACGTGTGTCCGGCAAGGCTCCCTGGGATTTCTGGAACCACATCTTTCCACTCTTCTGACCCTTGGGATATTGTCTGGAAGGAGTGGAAAATGGACACCTATGGCAGAGAGAGTCTTCCCTTCCTGCTCACACCTGGTAAGGGTATCCTTCACCTGTGATCCAAAGAGAGAGGAACCATCAAAAGGGGTGTTGGTGAAAGATGCTCTAAAAGGTTCCGCAAAGTTACATAGCCGCATCCAAGCGTGCCTCCTTAGGGCCACGCCTGTGCCTGCGGCTCTATTCACACTATTGGCTGTATACAAAATGAGCCTCATGGAGGAGTTTACCACTGAATTAAGAGTCACCAGCTGGGAGGCTGCCTTAGCCTGGGTCCCCTCAGCTGATGGATCTTGGAGGGTATCTTCAAGCTCTTTCAGGAGATCCCTCTGAAGATGGGTAAAGTGGCACAGGTAATTCAGGGACCTCATGGAAAAGGTTGCTGAAGAGAACATCTGCTTCCCATATCTGTCCATCGTCCTGGACTCCTTGTTAGGGGGATGGACAGATGAAGACGTTTCAGCTAACTCCTTCTTTGTGGCCGCCGCTGCCACCATGGCATCAATGGGGACACCTTTGATCAAGAACTGTTTGTCCTGTGGTGCAGTAATGAATTTGGCAGGTCTTCTTGGGGTCGGTTCCACTGTGTCTGGAGTTGTCCACGCCTTCCGAGCCACCATAGACATCAGTGGGTTGAAAGGCGAAGACACCCAGGAGGTGGAAGGTCAGGATCCAAACGCATCCAGGAATACCGACTTATGCTCAGAAGGGCTTAGGGCAGTCCAGTTCCCCCTCTGCCTAAGCATCTCAAGGATGTCCGAGAAGGAGACATCTTCAGAGGGGGATCTTGGGGACACTTCTGACTCCTGTAAGTTGGTATACGATGTGACAGACTCGGGGGAGTCAACATGCTTCCTCTTGCATTTCCTCTTGTGAGGTGGCTCCCTGAATGATCAGGGGAGGCCTCAGAAGAGGAGGATACACCCAAAGGGGTGTCCTGGAGCACTGGATCCCCACACTTGGGGTCTGGAAGAGGGGCAGAGGCTGACACAGGCACCCTAGGGGGAGGAGCTGATGGGGTCGATCGTGGGACTGACTCAAGGGCCAGTACACTCCTCATCACCTCAAAGGCATCCCTGCCCAGACGCAGAAAGGGCTCTGGTTCCAAAGAAACCAGAACCCCTTCCCACACTGAGGGGGATGTCTCCGAGGCAGATGTGGGAGCCAAGCTCACCTGAGCCGAAGCCCCGAGGGGGAGAGCGGGGTCAGACAAGGGTCCGATGCCACTCGCCCCCTTGGATCCGATGAGGGAGACTCAGTGCTCGGATCCCTCCAGGGACGGTACCATGGAAGGGATCGGAGCCGACGACAGAACCGAAGGAGAAGGTATCGGAGCCGAACGGTTCCACAACTTGAACCCCAACGAACTCTGGCTCCGAGCTCATAGGATGAGTCGGTGGAGGAATATCTACAGCTGTGGATGGAGCCGACACCTGATGAGGTGGAATTGACAACATTTTGGCTAGGGCCTGAGATTTTAACAGCCTACTGACCACTGTTTCCAAGTCATGGTCCGAAAGTCTTGAGAACCGAGAAGAGTGGGATGAGTGATGACTATGCTCCAACTGGAGCAGAGGCGACTTCAGAGCCGAACGTATCGACTCCAGAGAAGGAGACCTGGATCTTTTTCGACTCTCAGATGGCTCCGAAGAATGTGTCGGAGCCAACTGGAAGGGAGGAACATCGGTTCCAGCCGGAGCCGAGATGGATGGTATGGCTTCACCCAACGACGACTTCCTATTGGGAGCTGAAGGTTTAGGTGGCCTGGAAGATTTCATGGGCTGAGCCTTCACCGATGAATCTTGGGGTTTAAACAAACCCATCAGGATCAATTTGTTTTTGTGCTCCTGTAGGACTCTTGGACTGAAAGCATGGCAAATCGAGCAAGAGTCCTGCAGGTGCACGGCGCCTAGACATTAAACACAAGAAGTGCGACCATCTGTCAGAGACATCTTTTGACAGCATGAGTCATACTTCTTGAATCTGGACGGTTTAGGATCCTTGGACATCCTGGAGGAAAACCAAGGACAAGAAACACACACACAGAAAGGTTAAGTACTAACCACTAAAAATTGCAGACTACAGTTACCACAACCAAAAAACTACAAGCAGTACTACAACACTGTAGATAACTATCACTAAACACTAACAGTGATACTAAGGAAATTATTATTTATTTATTTATTTATTTGTTTGTTTTTAAAGGGAGATAGAGAGAAAGGTTATCCTCTAACTAAAACGGAAAAACCTTTCTGAGGTAAGGAGGGAGAGAGAGGAAGGGAGGACTCTCTATCTCTACGAGTTTTTTCTTGGGGAGAAATCAGTATCTAGACTAAACTACTAACAATACAACAGTCTAATCTAATCTAATTCTAAACTAAAAAACTAAACTAGCAGTTTTAAAAAAAAAAATATAAATATAAAAGTTTTATACGACCTGAGCCAGTAGAACACAACCTTAGAAATGGCAGAAAACAGAATCTGGGTATCTGGTCACAGGCATCAGGCAAGGGGGGATATAGGGGGCCTCAGGCAGCAAGCAGCTCTGTTTTGAAGATTGAAGATCAGAGAGAGGATCAGCTCGAGAACCAGCAGCAAAATGAGCAAGATAGAGAACAACAAACATTGATATTTTATAAAAAAGAAAAAAAATAAATGCAATGTCATGTTGTTGTCACCTGAGTAAATGCTGCTGATATTGAAAGTGGTGTTATAGAATCATATTAGTATGCCAATGTAGCAAGTTTATTTACTTATATTTTTATCCATTTGTTAACCTGGTGAGAGGATTGGGCAAATGATTTTTCACCCACAACTCAGGCCATGCTATCCATTAATAACAATAAGATATAAGGTTAATACAAAATCATGTATAGCACTTCTGAGCTCAAACAGGTACATTTAAATAGATTGTCACAATTCATAAAATGCTTGCGTCCAATGGATGGTCCAACACACACACACAGACACACTCATGTCCAGAATTCCTAACTAATTCCCTAGTGTGACCACGCAAGCCAAGAGAGAGACACACAGACAGATGCATGCACACACAGCCACACTCATTTGGCTTCATTCATGCTCATACAAACATGCATGCACGCACATACATACACACACACACACACACACACACACACACAAACACACACACACACACACACTCACACCAACACTTGCTTTCCCCTTTACTTAACTCACTTGCACTGTAATTGCTCTCATACAACAAAAAGGGTGACTGTCATCTTTTAACAGTGCTAACTTTTTGCTAGCCATGTCCTCTTGTGCTTTTCCAGTTTCCATGCTGGGCCTGGGAGAAGCTACATTTTTGAGTATGGGAATTTGCCCAGTTGGTTCTTCAAGGGTTGGCTGCAGTAAGAGTCCCATTTCCCAGATCAAGGTGTCATCCATTAGTCAGTTTCCTTTGAGGCATGTCCTCAAAAAAAAAAAAAAAGAAAAAAAAAAAGAAACAAAAGGTTAGATATATTTCATCTTTGACTACTATCTCTATTGATAAAGATGAATTACTTTAGCTCAGGGGATTTTTCAGGCTTTTCAGCTAGTGTATCACCAGTATAATGCTGGCATTAACTTTAGCCCCACAATTCCAGAGACAGTTTTATCAGAGAAATCTGATATTGACATGAACAGGGCTTCTTTTGCATTTTCTAAACAAGCCTGACTACTATTGTTAAGGAATGTGTTTCCTCATGCTCTTCTTTTTAGGAGTTTTCTTTTTTCTGAGTCTGTCTCCAGAATGAACAAAATATTCTTGCAGGAGCAAATGGATCTTCTGCCCTCTTTGAGAAGATAACCAAGACACGATACAAGTAGCTAAGCCACTTTCAACTCCTTATCCTACTATTATGCCACCCTTAGAGGGTATGTTTTCTTTTGCTATGTGACAACTTTCACCATCAATTTTAAGTCCTCAGAAAGTCAAAGGGACCCTATAAAGTTGCTCAGTCTCTCAAACATTTGTTTTTTCACCTCAGGTCTAATCCAGCAATTATCTCAAGTTCATTACTAGCTGCTAATAAAGTTTTGGTCAGTGCTAATCCTTTGCCTTCAGACAAGGATGACAAAACAGGCTTGTAAAAAGCTTCCTCTTCCTCAGCACTAGTCTTCAGGATCTGAATTACCAGGCACATATACTGAAGTATTTGACGACTTCTGTGGAGATTTTAAGAAATCTTTAACCCACTTTACCTTCAGAAGGTTGGCTTTTCTACATCCTATTATTGCTACTCTTTAAAGAATGTTTAGACATCTGAGAAAGAGAGTGAATGCTTGTGCTGTGCTTTTAGAGGTAGAGCTACTGGTACTGCAATGAGACTCTTTGCCTGGGTTTATAGTCAAACGTTTTCAGAAGCAGTAAAATCAAAGTATTTTGAATTATTTTTTGAACAGTGAGAATCTGATTGGTCCATCTGGTACTCAAGTTATCAAACAACTTGATGAGATGTAAATTAAACAAGAGTGTTACTAAGATTTTTCAACCCACCCTTTTTCTAAGTCCTTCATATCCTCTAGTTCTTTTTTCAAAAAGCAAACCAATTCCAACATGCTTCTAGTAAACAGGGATGTAAAAAGAAATGGCAAGTGGGGTCTAAAAACAAGCAAGGATCTTTTCAGAAAATGGCCAGACCTCTATTTCAGTGTGACTATGCTAGTATTCTTCATAACCTTCACCCCCCCCCTTGCTTCCTTCCCTTCAAATCAGTCCGAGAAAGTGGTTATCAATTTCCCCTTTTGGCAACAAATTGTTTCTGACAAAAGGGTTATGAGAATAGTTCAGGAGGGTTACAAATGGCACTGGATAGACACCTCCTATTTGGGAAATACCCCCATAAAACAATCAGAAGTCTTTCTTTGGGTTCTTCAACTCATGCTTTCTTTGAAGGTCATATAACCAGTTACAGAAAGCCAGAGGGGAACAGGATTTGATTAAAGATAGTTTCTGTTTCCAAAAAAAGATCCTTTGTGGTTACTAGTTCTTGACAGATCCTTTTTCATCTTGTTTGTGAATGTACCAAAGTTCATGATGTTGATCCTACAAAGCTACCTCTCATTAACTTTATGGGTTTCATGGTAACTCCAGTCTTAAAGATGCTTATCAGATTCTGATTACCACAGAGTTCAAAGCTTTCCTTTTATTTTCTATGTCTGGGTCACATTATTGGTTATCTGCATTACCCTTTGGGTTATCTACAGTTCCAAGTGTTTACAAAATGTCTGTTTCTTTGACACCCCAGGTAGTCGCATATCTCCTTATTTAAATGACTTACCTATCTTTGCAGAACCTTTTTCCAGGTGTTAGGAGGCCTGTTCATGGGTTACAAACCACCTTCTCAACATGGACTTTTAGATCAACAGTCAAAAATCCTCCTTAATTCCATCTCACAGAATTGTGTTTCTGTGATGCCTTTCAGATTCTTCCATGCAAAAGGCATTCTCAGGTGAGGGTACATATGGAAATATTCCTGATTCTAGTCTCAGACTTCAGCCAAATCAAATCTCATCATTATAGGGTTTATGTCATTATGATTATCATGATTCTACTTACCAGACTGCATGACAGAAACCTAATGTTTTTACATGGGCACAAAATTTTCACCTTCTAATTCTAGTCTAGGGTTTTGTGAATAGAAGACGTGTTTTGATGGAGGCAACAGAACAGATCTTCCTGAATTCAGGTCTCTCATTCTCTCTTTCAATCCCAGCTCAATCTATCACAACAGACTCTTACGATTTTGCTTGGGGTTTTATTTTAATGGGGTTAAAAGTACAGGATCCTTGGAACAAATCAGAAAGGGCAAAGCACATAAAAATGTCTAAGGGATTTTAGCTGTGATCCATGCTACAGAATCTCTTCATCATCTTTGGCCCACGGGACCTTTATAGGGGAATATAGACAACTTCTTCTTCTTCTTTCGGCTTTTTCCCGGTTAGGGGTTGCCACAGCTGATCACCAGTCCGCTCATGATTGGCAGTGGAGTTTTACGGTGTCGAGTTGCCAGCCTGGCACCCAACCTTCCACAGAAGGCACACACATACAAACACTCACACCCAGGGCCAATGTAGAGTGTCCAATCCACCTACAGCATGTCTTTGGGATGTGGGAGGAAACCGGAGCACCCAGAGGAAACCCACGCAACCACAGGGAGGACATGCAGACTCCACACAGAAGGCACCCCAGCTGAGAATCAAACCAGAGAACTTCTTGCTGTGAGGTGGCAACGCTAACTGCTGCACAACATCATAATGATATGGTATGTAAATGAACAGGGAAACACCAAATCATACCCACTAGGGAGGCCGGCAATGTTGGCTTGTGAGGTCACTCTGAAACATTGCTTAACTCTCCAAGCTTCCTACTTTATGTGAAATCAAAATGTAATGGCGTACAAGCTGAGCAGGACCACATTTACCTTTACAAATGGAAATTGAAGGAAGGTGTCTTAAGGGAATAAATCCAGTTGTGGAGAACATCTCATATAGATCTGTTTGCGTCATTTCAAATCAGATGCGAAGATGTTTTTCCAGGGCTCCTTGCAGGCAGGCCTAGAAAACAGATGCATTTCATTTGCTTGGAAGGGAATGTTCATGTATGATTTCCCCCTTTCCACTGAGATTCAGGGCATTCTAAAGACTGAGAATGTTTCTCTAAAGATCTTTGTGGTGACTTCCTTTTTTGTCCAGGCAATAATATCCCTCCTTTTGTATTGAACTGGCCAAGAGCAATTACCTCAAGCTTCCTCACAGATTGCCTGTACTTACACAAGATGGGGACAGTTTAATAAACAGAAGTAAAAAATGGTAACACCAATACCATGATGTAGATAATGTTTCACAAATAAACGCTAGTACCTAGACTTTCACCATAAGGCTTTGTCAGGCAAATGAGTACATATTACCATCAGTCCTATTTAAATACACATTGGTTAAAATCACATGACATCAAAATAAAGAATTCTTAAAGAAACATAATTAAAATTTATTTCTAATTTCTTTTAAAGCAGATTTTAAACTAAAGCTTTCATTCAAACCAGGATGTTGGTATGCTCTAAACCGTAAGATCCATTTATTCTCCTGTAATTCAGTATAATTAATCAAGTCACCCCTTTAATAAATTTATAAATATTCTGCAAGATACAGAAGTTAAAAACATGGGATGTATCTGTATTCTGAATATGTCAATACAGTGCATTAGTATCCAGTTTCTTTTTAATTTCAGACAGATGTTCACATATTCTATCCTTCAGTCTTCTATTACTTTTGCCTATATAAAACGCATTATATTGTGTGCACATAGCTATATAAATTATATTCATAGTGTTACATGGCTTCTAAAATAGAAATGTTTTAATCTAATAGGGTGTTTAGAGTTCCAGTAAAAATATATCTACAAAAATTACAATTAAAGCATTTTTGAGTACCACACTTCTATATCATACTATTATTCCAACATTTATTTTGTTCTTTATAACATAACTGAAGTTTTAAATTAGTTTGATTTTTATAGCCAAAAGACAATTGTTCCAATGACACATTTTTAAAAGTGGGTATATGGCTCATCATATACCAATGTCTTCTAATGATACCCTGTATGTTCTTAGTGTTAGCATCATATGGTAAAATACATCTAAATGCTCTTTTATTATTTTTATTTTTATGCTTATTAGAAGTACTACTGCTCCCATTATGGTGTTTTATATAACCTTCAGAAAAACAGGTAATATGGTTTTTTCCAATTCTTGTTTCATCTCCACTGTTAATTTATTAACCACATTTTCATTATAACCTCTATCCATAAAATCATTAGTCATGGTATTAAGTTGTTCATTCATCTGATCAAAATCCGTATTTAACTGTGCAACACGTCTAAAATGATTTTTTACAATATTATTCAGGGCATTCTAAAGACTGAGAATGTGTCTCTAAAGATCTTTGTGGTGACTTCCTTTTTGTCCAGGCAATAATATCCCTCCTTTTGTATGGAACTGGCCAAGAGCAATTACCTCAAGCTTCCTCACAGATTGCCTCTACTTACACAAGATGGGGACAGTTTGATAAACCCCAATCTGAAACATTTATACCTTACTGCCTGTATAATTATAGCTTGCTACCTTTTAGGCATTTCATTTCAGATAATGTACAGCAGGTACTGAGGGGGACAATAAACCCTTCTACTAGAAAATATTTGGTTACCAATCGGGAAGGATTTACTAGTTGGGGCCCATTCTGAGATTCCTAACACTTGTATATTTGTACAATTTATTATATTCTGGCCTGATTCATTCCTTTTGCAAGGTGTATTTCTCAGCCATTTCAAACTTGTCTGCCCATGGGTCCTCCTCTTTCTTCAAGAATTTATTGAAGCTGTTCTAGAAAGAGTTTCGCACCAGACCACCTAGTATAAAGGTGGCGTTTTTTTTCTTTGTCATGGAAAATAAAAATGTGCCATTTGAATAAGATCTTTTGGCTGGTTTTTTTTTTGTTAATTATTTAGATGACTGTGGTGCTTACTGTTTAATATCTGCAAGTCAGTATCCAAGTTACAAGTTCCCTGGTAGGTGAACCTTATTTGGTTTTCCTTAGACCAGGGCTAGATCCAGAGCTAGATGACCCATACATCTGTCTATGGCCGGGGGGGGGGGTCATAACATTAATTAAAAATAAATAATTTTCCCCCTTTGCTTGGTGCTCCCAAGCACATTAAAAAAGGATACATTTTCCAGCTTTGCTCAACATTCCCAAGAACAACATCAATTTAAAACAAAAAGATATGTTTTCCTATTTTTACTTCAAAGTTTCTTTGCTTTGTAGGCAATGAGAAAGCCTGAATACTGCAACTTTTCTGCTGACATGGGCGCTAACCAACAAGAAGGCAGGCACACACACAGACAAGAGTGACTAGGAAATGACAACGTGAGATTTGTAATTTTATTGCAGAACAAGCATAGAATTTGTGTCCAGCATTATGAGAGCACTTGAAAAGAAAAACAAGCAGGTAAAGGACAGGTGTGTGTGTGTGTGTGTGTGTGTGTGTGTGTGTGTGTGTGTGTGTGTGTGTGTGTGTGTGTGTGTGTGTGTGTGTGTGTGTGTGTGTGTGTGTAATGCCCTGGTTAGACAGGACAGTTTAGTTAAGTGATCTGATGAAGTCTCAGACCCTGTACCTTGATTACAGGAGGTACGAGCCTTAATCCTCAACACCAACGCATATTCCTTGGATGAGATCCTTGGTTTCCTTCAGTGCTGCTATTATTTAGATGGAAATATATTGGATGGTATGAAGTCTACGAGTTTAATGTTAATATCTTAATTAAAAATATATTGTTAATTTAGCTTGTTTTTTGCAGGCGCACACTTGTGAAATGCACTGTGGGCTACAACAGTTTGGCGGGCACTTAGTGCAGATGAATAAGGTTATGAGCTGTTAAAAACTACATTGTTTGATTCCTTCAATTTTCATGTGTTTTCTGAGAGATTCTGCTAAGTTACTTCACCAGACAGTACTCCTACACTGCATCTGAAGAGAGACTCAGCCAGTGGGCTGTCCCAGACTGTTTGGAAATGCACTGCACATTTTTCTTTTGATTTCCTGTACCCTTCACATAGACATTAATTAGTTCTTAACTAATTATTATATAGTTATATGAGTAAAAAAAATCCCAGCACGTATCTTGTTGTTTAATGGATTGCCAGATACACTTTAATTAAATGCAAGTTTCAAGAGAAGAAACGTTTACTGAGTAACAACTCATGTTAAGTCTGACTTAAATGTGAGATGCATTGCTTAGAAAGTAGCTGTCAGTGTGTTTTTTTTTTCCTGCAAAATTTGAAGTTTTAAATGAAATCCAAAATCTCTGTGACAGTAGTAAAAGTAAAGAAGAAAATAGTGTGTACGCTGACAGGCGTGAACAATGTTTATAGCAAATGGGAAGGGAGAGCCAAGTAATGTGCTACTGGTATGGCTGATGAGGGGGAGGAGGATTAATTACCCTGCATAGAGACCCATTTGCCCACAATCCAGTTCTGTTGACGCTGCAGGTGTATGTTGAAACAATACAGCATTATTAACCATTCAAGTATGTCAGACCTGTACCAAGTGATGTCGGAAAGGATAGCTATTCCTGATGACAGAAAAGACATATGGAGGTCAAAAGCAAGATGTAGTATCCTACAAATATTTAAGAACCCTGCCACCTCAAAAAAAAGGCAGTATGCTATATGTAATATGACTTGTGGGTTGTTGAACAAAACAAAAGCTACTGCTGCATTTTTATTGTCTCTGATTGTTTTGCTTTATTCATTGCACTCAAAAATGAATTAATTAATAGGCTTGGATTGTGTAATATAGCACAACCATGTTACATTTTAGTATTATTTTTTAAGTACATTCTTTACAGCCTCCAGCAACTGCAAAGGTGCTGATATTTGTCAGGACATATTGTCTGTATTGTTCAGAGTGATGTTCAGAACAGTCTGATCTTCAGCATCTATTACATAGTCATGGTTGCCTATTACTTTGATATAGTCTTCTGTACAAGATTAGAAAAAGGAATTCTACATTTAGTTAACTGTTACTGTGATATTTATAGCAGAGGACTATAGCTCCAACTTGTTAATGAGCTGCTTCCTGTGGCAAGCGTGCAAGGTTTGAATCTTTTTACCTATGGTACATTGAGCCAATTACTTAACAAGACAGTGGTTTTGAGCAGTTAGG
The DNA here is from genome assembly GCF_019279795.1 of Protopterus annectens. Taxonomy (NCBI): domain Eukaryota; kingdom Metazoa; phylum Chordata; order Ceratodontiformes; family Protopteridae; genus Protopterus; species Protopterus annectens. The sequence continues at coordinate 1,175,964,175 of NC_056741.1, read as the reverse complement.
AATTTGGGCTAGGCTCCTTAGTGGTCTTCTGGACTGCAGTCCTAGTAACTATGAGCCTGTAGTAGTTGTTTGCCAGTGATCCCCTGCTGCATAGCTTATCTAGTTCAGGAAATATTATTGTAATATCACCAGAACACCATTTGAATGCATCATAGGTAATTTATTCTTCAAGGGCAACAGTTACTGCATTTGTAGGTAAAACACTGAAATACTTAGATGCTTGCCTGAAACAACCTCTGCATTAGTAATAGTTCTCTCTAATGTCAAATTATTTAGATGACTTACATCTGCAGAGATTGTGCATATTAGCTATTAGCTTGGCACATGTTATCATGTGACTAATATTTCTTATGCTCTCATATATACATTTTTATTTAAACTGGAAGTATCTTATGATATGATGCTGGTGATCTTTATACAGTTTAAAGTAGCTCATCCAAAGCTACCACTGAGGTACATGTAATGTATTTCTTCATAACAATAAACAGTGTACAATGTCAGAGTGGCTATTATTACTGGTGGCGGTCAGTTCTCTGTGAATTCAAGTATCTTATGCTCTTATTTGGTCACTTTAAGCAGTCTTTAATCTGGATTTGTAGGACTAGTGAATGTGTGTGTGACTTAAGTAGGAATACTATGGCTACTGTGTGTTTGTGTGAAACAAATATGAAATATGTGACTTTGGTCATTATTACTTTTTGACAAAGACATTTGAGAATGATGCACTCCACAATGTAGCTACAATTTCTGGATTTGGGGGGTGTATCAAGCAAGAAGTATAATTTAAAACCATTAGGAAGGTGAATCAATTAACACATGAATGTATGCATTCTCCTAAAAATATATGCAGGGTGCTCATGGTTTAAAAACAATCCAGGTACACAATCTGCCACTGACCAAATGTGGTTACAATGAATGTATCAGTGCATTTTCAAAGAATGTGAGCTTCAAGGGAAAAAAAAAGTTTATTGTCATGATAAGTCTGTTTTCAGTATCTGTTTTTTGTTTATCAAACAGCCATCAGTGTTTGTGCTATGAAATTTGAAATACAAGCTTAAATTAAATCCACATGTCTGTAATCATCATAGAAGTAAAGAAACTAGTATGCACACAGTTTTGAACAATGTTTATGAAAATTGGGGAGAGACAGAAAATCAATGAGACACAGGAGTGTTTCCCCACCTAGGGCACCATTTGACCATGATCTGATTCTGCCTTAGAGATAGAGTTACTTCAATAACAGATCCCACCTTCATGTCTACAGTACTTTCAGAGTTTGCTTTCCTTATATTCGCTCTTGAATTTTAAAACCATGGACAAAATGATTCTCTATATTCTGGACATGTCTAAACAATTCAGATATTACATTATCAGTACTTGCAATCAGCCTTGGTGGGAACTTGGTTGTGTTGTAAAAGTTCTTGGCTCTATCTATTTTCCTGATTGGATCACTATCATGGTCTTTGTTTAATGAACTATATATATCATTAGACCAAAACATTTTTCTGGTGTTTTAATTTCTCCAAGTCTTTTGGGTTTCTAATACCATGATGGGAATGGACCCCATTCCTAAGTCAAAGTACAATTAAAGTTCATGAAATTAGTATTGTTTCACTCTTTGATGTTAGCCAAAAGTGCTCTTTGCAGCACCTGCAATGTGCCCAGTAATGACTCCTACTGCAATTTGTATGTTGTTACATGAATTGGTAACATATCTAAATACGATTGTAAATTATTTTTTATAAGACCAGTTGCTCCTACTACTATTGGAACTGTCTGGGTATCATTCTTCCACATGGCTCTCGTTTCTGCCTGCAGACCGAGGTATTTTATGACTTTGTGTCTCTCTGTACCCAAGACACTGTAGTCACTAGGTGTGGTGATTTCAATGATCAATGCTACTTTTTGTCTTCTTTTCTTGGAACACTATATCTAGTTTTCTAGCATCTATCTTTTGGAATGTTGGTATTGGGTGATCCCATGTGATTATACAGTTCATCATTTTCTATGATTCTCTGTGGCTCATGTTTCAGTGCTTTTCAGCCACTTTGATATCATAATGTTTGCACAATCTCCAATGTAACAATCTCGCCACATTATTATGCCTTTCAGTATACAGTCCCTGCGCCATAAGAGAGTCGCAACCAGCAGTAAGTTATGTGACTGTTTCCAATTTGGTTTTGCAAAACCTACATATATCTGTTTCTCCCACATGTTCAATAGACTTAATAAACCAACTTGTGTATGTAGCCTACTATCTTGGGCTGCCAATATTAACCTTTCATTTCTTGATGTAAATTCATCTCTCCTTAACCATTCCTGCATTCATTCTTGATCAACATGAGGTTCTTCCAGAAGTTTTCTATACTTCCTATATTTATGTTTTTTCCACATTTCTTGCCTTCTCATCTGATCCTTCACCTTATATTCTTTCTTTTGTTTTTATAGCACATTCAGTTGCTGCCTGATTTTTATCCACTTCTGGTTTGATTTCTATTATGGTTCATATGCTGACCCGATATTTATTTATTTTTTTTATTTAACATTTGTTAACCGGGAAAGTCAGACTTGGAACGAAGCCAATTTTCAGCGGCGGCCCAGAGAGAAAGGCTCCATATGTTGATGATATGTTGTGGACAACAAGATGTGGTATCTGTTTTGTCTGGCTTCTTATAGCAGCTTGAATTTCCTGTAAGCATAATTTTTTGTTCTGTATCGGAGAGAGTATTGTTAAATGTAGAAGCCAAAGCACTTGCAATCAGTCTTGGAGAGAGCATGACTGTGTTGTAAAAACTCTTCGGTCTGGTTTATCTTGTTTGCACAGATCTGTTTTACTGAATGGATTGCTACCCTGGTCTTTGTTTAATTAACTACATATCACTGGACCAAAAAATTTTCTTGGCCATTTTCGCTTATGTGCCGACCTGATAATTTATGGACAATAAGCTGTAGTATCTGATTTGTCTGGCTTCTTACAGCAGATTGAATTTTTTTTCCAGCCATTCCACGCTTTTTTGCTGTTGAGATTTTAAAAGCCAGTATCTCTCACTTTTGTCCTTTATGGCAATTTGACTACCAAATTTTGTCAGTTGTGAACACTTAGTACTTTTCCCACCTATTGTTTTGCATAGATCCATAACACTGATGGACCACTCAGCAAGCAAGTTTTGCTCTTGAGTAAGTCTCCTTTACTGCAATCATTTTCTCAGTGCTCCCATCTGCTTAGCATCCTTGCCACACTCTGAGAGGGTACTGAATAAATCCTGTGCCATCCTTGGCAGAAAAAAAGGATTTATTCTACTGTTTCACACTTCATTTAACAGCTTTATCTGATGACCTTTTGTTTTCTTGTACCCTGCTATTGTACTGTTTGCCGATTGCTAAGAACTGCACTTTTACAATTTCCTGGCAGTGTTACTATGTAATTAGTTACTTTGGATTTTTATTCGTATTTAATTGTTCTATTCCTGCAATGTTAGTCCTGCAAAAGGGATTCTATATAGTTTCCTGAGTTTTAAGTGCCTGTATAAATTCTGAGTGTTAGCAAGACTCTTGGCTGATTCCCACACAGCTTGGGAATGCTTGGTGTCCTTGCCTGTACCTCTGAAGCGATTCCTTTTTTATCATGTTCCATCCAAGTGAAAGCTAAGTAGTTGTATTTAAAATGTGCTCTTCCAGAAGCTAGTCAAGTGATTGACTTCTGGGTTCTTGTTTTATTTGCGCATTTATCTGTATTTAAGTCTGAAATTAATACAGTTGCTCAAACTGTCTTGGTATTTGTCTGATTGACTTGAAAATACCTTGGCTAGCTAGTTTGTCAAGTTTACCTATAAAACTAGTACTAGGACTGTAACCTGCAATTTAGTGCTGCATTGAGAGGAGTTAAGATCAGAGCAGCTAGCTTGTGCCTCCGAAAGTGCTAATACCATAGCACTATTCAACTCTAGTCTCTAACCCCAGGACACCTCTGTAAAACCCAGTCCTCAGACTCTAATTACTCACTCTAATACAGGTCCAGCCAACATGGATATACAATTTCCAAATGTATCTGTAGCCATCTTGGTAGATATGGGCATCCTAAGACAATGTAACAATTGTCTTGTGTTCACTGACAACCTCTTAATCCTTAAAGAAACCAACATAGTATGCAAGAGATTTACATACACAATTTCCTTGGAGGCAAAAATCTTGTATACAAACATGGCTGTCAATAACACACACACGACATCCACCACACAGAGTCCATACACAGACTATTTTATGGTGAGACACTAGAAAAACAATCTCCCCAAACCTCAAAGACCTCCTAAGCCTGAAGATGGCAATGCCTATCCTCAGCAATCTCTAAGCATACACAAAAAGCAACACCAAACAGCACACATAAGCCTACACCAATGGACCACTGAAAACAAGGACCAAAAAGCAAGCAAAAATTTATCCAGGACTCTTGTCATAGGAGATTCCACTGTATGACACATGCATGTTCCACTCATCAGCCTGGACAAGGAGAGGATTACAGTCAGTCACTTATCTGGAGTTAGAATCCACCAAGTTACGCATGTATTTAAGTCACTGCACCATAGGTACCAGTATGATTCTATTACAGTCCACATAGGCATAAATGACCTGAGATATACCTCTCTGGACTATATGAAAATCCTAGCTCTCAACCTCTCAGCACAAAAAGTCTGGATAAAGCCAAAAATAATGGAGGGACAAAGCTTCAAAAATAGGGACAATTTTTAAATGTTGTTCTTTTAAACCTAAACAAGTTGCTAGAATAAAAGGTCTTTTGTCACCATCCATTTTCTGAAGGATATGAAGTCTGAAACTCAAATGCTTGTCATTATTTAGTGAATTCATTCCTCACCTATTTGCCACAAAACTCCAGAAAAAAAAAATTATGAGAAACATACCAAAAGTATGAGTCAAAAAATCAGGATATTCTGTGAAAATCTGGACAGTTGAGAGGTATGATGATGACAGACATTATGGATATCTTTGAATGTGTTTCAGACCAGTATGTGCCTTGCATTGTGCAGCATTCTACCTTCACCAAAGATGATGCCAAAGTATGTACAAAAAAATGACTGACTTTAACAACTGGCTTTGCTTCTGGTGTCAGTCCAAGGGGATTCAGTATCTGTCAGTCTGGGAGAACATGGTCAACAGACCACATTGCTATGCCAAAGATGCACCTGTCCTCACTGGGCTTCTGGGTTTTAGCTAAAACTTTCTCCACACCCTCAGAGCCTTTTTTAGGCATTGCCATAATGACAAACCAACCAACATAGCAAAGAAAACACAGGGGAGCCTAAGGGTGTTACTGCTCGATGCTAGGAGCCTTAAGAAAAAACTCCACACCCTATAAGCTCTCCTCACTCTAGAGACTATAGTTATCTGTGCCATTACCAATACATGGTTTAAAGCCATAGAAAGTACTCCAGCAGTGCAAGACTACAGTGCCTTCAACACATTAAGATATCAGCCACACAGGCAGGGACTTAAGGTGGAGGTGTCTCAATCTGAATTAACAATAAGTATAATTCACGACTGGTTAAACAGGATGATACCCTAGATTTCATCCAAGTGCAATTCAGCTTAGATAGTGTCCCTTAGCATATCATAGCAAACAATCCCACAACTCTTAGTTAGAACTACTGGAAGCAATCACCATCCAACCAAACACATTATTCATGGGAGACTAACTACTGCCTATAGACTTGGAGACATATACTGTCTCTAACTTGCAAGCAAAACATTTCCTGGACTTTATTAACACAAATATATTTATCCAGTTAGTGTGCACTTCAGAGGATCCAACATACTGGACCTACTTCTTAATAATATGGTACAGTGCTGCACCCCCCCCCCCATGTCACACCCTCACTGGTGAGGTTGGATACAGCCCTGATGGAGTTTTTGCTCATCTGCAAAATGGCCATCATCAGAAACACTAGTTCCAAGGATTTGAACTTTGCTTGCAATAGAAATAGAACATGCTGGTGAGACAGATGTGTCACAAAGGTTCCCCATGTTCTGGAATAGGCTCTTTATCCATGTGAAGCAGTGCTCATCCCTAACCTTATTCAAATGTAATCTTTGACCATGGAATGCAAAATTGGAAATTTATCCCCAGTCTGGCCCGCATGTCTCTTATACAGTGAGGCCAACTGTAAACATTCCCTAATTAACATACCACACATAACTTTTCAGAAACCTCCTAAGAAACATACTGATCCTAACAAATATCCTCTTCCAATTAAGATGCACGTATTGTAAGGGGATAAACTTGGGTTGGGTTGCAGGACTAGGCTTATAAAAACCCTGGTGGTCATTGGCCTACTATATGCTAATGAACCTATGGACATAATTCCTTTAAGTAAGCTAAACAGCTACATACTTTGTATAATGGAACAATAAGAGGACAGCCCATGTCAGTTCAGATAATCATCTGTAGGTTGTTTCTTTTATTTTTTCCCTTGTTATTGCCACCATGGTAAAATAATTCTCGGGAGAATCAAGACACATTCTACTAGAGCCTTGTCTTTTTTGATCACATATTAGAAAAGAGTAGACACTAGAAGCTCTCTATAAGAAGCTACTCTGTCCTTTGTTCATACTTTTACAAAGCATTATTAATTGGATTCCTTCTCTAGGTCCAGGCAGGCTTTGTTAGGACCATACTCCAGGGACTCCTGGATCCCATGCTTGCTATGCCCAGGATGGATAAACTATAGTAATCTACCCATACAGCCACTGAATGACTGAGAATGATGAAAACAGTACTATTGTGTAAGCTGCAGTTACTCTAACTGGGCCACGTCTCTGGCCAAAAGGAAACATCTTTCAAAACCAATCTGAAAGACTTTCTAGCTAAAATCTGTCTCTGTTCTTGCTCAAAATCATAATAAACTATATCCCTAAATGTGAGAAAGTACCTTTTCATGTCTTATAACTCATTCCTCTCCTTTCTTAACTTACTTCCTTACTTCTATCAAATTTTCTTCTGACTTTCTCTCGAAATATACCATAAACCTGTTTTTCCATCACTTCATATTGGAATTCTGTTTGTATTAGACTAACTTACATTTAATTACATTTAATTTCTCTACAAACTGTCTAAATTTTCTCTAAAGATTAAAAGACTGTTATATAACTTGTACTGATTCTTAACCAATGTTTTTATATTATGTCTAATTTGTTATAATTGTTTATACTGCAGATATTTTTGTTTCATTTTTGAAGACTGAAAAATTATTGTTCTTAAAATGTTTTTAATAATTTGGAGCTTTTCATCCTGAGTATCAGCTGAAAATGGTCTTTTACCCAGTCCTCAGATGTCAAAAATTAACAGCAGATGTTCAATTTCCTCACTGCTACAGTAGCAGCAACTGCACCCTCCCTTATGTCAGACTACTTTTTGGGGTTTCAGGACAAGTATGATCTGGCAAAAAGGTCCTAAAGATGTTTTACTTATACAGATATTTCTAGTTGGCTTGGAACACTAATATAATGACAATGGGTGATTATCTTACCTTTATTCAGCTGTGAAAAATTCAAGAATATTTCCAAAATATATTATTCTCTCTACAACCTTATTTTGACCTAATTCTGCAAACCTGAACTATCCTTCAGTACTTTTTGATATTTATACTGGCAAGTACCAGAGTACTTCAAATATCATTCTCTTCATATATTTACATGTATTGACTGTTTTACTGGAGAAAATGATCTATAAAAGTAGCAAGAAATGGAAAACCAAGCAAACTGACAACAAAAAACACATGGTGTACTTTTGAGGCACAAAAAAAAAAGGAAAAAGAAAGTAATTTAGTGCTTTCATTCCTTTAATGATTAGAACTGCTTCAGAATAATTGACCCATTCCACACATCTTATTTAAATAATGAATGCATGTCATTTTACCTCTACCAATCAAAAAGACATATAATTAATATAAAATACCTTCTTAAAAGCACAGTATTTTCTTCCTTAAAATACCTGAGTTATCAAATACATATTATTAAATCCAGTTTTAACAAACAAAACTAAGCAATGTTAAAAAAATATGCAATTCATATTAAGCCATACTTATAACACAATTAAATATTTTTGTATTTCAAAAAAAAAACTTTTCACGGATACTTTAGCATTTATTCCTGGAGTACAATCTGCTCTCAGGAACACTTGCCATTTTAACTCTAAAAATTCTAAATATGAAATAAAAGACCCTACATATTTCTTTTTATCAACTTTTTCTAATGCTAAAAATTGAAATTTCCTAAAATGTAAACATGAAAGTGAATGCCTAGCTAATGCATTTGTGCTATGATTTTTCTTTATAGCCAAAACGTGCTCCCTTATTCTATCTGCTAATTTTCGTATAGTTTTACCTGTTAAAAATTGTCACAATTTGAACACAGTGCAAGATAAACTAAGCCATCAGTTTGACATGTAAACCTATTTTTAGCAATGAACATGTAATTGATATGTTTGAAATGAAAGCTACCCACTGTCATAATAAACCTGCAATAAGAACACTGCTGACAAGAAAATGTACCACATTTTGAAACCTTCTCTGAGACATGTATAGAGTTAGATGAGCTTTCTAAAATCTGCTTCAAATTCATAGCTTTCTTATAAATAAATGTAGGCTTTTCTCCTATTATTTTCATAAATTCTTGATTACCTATTAATATTTTCCAATTATTGATGATCTGATGAATATATGGCCCATCTACACTTATAGGTATAGGAAAAGAACAGCTAAATTTTTGTTTTTTGTCTTCTTCTTGTTGAAAATAATTTTTTGGACTAAAGTCTACTTCTAGAATTGGTGGAAGCAGTGTATCTTTGCTTGATAACATTATTAAAAATGATAGTGAGTTTCTCTATAGGATAACCTCGTTGCTGAAATAAGTTGATAAGAACATTAACTTCTCCAAGAAAAATAATCTCATCACTTATAAGCCTGCTAATTCTGATAATCTGGCCTCTAAATATGTTAAGTTTTCTAAATTGTGGATGAAAGCTATCCAAATAGAGGTAATTATTAACAAAAGTTTCCTTTCTGTAGCTGTTACTAGAAAAAGGTCTTGTAGAAACTTTCATAGAAACCTCTGCATCTAAAAAATGAACTGAAGTTCCCTTATTGCTTTCCACAGAATTAAACCATGAAATGATGTTATTTATTTGCTTAATAAATTCTTCAAATAAACTGTTTCCTGTCCAAATAAAAAGCAAGTCATCTATATATCATTTATAGAACTTAACATATTTATAGTCCAACATTTTACATAAGTATTCCTATTTTCACCAACATAAAACTAACATAAAAAAAATTATTACTCAATACCAATTCTAACAGCTAATAAATAATCATAACATCTTGTTTTGTCTACCATATTTGCTAAGATAGAGCCAAACAAATTCTAGACCTCCTCCTTGCTCAATAGAGGTGTAAAGTGAAACTACATCTATATTATACAAAATGTTTCTTTTCCAGTAAATTTGTAATTCTTAAGTAGGTCTAAAAACACCCAGAAATAATTTAAATAAAATTCACTAGACTGAACTATTGGATTTAAGATTTTATCTAAAAATATAGATATCTTAACAGTTTTGTTGCAAGGCACAGAACATTGACCTAAAAGGAGGATGAGACAATTGTTTATGTATTCCAAAAAGAAAACCTAACTATGGTTGTTCAAGTGTGAGAAATTCAAACAAATCAATGGGTATATAACCTTGATGCAACATGCCCAACAGACATAAATCCACATTTCTTAGAAACTTTATTATAACTATTCCTATCTGAGAACAACTCATATATGGCCTCATTATATTTAACGGTTTCCATAATTACAATACCATGCATCTTGTCTGCTCTCATATATCTTAAGTCTGAGTGGCTACTTAGATCTTTAAGTGCATCAAATTGTTTTTTGTCTAAATTATAAAACTTGTTCAACCTATCTTTATATCCAAACTTATGAAACAAATCATATAATTCAGCTTTGCATATTGAAGAAAAAGTATTTAATGTATTCACTAAATGAGGGTTAACCATGCTTATCTCTTAAAAACATTATTTTCTGTCATAAAATCATGAAAAATATATTTTAAGTTTCATTTTCTAGCAAACAACATGCTCTGTTAGTTGATTTCATCATGTGTATAAGCTATTTTACTTAAATTAAATATCGGACATTCAGTATTTAACAACCTCTGTTCTTGCCTTTTTTCTTTACTGTCACATTTAGTCCCTGTTTATGCAGTGGTAAGCTTCCAAGATCTGTTGATTACTGGACTCACTAACTGTATTCTCTCTAGTTAAGGATAAATTAGAAGGACCAGGTGCTTCCAAGTCTTCTGTGTCTGAAAAATAATCCAGTCCATCAAGGTTGGTACCAGTTCCTTCCCTCTGTTTAGTTTTGGCCATTTGCATTTCCATTTGAAAATAGCCTTTCTTTTTAAGCACATATACCTGCTCTTGCTGGTAGGCATTAATATCTCTAGCCAACTTTTCTGTTTCTTATTTATTATTGCTCCAATGCACCGCTCAATTTTTTCAGCTAAATTGTGATACAAATATTGAAATGATAAGTACATAGGATGCTGACATAATTGCATATGTAGTGCTTTAATTTGTTCTTTTAAAATTTTTATTTTATGTGTTCCAAGTAATTAACACTTGCAAAATCTCTAGACCAGATTATTATACATTTCCTTAATTTTCTCAAAGATTTTGTCTTTATATGTGACACCATTTGGAAATGCATACACTCTTAATCCAAGCGGCACTATTTTCAAGTCAAATAATTTATTTAAATAATGATTCTCTAACACTAAAGTTTTATATTTGAGAATCTTTTTCTCCATATCAAAAAAACTGTTCTTAATGTCTGGTACATCTTTACGTTTACTGTGAACATACCTAGAAGGCTACAAACTTGAAATAACTTCTGTAAACAGATTAAGCTCTTCTCTACTCATATATCTGGCGACCACCTGCTTATTTGGGAACACTTCTTCAGCTATAATAGTTCCCTCATCCGAAGATGAACCATCGGACCTTTTTCCAGCAATCTGATGGGCTCCAAAACTCCCATACAACTGTTTAACCACCACTTGTGCTTTATCAATGATGTTAGCTAAATTCCTGATGAGAAGCACTAGATCTGGTATAGGATGAATGGTAAGATCTAAATTAGCAACTTGTTCCATGGCCATAATGCTGAGTAAAACTTAAACTAGGAACTGTAAAACTTAAATCCAAATGTGCCTTAAACAACACCTGTTCGGATAAATATAACAAATACCAAGAAACGAAAAACTGAACAAACTGACAACTATAAACACATGATGTATGTTTGAGGCCCAAAAAATGGAAAAAGAAAGTAATTTAGCACTTTCATTCCTGAGACATGTACAGAGTTAGAAGAGCTTTTTAAAATCTGCCTCAAATTCCTTGCTTTCTTTTTAGTAAATCTAGGCTTTTCGCCTATTATTTTCATAAGTTCTTGATTACCTATTATTAATTATCATTGACTATTTTACTAGAGAAAATGTTCTGTAAAGGTAGTTGCCCTTGCTGGTTTAAGTCCTGTTTTTAGTTTTTATAAGTTTATTCATTACATCTTACTAAAGTAATGTTAATTGCCAATGGGATCACTGCATAAAAGGGGTATTCTCAAAATCATATTTATCAGTGTTCAAATATCGTTGTGACTTAATGATTATTCAGTTTGACATATTACATTAAAAACTGTGCTGACCAAGACTAATAACTACTTTTGGATGTGTGGCTCCCTGTTTAAATGTCAGCACTTATAATACACTAAAAAAAAAAAAAAGGACCAAAATTCCAAGAAAGCAAATCTCAAAACATTCCAAGGGAATTCCCAGTTTTGGCTATTGAGTAGCTGTATAAAGAATCACCATAAGCATTGTGGGTTTTGACAACTTTGAGTACGTTTTTTTCACCAGACATGAGAGACGTAAAGTTGGAATAGGGTTGTGTGAGGTTAGACTGGGCTGGACAATGGTCGGGGTTATGAATAATGGAGTGGACTACTATTAGTTGGTTAAGGCCTAGTAAGTTTGGGAGTTTAATCCAGTTTAGTTTCTGAAGGGCTATGCAATGGTGAGCTCTATGGATTAGGTTAGTGGCAAATTTGGCAATTGTATTATAGCAAGCTTCTAGGCTATTCAGATCAGATTTTCAAAGGTCTGTGAAGACTTGTGAACAATAGAGAAGGGTGGATAGCAGGTGAGTTCTGGCAGTAGTTATTCTAGCATAGTAAGAAAGATATGGTTTAGCCCTGTATAAAGCATCTAATTTTGTGTGGACTTTTTTTGATTGTTGAAGCAATGTGTCTGTCAAATTTTAGGCTACAATCAAGGGTAACACCAAGGAGTTGAGTATATTCGACAGGTTCGATTTTTGTACCATTAGTGGCAAAGATAGAGAGATGGTTTTGTTGGTTTTTATTGGAGGAGTTAGAAAATATAATAAGTTTAGTCTTGTTTGGATTTAGAATCAGTTGGTAGTCAGAGAGGTATTTTTCAATGTTATTAAGGGCAGTCTGGGACTTTGCTTGGAGTTCATTTTTTGAAGGGTCACAGCAAATAAGGGAAGCACCATCTGCATACTGAATGACAGAGGCAGGTGATGCTGCAGTATAGAGATCATTGGTGAATATAATAAAGAGTAGTGGTAGCATATATATTATATATACCAACTCTGAGATCAATGCACCTCAGAGAAAAGGGAATATTCTGGTAAATAGCAATATAGTGCATGGTATAAGTAAATCCAGTTTTGGCCACTCAGTCTTCATATTACGGGACTCGTTCATTTGAGTTCCAGCATTTCAAAAGGTTACTGGATGCATCCTTCTAATATACTGAGTATAGAAGCAAGTAGTGAAGCACACAAGCAGTCAACTACAATATCAAATGAAAATAGCACCAGTAGCTCAAATCTGAACACAAACATCTACCAACAACCTCAACAATATAAAAGTAATACAGCTAGTACAGCAAAGTAGCAAAATAATTAAAAACATTTACTTCTTACTTTCACCCAAACATATGATAACTTGTCACACAGGAAGTACAAATTCAATGTCATTCCTAAGAGGGGGTGGACAAAAATATAACTTCACTACCCTAGACCTCTGTACTGCCTCAGACATCCAAGAGTAATAACATAAACCAGTGTATTATATGTGAGGTATTATGCTTCCCATAATCTCCCACATTGGGGTCCTTGCCACCCTTATAAATAATGGTTGCACAGCCACTAGTAAAGTACAACACAATTTCAGTTGCTACAGTCAACTAAGCAAACAGACTTTAGCAGAAATAACATAAACTGTTAAAATGCACAGAATGCAGACAACCACCTGTGAGTTGAAATTTTAGTTGCTATTTGATTTATATTAAAATATAAAGTGTGTGTGTGTGTGTGTGTGTGTGTGTGTGTGTGTGTGTGTGTGTGTGTGTGTGTGTGTGTGACAGAGAGACAGACAGACATTGTGTATATATTTCATTACATTTAACTAAGTAGGTGGACTAGCCTGTGGACCCTTTTCAGCAATCAACCCAGGAACAGTAAATAGGACAATTTACAGAAGATTTACATTAAACATTGCAAAACATATGAAATATCAACTTTATAATGCAATTATAATAATGGAGAGAGGCAAAATGTGTGACAAACTAGCAAGGAACATTCTTCTGCTAATATTATAGCTCTGGAAGCGAATGCAGCTATACAAGTTACTGTGTTTGATATAATATAGGACAGTATGCCAATATATACAACTAGAAGAGTTATATTTATGTTTCAGCATTAAATAATGGTTTGCCATTCAAAACAAATAGATATTTCAATGGAAGAAGTGTCCAGTCATAGAGTCATCAAGATTCCTATGGCACTAAGTCTTATGAACATTTATGCCCTGCAAGTATCCTCCCTTAGGTTACATTACCTTTCTCCAAGGAGGCCATACCAATCAGAGTTAAAATATATTTGTGGACACTGAGTCATTTAGTTAATTTTTAAAACAAAACTGAGTCATAGTGCTTAATATGCAGGGAATGTTTATTCTGAAAGTTTGGGATTTGCTGGGTTGTAAACCTATCCCTCCATCATGTTTTATTTATATGTTGGTGATGATTTTACTACTGCGTTCTAGTATTTGTGGTGATACTGAACTTATGGAGAAACAGAAAGTCCAGTAGAATTGGGTTTCTAATGGTATAGTAAGTGAGATAAAGATCTCCCCTCAAAAGTTTAAAATACACTAAATAAAAGAATAGAGCTTCGGGCCTCTCTTGGCAGCTCAGAGACTTCAAACCTGTGATCTTTTTGGTTAGGAACCTTTGGGGGTCTTTCTAATAGTTTGATATGTTCAGTGATATTTCTCACAAAAGGGGCACTGTATTTTATAACTGGCCTGATAAATGAGTATAAGGAAGTGATTACCACTTTAGACTTTGAAGGTATTACACTGGCAATTAGCTGGGCTAAGTAAAAGGATTTACTGACAATTGTTGTTCCATCATAATCAACCCAAGTGTCTAGGTCCATGACTTCATTTTTTTTGAATTGGTGTGTTGTCTGTGTAGTAGGATGATATTACACTTTTTAGCATTTAATATGAGCCCATTTTCAAAACAAAGCGTTTTGAGAAAGTTCTTTCTAGAGGATTTGGCTGTCATAGGGTGACTTAATCCCTAGTTTGTCTACCTGTAGATCTGAGAAGTAAATACCAGAAAGGAGAGGCCCCAACACCAAACCCTGAAGGACATCGTTGGTCACTTTTGTACTTCCTGATGAGGTACTTGCACCGCACACCCTTTGTGCTCTTTCACCGACTCTGCCATCAGTCTTAGCACATATGGGTTGATTTTTAAAGCATTTAGCTTTTGTATGATGCCAGCACTGAGAACGGTGTAGAAGGCCTTGTCCAGGTCAAGATATGCTGTGTACACTTCATGACCACCACTTACAGTCTGCATAACCCTTTAATAGAAGTTTATCTGATGAAATGTACAGGATCTACACTTCACAAAGCCTAACTGTTGGGGGTGAAGTTTAATAAGATTCTTGATATCACAGTTTATGAAGACAGTTATAATATACAACATGCCTTTGCAAATGAGGCATGCAAGTCTGGTAGGTCTATAATTACCTGGGTCAGTTTTAAGGCCATCCATAAAGAAGTATATCACCACTGTAGTGCTTCACTCATCCGGGACAAAACTAGGAGCAAAACGTAGGTTAATCACTTTGAGTAGTACATCTGGAAGGAGAAGCTTAACACTACTAATTAAGCAACAAGGTATATTGTTATGTTCCATGGTGGAATTATTTTTGCCCTTGGTTATCACTTTCATAATGGATCTTAATGGTTATAAGACATGTCTAACTATCAAAGAACTTGTTGGTGATTATACAACATTAAGGTTTGCAATGCAGTTATTAAAAATGTGGTAGTGTAGAAACAAAAACATATATTTATAATGATGAATAAGTTACTAACAGTCTAATATTCATATAGCAAATACAAGTACAATCCAATACTCAACCCATGGTTTATTAGAGTCCAGCCTTTTATATTAAAAATGCACATGCACCCACACAAGCAACAGGTTATCATGATATGAGATTTAATTAGGAAAAACAGACATATGAAAAGGGATTTTTATCCTACATTTCTGAAGCACTTACTAAAAATCACTTACAGGTGAGTAAGAAGTTTCTTTAAAAATTGTTTATAGTTAGTCTGATCCTGATTTCAGGAGGTAGGTGATTCCAGGTGGAAGAGGCAATTTTGCTAAAAGATTTCTCTCTAACAGAGAGGTAGAAAGAAGTCTGTGGTAAAAGAGGGTGTTTTCTGCCTGAGGAGAGATATTGTAAAGGGAGATTTGATGTTATGTCTATAGTTAAGGAAACAAAGTATTTATGATAGAATCCTTTGAAAGTTAAAGTGGAAAGTGGCATAAGCAATTACTGGGAGCCATTTAGTTTTCTGGAGAATGTGTAAAGGTGCTCATTTCTGAGTGTTACATGAAAGAGTCTGCAGATGTTGTTTATTGTGGTCTGTGTACTGCTAATGTTTTGGACTGTATAAAATGCAAAAGTGTAGCAAGGAAGTTGTGAATGGGTCAGCCACTAAAGTCATAAGCTGTTAGAGGGCTTAACTGGTAAGAGCAGTTCCTGCCTTTTTTTTTTCTGTATGTGTTAAACTATTATTAAAAGTGGTTTCTTTTATCTGAAGAAGCTGTGTTTGTTTTCTCAGCGAAAACGCTATTATTTTAAACAATAAACCTGCGTTAAACATCCACGTCCTGTTTCTTTGCAAGCACCTGTTTACTGAGCGATTTCCTGACTGTACTACGCTCAGCTGCTCTCCGTTTTTTCTTCAGAGGTTTAATAGCTGTTTTTTCTCCAGTTTATTATTAAAAGTTACATGCTCACAAAAAGTATAGAGCTGTGTTGTCTGTTTCTATCCTTCCTCAATGTATGGGTCTTCAGATCCAAGTCTTTAAGCTTTGGAACCAGTGCTCAGACTCCTCCTCTTACCCATAATCCCCTGTGTTGACCAAGCTACCTTAGATCACGTTTGCCCATAAGAAAAAAAGGCAAGTATACAGTGTCTAGGACAGAAGTAAAGAAACCAGCTGAAACACAGTCTTGATAAGAAAAGCCTCTATGGTACAAGGCTAAGGCAGCCAGAGTGGTCTAGGAGTTAAAAAAGACACAAAATAAAATACATGGAAGGGGGATGAGGGTGAGAAGTTGAGGAAGGACAGAAACAAACACAGATCTATCATTATGGTAAATACATAACTTTTATATCTAATTTAGTTTTTTCCATCTGTTCTTCAAAATATGGGACAGAGTTCCCAGTTACTGTAATTTCTGGGTGGTCTTATGGAAGGATATTCCACAGTACAGCTGAACCAAAAGATCTTCTTGATTTGGACTGTAAACCCAATTTATAATGTGAAATGAAGGTATGAACCTTGGACTAGGTAGCAGCTTCACAGATATTATCAAGAGGTACTCTGGAAAAGGTGGCTATTGAAGAGGTTACAGATCTAGTAGAACGGGCTTTTAGGGGTATAGACAGTAATAAATCCTTTCTTTTTAAACTTTGGATATGCATTCATAGGTTCATAGGTAAGTACTAGGCTATTTGCCCAAGGGCATCTGTAAGCCTAGCCAGAATGTGTTGGCTTTTGTTGCCCCCTTAGATTAGTTCTCCTGTGGCTCTGTCAAGCAGAGCCATTAGTTCCCTGTGCCTCTGTCCAGCAGAGCCACTGCAGTGATCCCCGGGGTAAATTTTCTGTTTCCCATCCACTCGTCAAGGTTTCTCTTGAAAAGTGTTAGTGAGGGGCTCTGCCTAATGTAGATTGGAATCCTGTTCCAAAGCATGGTGAGTCTCTGGGACAGGAATCCATTCCTCCAGCACATCCTATTTATCGTTGTGGTGAGGTTTAGATCCCTAGAGCGTGTGGCTCTCGGGGATTTGTTTTTTTTTAGGTGGAGCATGTCCATCAATTCTGGGTTGGACATGGCCTTGTATGTCAGCCAGAGATCACCACTGAGTAAGCGGTATGCAACTGAGTACAGCTGGAGTTTCTTCAGTCGGGCTGCATAGGGCATCTGTTTGAGGCCAGTAATCCTCTTGGTGAGGTACTTCTGTGGTCTTTCCAGCTGTTGCAGGTGTCTTGTAAGGTACATCCCAAATGGGGCATTGTACTCTATGATGGGTCTGATGAGTGATGAGTAGAGGGGCACAATAACCTCTTTTGTTCTAGATGGGAACCCTTTTGTGATTAGGTGGGCCATATAGAAGGATTTTCTAACCACCTTGGCAATATGATTATCAAAGGAGAGATTACTATCTACTTGGGTCCCCAGATCCCTTATTACATTTTCTGTATTTAGGTGACTACCACGTATGTGGTAGTTTGGGGGTACTTTGTTTTTTCCAAAGGGGGTGACTATGCACTTTTTGGCATTTAGCTTGAGGCCATGATTTTGACACCAGGTATCCGTCTCAGTGAGACCCTTCTGGAGGATGTCTGTATCAGCTGGAGAGTCAATTATGGCCCCTAGTTTGCAGTAGTCTGTGAACTTGGTCAGCCATAGTCCTCCTGTGCTTGCCTGTACCTCTGAGAAGTATATACCGAACAGGAGGGGTCCCTGGGGGACGCCACTTTTAACCGGTTTAGAGTCAGACCTAGAGCTTGCAACTCTCACTGTATGGGTTCTATCTGTGATCCAATTGGCAACCCATCTCATGATGTAGGGGTTTATGTTCAGGCTGGTGAGCTTGTCTATAATACCAGAATGGGGAATGGTGTTGAAAGCCTTTGGGGGATCTAGGTAGGCTGTGTGGGCCTCCTTTCCCTTGTCTAAAGCCTTGGTAACTGTCTCAAAAAGTCCACCAGGTTTAGAAGGCATGATCTGCCCTTAACAAAGCCAAACTGGGTAGGGTCCAATGTTTGGAGGTTCCCAGTCTCTCTGTTAATGAGGTCCATGATGATGTGCTCCATAACCTTGCAGACCAGGCTAGTTAGGCTTATAGGGCGATAGTTCCCAGGGTTCATTGTGGCTCCACCTTTGTGAAGTGGGATAACTGTTGCTGTGCATCACTCTATGGGTACGTAGCCTGTAGAGAGGCTGAGTCTGAACAGTGTGTTTAGGTGAGGGGTTAATTCATTTTGGAGCTCGTGTAAGACACAGCCTGGGACACCATCTGGTCCCATTGAAGCTGTGTTTTTGGCTTTGGATATGGCAGTTTTAACCTGTGTGTCAGTAAATGCCGAGGCTCTACATTCTTCTGGTATGGTTATGGGCCCTTTAGGGGGTGAGAGGGGGGTGAAGTTTGCACTAAACCTGTCTGCCAGAATGTTGGCAATATCAGTTGGTTCAGTGCATTTTGTGCCATTCTGCACTAACTCAGAGAAGATCTGAGAGTTTCCACTTGGAAATGGCTGAAGAATGCTTTGCAGTTAGCTTTGGAGTCCTTGGCAATTTTTCTTTCGAAGCCTTGGATTATTGAATGAGGAAACATAGTTTCTTGCCGATACTGATCAGGGATGTCTTTCCTTCTTGGGATTTTACTCTTTTTCTGTACTAGTTTCCTCTTTCTATTGTATAGCTTGTTTGTGGCAGGGGTCTTGGGTGATGGTGGGTGATCTGTAGCAAGCTACAATTTGAATTGCAGTTTTGCCCATTGTTAGTTGCACATGGATGATCTCTCAGGCATCGTGCTTTGCCACTAACCTGGAGGTGTGGGTATCCTTGATTTATATGGATACACCCCTGCCTTTTGTGTTTCGGTCTGGGTTCTGTGGCCGAAAAGTATGATATGAGTTATAGCCTGGTAGTGCTGGGGTGCTCTCTGGAGCCTTAATATCTCCAGCATAGATTTTAAATTTTAATCCAGGTTTCTGTTACTGCACAGATATGGATGTTCTCCATACTGAGGAGTGCATCAAGTCCATGCATTTTGAGGTTTAGACTTCTGGCGTTGAGTAGCATTACCCTCAGTTTTTGGTTACTTGTGCTGTTTGGTGGGTTTGTCTTTTGAGCCTTGCCTAAAAGGCACTATGGGGGATATATTCAGACAGCTAATGGGAGAGAATGACTTTGGATACCACCTTTCCCATCATGAAAGGTGATTAAGAGACAAGCAAATGTTCGGTTTTCCTTAAGGTTTTTGTCCAATATAAATAGAATCATAAATAACAGTGAACATTTTGTAAGTGCACTCTGTTTGAAAAATGTGGGAAAAGCACAGGAAGATTGTTGACAGAAGACTCAGAAGCCACCTTTAGATAAAAAGAAGGATTAATTTCAAGTAAACACTGCCTTTGCGAAAAATAAACATATAGGGAGGTTTTGCAGATAAAGCATGCAGCTCAAAAATTTTCCTAGTAAAAGTAACACCAGCTAAGAAAGTTTTCGATGATAAACATTTTAAATCAACTTTAACAGCAGGTTCAAAAGGAGGGCTAGTTAAGGGTTGCAGTAAAATTGTAATATCCCAGGGAGGAACTGGATCTCTAAGCAGGGGTTGTAACAGGAAAGTTCCTCTAAGGAAGGCTTTAGATAGTCTTAAGGATGCAATGTGTGTGTGATTCTTGCCAATATGAAAGGAAGATATGGCCACTAATTGTACTTTTATAGTGGAATAGCTGGATCCATTCTGAAAAAGATAGGCAAGAAATTCTAAGATAGCTAGAGGAGGAGCAAAAAAAAAATCATCAAGATTGTGTTTAACTGCCCTTATGGAAAACTTTTTCCATTTGCTTTTGTAAATTTTAAATGTAGGTGGTTTCTGGGAAGAAATCAGGATATGAACAATCAAGGATGAAAACCTAGGCTGTGTATCATTGGAATTGGAGAAATCATGCCTTCTACTTGAGGGACTGAATATCAGACTGAGGCAACCCCAATGGGTAAAAGAGTAGATCTGTATCCAAGCCCAGCACCCAGAGAGGGAATACTAGATGAGGCCAGAGGAAGGGAAACCTGTTGATGCCAGTACGGTACTTTGAGGATGACTGATCTTCAACAATGCTTTCTGTAAAAATTTTGAAATCAAAGGAGTCTGAAGGAATGCATGAATTGTGGGTCACAGTATCCCATTGTAACTCCTGCTTCTAGGGGATCAGAGTGAAGAACTTGCTGCATTTAGTACTATGGGGAGATGCATAAAAGTCACAGCAAGGTTGGCCGTGACAGCTGAATATCTGCTTTGTGACTACTGGATTGAGACACCACTCATGAGGGAGGAGGATAGAACTGCTCAACCTGTTTGCTAACACATTGGACTTCCTTGGAATATGCATTGCTATTAGAAAGCTGTGGGATAATATCACCCATTGCCCCACACTCATGGCCTCTCAACATAAGAGATAAACTCTGGTTCCTCCTAGTTTGTTGATGCACTATACTGTTGCCATGCATCTGCCTGGATAAATATTACATCTGAAGGGAGAGAGTCCTGAAAGGCCTGCAACAATGGAAGAAATGCTCCACTCCAAGACATTAATGTATAGACTGGCCTCTGATCATGACTACATACCTTGGACAGTCTTTCCCTGGTAGTACTCACTACCCCAAATGGGAAGTATCTGTGGTCACCATGGCTTAAGGAGAGGGAAGACTGATGGGACATCCTTCTGAAATATTTGGAGACTCTAACCACCACTGGACATGTGTCTTGCAAATCTTTGTTAAGGATACTGGAACATACCTTTCAACTGTACCAAATTCCTCCGTATTTACTGATTTTGTGTCTGAAATAATAGGGTGCCATGAATTCCTGAGTAGCCCCTTTAAATCCCAATTATGTTTGATTTTTATTTTAATTTTTTATATTATATATAATGCTCCACCAGCTTATCCCTTGGCATTTTCAACATGCAGGGAGTGCATGACATGCATGCCCTTTGAGCCCGCGAGTTGGTGGTGAAGACGGGGACAACTTGTTAACACACAGTGCAGTTCTCTACTATGCATTATGGAGTTAAAGTCAGAGCCTTAGACGAATCATGAGAGAGTGAGGGGAAATGCATCTTATTTTTAGTTTTCTGCATACCAGAAAAAAAATAAATAAAAGTAAAAACACAACAATGGAAGCAGAAAGTTCAGTAATTATCCTATCATCCAATATGCGGTAAGCTGAAAAAAGTCTGCATAACTACATATTGGTAAATATACACACAAATCTATCCCACATTATAATGGATAATGTTTCAAGACACGCGCTTCTTATCCGTTACTTATCTGTGCTATTTTCACTTAAGATTTAACAGGTGAGGAAGTTCAAGTACAAGAAACAATGTGAAAACTGTAAGCTAAACCTACTGAAAGCTGCTTCTGAAGGTCTGATTGTAAAGCAGATGACAGGTAGGATAAAAAGCCAACATTTGCCACACATTTTCCAGAAAGTCCTAAAGAAATAGGCAGACTTCTCTTTCTACTTCCATATAAACAGGTGACATGGACTGTTCATGAAGGAGACAGCTATCAGTAAATAAAGTAAGGTACATTTTCTGGGTGGGGTGTGTGTGCTTTCTGTCTAGATGACTTTTGATTGGGCCAGCGCATGCTGTCATCTGTCACTACCACACCTCAAAATACTCAGTTTCCCTATTTCTGATGAATGTGGTTAAACTTATAAAAGTCCATTTTTCTTTGTCAGATGTCTGGAACTAGCCAGTTTCAACATAAGCTGTGGAGGGGAAACACTTAAGTAGTTTATATAAATGTTTGAAAATTGTTATGTTAAATGTAGTTATAATAGCATGCAACTGACCACATATGAATGCTACATAAACAATATAAGGGTACAGTAATTTATGTTTATTTTACTAATTGTGTCCTTTAGTGTTGCCAGAGGGACTGAATGAGTATGTTAAAGAATAAATTACTCTCACTTTATTACAAATTTTCAGAAGCTATAGGGGTCCAAAACATTACTTTTTAGGAATTTCCCATTGTATACTGCGTGTGCATGAATGCATATGTATATGTGAGTGTGTGTGAATGTGTGTATGTGAGTGTGTGCAAGTGCATCTATTTGAGTGTACGACTGTGTATATATGACTGTACACAAGTACGTGTGTATATGCGAGTGAGTGTGAGTGTGCATTAGTGTGCATATATGAGTGTGTGTGTGCGAGTGCATGTGTACATGTGAGTGTGGAGCAAGTGCCTATATGCCAGTATGTGTGAGTACGTGTGGGCATACATGAGTGTGTAGACGGTTCAGCATTAGACTCCTGCATAAGGAAGGTTGCTCCAGAGAACATGCTTTTCTTTTATTTTAAAGCACTCATACCTGTCAACTGTACAGATTTTTGAAGAATGTCCAGATTTTAGCCTCATATGTTTTATTCTGTTCTCCTCATAAAATCTGTGGTTTTCTGGCAAATCATTGAGGATTGAAATTCCTAAATAATGGCATGCATTCTAGACTTCATTTCCTTTGGAAAATGCACACTAACAGAAATTATGTTATTCTAACAACTTTTTAAGTTTATAAAAGCAATTTTTAAAATCAGTCTCTACTTCTGGCCCTTTGTCCCACCAATATATTAGGCTTTAACCAGATTTTTTGCACTAAGAGGTTAAGAGGTATTCACAGCTATTGAAGGAAAATTATTCATTTTATTGGAATATTCCTTTTTTCAGTTAAAAGAAAAGCTGACAATGTAAAATTCAGCAAATATTATTCAACTAATGCATTTATTTATTTTATTTGTGTTTGTTTACTAGGAAGGTCTAGCTGGGTAATACCCATTTTCAGTGGAAGCCTGGGGAAAAAAAACTCTGTTTGTGTACATTGCATTATACCAAGTTCTATTCAAACAGAGTAGCTACATTTCTATTTACATTTATACACAATCATTAGTTACATTTATACAGTCTAAGATTTTACAGAGGTGGAAGTTAAGAGAAAACCCACTTGCAATTTAATGGATTGTACAGGCAACAGTCATGTATAAAAATTGTGTTGTTATTTCAGTGAAAGGTTGAGAGTATGTATTTGGAGAGCATCGTACAGTGAGTACAAAGTCTTAACCTTGTGATGAGCATGCGCAAGACCAGGAGTGGTTAAGATGTTGTTTAAGCAGTGGTTTTAAACTATTGAATTTTTCGGAGAGCTTTACTTGTGTGAGGATACTATTTCAGAGTTTAGCAACATTGGAAGTAGAGTGAGTCTCTTGCAGCATTATTTGACTTATTTGTCAGTAATAAGAATTTGTTACTAGAATGGAGATCCCTTGCTGGAGAGTAGGGCAATAATATGTTTTTTTTGTGCAGGGCATTTTTCTGGATGATGAATTTGTTTGCTGTAGTTAGTTGTGAGTATGTTGCATAATTGTGCAGTTCAAGACAGTTTAATTGCTTTAAGCTATGACAATGGTGGGTCCTATGAGCGAGACTGGTGACAAATTTAGCTACTTTATTGTAGCAGGAGGCACTTCTGTGCAAATTCATCCTGTCAGGAAAACAGCTTTTGTATTGTGAAGTAGCAATTTCAAATGTTTATAATATGCCAGTGCATGGGAGGTGTGGTGGTTTTGACCACAAAGAAACAATATTTGGAGTGTTTAGTGCTGGCAACACACATCTGAGTAATTATCAAATATTTTGTTATATCTCAAATATAATTACTCATAATTCTTAGCTAGTAGAAGTTACTCATATGTTTTTTAATAAATATATCTTTGCCTATGTCTTAAGTGATAATTCAATGAAGGTGTTTGCCACCACAGCAGGCTGGTGATTTTCCTAGGATGCAGGTGAGAGACTCTGCTGTGGCCAAACTGATTGCTCAGACCACTATCATACCTTTCAACTTCCTAACACAAGAACTCTGGATAAAGCCTTAAATACTATGGGGGAGGGGGGCAAAAATAGGGACAGACTTTAAATATTGTTCTTATAAACTTAGAATGTTGTTATATTGGATATGTATTTATTTATTTATGTATTTATTTATTGACATTTGATTACTAGGAAAGTCTGATTGGGTAGAAGCCCGTTTTCAGAGGAGGCCTGAGAAGAAAAGCTGCAAATTATTACAAAACATTTTAAGTACAATAATTTTTCAATCTTCAAAAATAAAACAAAAAACATCTGCAGTTTAAAGAACAACAAATTAGACGTAATAGAAAAAAACAAAGCAGCAGGCCTTGAGTAGTTAATTCAACTTTATATGTATAATTAAGACTAATCTTGAGTCATAGTTTAATGAATACTGCAGAAATAGATGAAACGCTACAGAGAACGTGCTAGCTCTTAACGCTTTTTTTATTATGCTTGCTGTTGAGTTTTGGTGAATTTTTTTTTGTTGATTCTTACCATTGGTGACAAACTTCATTTTACACAACATCCTACCGGATGATAATAGAAAAAACATTGGTTAAGAACCAGTAAAACTTATATGACAATTATTCAATATTTAGAGAAATATTAGACAATTTCTAGAGAAATTAAAGGAAAATTAGTCTAATACAAACAGGAATTGTAATATGAAGTGAGGAAAAACAGGTTTATGCTATATTTAGAGACAAAGTCAGGGAAGAGAATTTGATAGCATTAAGAAAGTAAGTGAGGAAGGGAGACTAAGGAGATACAGGGAATGAAGGTACTCATTGACATTTAGGGATATAGTTTATCTTGGTTTTGAGCAAGAGCAGAGCAAGATTTTAGCTAGGAAGTATTTCAGAGCAGTTTTGAAGGGGGGTATAGACATGATGGATACAGGTAAAGAGTTCCAGGCCTTAGCAACCTTGTACAAGTACAGACAATGCCCAACATATTTTCCAGGTTTGTAGACAGATAGAAGTTCTTGGTCACTGGATTGCACTGACCAACTGGGAACGTAATAGTGTACAATGTTTTTTAGTGCTGAACAGGCAGATGGATGCTGTATAGTTAGTTCATATTTTGTAATTTTGTTACACTTAGTGGGGGGTGTTTAAAATTAGTGCAGCAGTTAATTTTATTTTTATAAAAGAAAATTGCAATTCAGTTTTATACAAGTTCAAAGTTTGATACAATTTCAAATGTTAATATAAATAAAACATTTTTATTCTGGTTATATTTTGTGTTTATTTTTATAAAAGAAAATTGCATTTCAGTTTTATACAAGTTCAAAGTTTGATATAAGTTCAAATGTTAATACAAATAAAACCTTTTTATTCTGGTTATATTTTGAGTTTAATATTTTATCTATTTCAATTTGTGTTTTGAAGGTTTGCAGCCCAAAATTCCATTGGAGTGGGTAAGATTATATAATTATGTTTGCAAATGTTATGTTAATCAGTGTCCAGATATTTGACCAGTTGTACCTACTTTTCATAGGTCTTTGTCCAGAATTTTGATGATTCCAGGTTGAGAGGTATGCACTACAGAAGGCATGGGTTGCTGTCTTATTGACCACTGGACTGCAAGAGTCCACTGAATAATTCATATGCAGTACCTGGCAAGGGGAACCAAGGTGATCGAAGTTGCCATGGGCATAGAAAGCAAACAACTGATTTTGCTGGTGGGTTCTGACAGGACAAGACAGCCAAAGCTTGTTGATGACTGAATTCAATCCTTGACTGGGAACGTTTTTATATTTGGAGCTTTCTGTCCAACTGAGCCCTTATAGACTCTAAAGACTGAAATGCGCGGTTTGGACTTTGCTAAATTCACAGTAATGCCTAAGTTTGAACACAGATGGAGTCTCTGGCTTGGATGAGTAGATCCCTGGTAGGGGCAGTGATGGGCTAGTTGTCCAAATTAAGGAACACCTGGAACCCCTGAGGTTGAAGACAAGCTGATACTACTGCCATAAATTCGGTGAACACCCAAGGAGACTGGTGAGACTGAAAGGCAGAGCTCTGAGTTGAAAATTACTGGCCAAGCCAGAAGAGAAGATACATCCTGAAGTGTCTGCATCTTTACGTGGCAGTACGCATGCTGAAGATCTATTGAGCATATCTAAACATTCTCCCTCATTAGAGGAAGAACAGACTGCACCATGAAAATCTGGAAATTTGTTTTTCTTACAAATTATTCAAATAATTTAGGTCAAGAATTCTCCTTAGGTCCCCATTTTTCTTTGGCACTAAAAACAACTTTGCATAAACTCCAGTTCCTCTTTGGTCTAGAGACACCTCTTGGATGACTCAATTGTTTAGAAGCTTCCTTACTTTGGAAGTAGCTGTTTTCCTTTGAGAGGGTGTTACATCAAGAGATCTTTTGGGGTTAAAGGTGGAGAGTGGAAGTGAATAAAGTAGCCTCTGGTTATGATCCTCTGCACTCATTTTGTTGTGTGATGAATGTCCAGGTTGTTAGACCTGCGAAGCACAGCAGTCAGGCAACCATTCAGGAGTACTGAAAAGGCTTCTCGGAGAAAGGGCCTCTAAAGCCTTCATTCTATGGACTGATTCTGCCCCTGGGCTGACATTCATAATAAGAGTCCCCCCTCCACACACACCATTGGGGGGGGGACTCTGTCTCCAGAAGTGTCAAGTGAAAACCCCTGGGATTTGTGGAACCAAATTTTCTTGCTTCCTTTTTTGGTTCCTGGGAAAGGTCTGAGAAGTGAAGAATTTGATCCCTGTGTCAAAGAGGGATTTGCCATCATTTTCACTTCTAGAAATTCTCTCTTACTTTGGGATAAAAGAGTGTTGATCTGTCATAATGGGCATTCACAAAGGATGTCTTAAAGAGATTCAGATGGTCTTGAAGCCATTGATGCAAACCAAATCAAAGAACTCATCGGTGCTGAAGGACAAATCCTCAGCTCCATTACTGATCTGTCCCAGGGATTAGCCAGATCCAAATGCTTCAATCAAGAGGACAGATTTGAGAAAGAGCAATAACAGGTGAGGCAAAAAAAAACATTGTCTTAGATCCAGTGGTAACTAAATTCAGGAGGACCCCCAGCTGGATCTGGGTCTGAAGAAATATCATCATCTTTATTCATGTCTGCTTTGGAAAGACTCTTTTATGATCCTGCTGACCGAAAAGACTAGGCAGACGATGGAGGCCTAGAGTGATTGTATAACTTCTCCTGCAGTATGGGTGAATGGAGCCTTGGGGGATTTTAGATCAGATTGCTTTTGGAACTGAGTATATTACAAGTTCTGAGGGTTTAGTAATTTTTAGAGCAAGAGCCAGAGACAAAGTACGTTCTGGAGATCTCTTCCTCCACAGATTAGATTTTTCCTTTTTCATTTCTTTTTCTCTTTCTATGGAATTCACTTTCCTCATTTCCCTTACTTTTTGAGTTCTGTTTCTTGAAGGAGAAGAGGAAGAAGAAGATTTTGTTGGGACTGAAGGGACACATTCTTCCACAGATTCTGAGAGCAGTCCTTTCAAAATAAGCTAGTTATGGCATTCCACAACTGCATGTTGTCCAAAGACCTCACATAGCAAGAAGTGTCTAGGTGAAAAGGGCCCAGACAATAGACACTTGCCATGTGCAGAGTTGGGCAGCTTGTGGGTGCAAGCCACACATTTATGAAAGCAGTCAGTTTCTCTGACATCCTGAAAAAGGAAAAGATTTATTTTTCAGTACAAGAATGGTAACTACATATATGTATATACACACTCATGCACAGACGTGTAAGAATACCTTCTAAATTTTTTTTTTTGGAAGAAAAGAAATGTCTAATGCTCAAGACAAAGAACAAGCAAGGGTTTAGGGGAGGGAGAGATAGGTAATAAGAAAGGTAATATAAATAATAATAACAATAATAATAAATATTATAAGTTATTTATCCACAAAAAACCACCAAAGCTCCAACTGACCTGTCCTACACTTGCAGTGACAAAGAAGATGTCAAGTAACTTGGTCAACACAGGAGATTATGGGTAAGGGGAGAGGCCTGAGCAATGGATCTAAAGCTTGAAAGTGGTCAAAGTTAGATCCAACTTGGTTTACAATGACCCATAATTTGAGAAATGGGCAGAAAAGACAACACCGGATCAAGCCATTTGCTGCAATGTAGCAAAACAGATTACTACAGTTTAAAAAAAGTAGAAGCTGCTTTTCTTCTTTTTCTGTTTTTTTTTCTATTCATTTGAAGAGCTGAGATGGCTTGCAGTGCTACGCTAAGGGAGCTGACCATTTATTTAATTTTAGCTTTTCATCTCAAGAGCTAATGGGGCAGGGTGTCAGATTAAGCGTCAGTACCAGGCACTTAATGAGCCAGCAACAGTGCTAATAAAATGTACTAACTGGAAATGTTTTAGTCTTGGTATGAAAAAGTACAGCTGTATAAGTGAACTCCCATAACAGAATGTTTTAATAAATCACTGTTGCAGTAGCTTAAGTTGCATGGGTTATATCCTTGCCTAGGATATGACCACTGGCCAGTTGTCAAAGCCTAAATGCATCTTCCATCTGCCCAAATTGCCAGTAGCTCAAGCAGAGCCATATAAAAAGGCAGTTTGGGTGCCAAAATCTTCATAGCTTTCTTGTCCCAAAAATGGAAACTACAGCCCTGAAAGAAAAATGCTAGAAAGAAACAATAAAACTAATACTGATGTCACTACATATGCAAGGTTATACACATGTACACCCTGACAATACATCAAAAAGTAAGCAAGACAGATGGCTACAAAAGTGATGTATTAGGACATCTATTGTTAAGATAACCGTACTACATTCCACATTTTGATCACGTTTGCAGTAGCCTAAGCTGTGTGTGTATGTTACAGCAGCTTGTTGTTTGAATAAGGAGGAGGAAGAAAATCAACAATCCAGGAGCCCCTAAAGAATGCTCACAGCAAAGCTCATTACTTCTAGGGTCTGTTCTCTTCCAAAAAGCTAGAGATGATGCCAAAATCCTGGTACACTGAGCCATAAGCCTACCTAGGAGAAACGTGTTGTGGGAAATATCATGAGACAACCGTCTCAGAATTGCCTTCTTCTGACACTGATTCTTCTTTTTTCATACCTTAATAGCAGACAAACAGCTTATCAGCTAAGAGTTTAGTTCTGCCCAAGTAACACCAGAGCTGTCTGTGGATATCTAGAGTATCTAATGTTTTTCCCCCTTGTTTTTAGGTTCTGGAAAGGACACTAGGAGATCAATAGTCTTGCTTAAGATAAACTCTGAAACTACTTTAAGCATAAAAGAAAAATTAGTTCACAAAGAAACCCTCTCCTTATGGAAAATTAGGTATAGTTAACCACTATAAGTGATGGCTTCTCAGACTTCTCGATTTCCACATTAAGTGTCTCAAGTTATCCTGATGAGCTGGTTCAAATGGAAGATGTGTCAGTTTTCAAGCACAAAGTTAAGATCCCAAGGAAGAGCCACTTGTTTTCTAGGTGAGTGGGTAAAGCAAAGCCTATTCCAAAACTGATGTATCTGAGGACAGACAGAAAGGCGGGTAGGGGAATCTTAGGGTAAACAACCAAAAATGACCAAAAAATGAATCTTGACAGAAGAATAAGAAAGCCCAGAGGATAACAACTCACACCAGACCTAGAAAGCATCCTGGTTCTTAGAGAGGCACAAAGTAGAACATATTGCCCACTTGCACATACATAATTTTTCTAGTAGCAGTTTTTTTTTTTTTTACACATCCTTTGACACCTACTGCACATCCTTGGAAATAATGTATATAAAATGCATCAAAACTATCATCCAGGCAGTCAGTTACAGCCTTCAGAATGGGATGTATCAAGCAACCCCTGTCTTGTGCGAGTAGATCCTGTCTGAGGAGAAGCTTTGGATACTTGTCCTTTGGTAATTTGAAAAGAAGGGAGAACCACTGTTGCCCTGGCCAAATTGGAGTCACCAACCAGTGAAAAGGATGGAAAAGTATAGCAGAACATTCCCATCCACTGGATTGAGAAATCAGCTGTCTTCCAGGCTTGTTTGCAAGGAATCCTGGAGCAGAATTTCTTTACCTGTGTTTTGAAAGGACACACAATGGAACTGTATGAGGTGTCTCTACAGTGGGATCAAATCCTGGAAGACCCCCAAAGTGTATTTTTCCTTCATGAATGTCTGTCTTGTTCAGCTTATACAATATTTTGCTCTGACAGGATATGTGAAGCTTGAATTATCAGAGTGAACCAAATTAGTACCTCTCAGGCAATCAAAACAAGTCTACAAAGAGGATAAGATATAGTAGCAATCCATTCATCCATCCACCCACCCACAACCCTTTTTCTCATTTTTTGCACATGGGGTTGGAGTGTTATTTCAACAATTACAATCAGCTAGAACCAAGGTTCACACAACTGGGTAGCTAACCTTGCCACAGTTGTTCTATATCACACACTCACATGTCCACACACACCAATGACCAATTTAGTGTGTCAAATCCACCTGCTGCATGTCTTTTAGAATGTGGGAAGAAACTAGAACATCCAGAGAAAACCCATGTGAACACAGGGAGTACATGTAGACTCCACACACAAGAAGAGTCGGCCAAGAATGGAACTGGAGAACTATTTGCTGTGATAACGGTATCTGCTGCACCACTCTCTTTCTTTATGTAGACCACCACTTTGTACTGTCTGTGATAACTTGCAGATAACTTGGGGCCTAAAGGTGAAGTAAGGTCTTTGAATCATTGATTACTGCAAACATCTCTGACATTTGGTGTTTCTATCTATCCTGGGAGTTCCACAGATCTTGCATGCTGGTACGATCTGAAACCATTCCCCAAGCAAAGTCTAAATCATCTGTTGTGACAGAGAGAGAGAGTTTTAAGGAAGAAGGGAAGACATGGTTTGAGAGATAATAATCCATCACCAAACTACATTCCTTCTGGAAAACCCCAGAAATGGAATCTGTAAAGATAATGGAAGATGATCTCAAGTCCAAGATGATTTTAGGTACCACTGAATCATTTTCATGTGAAGTCTGGCTAATGGAATCATGATAATTATAGAGAACATGAAATACAGAATCTTGAGAAGTCCCCTGGCAGAAGCCTGAGACTGTCTGGAAAAGTTTAGGAAGGTGTTTTTCTACTCTTCTTTGTCCTATGGAAACAACTTTTCCTGCGGATGAGTCTAAAAGATATCCAGAAAAACTAGTAAGTGGAAATGGATGAGAGATGATTCCTTCAAGTTAAATTGAAACTCCAGCATGAGTAGAAGATTTTATAACCCATGTCATGGAATCTTGACAACTGCAAAAAGTATCTGCCAACATAAGATAGTCTGAATATGGAAAAAGATGACTGTCTTGAAGCCTGTAGGATGCAATTACTGGAGCAGGCCTTGCAGTTTCCAAATACCCTTACACATCAGATAGAACAAGGAGAAATACAAAGACACAATATGAGCCAGATACAGAAAATCTTAAAAAACACATGTATTTCTTGCAAATGGGAATGTGATGATAAACATATTTGAGGTCAGATGTTACCATGAAGCTGTAGGAGAGGTTATGGGGTGTGAAGGGATAACAGTCTGAGTTTTAGAATCTTGACACAAAAACACAAAGATTGTGAAATGGGGATGTAGGACTGGTCTCCCAAGTTCCATCTTTCTCTGAGAGTGTAAAAAACCTTTGCCTCTCTGAGCTGAGAGTATAAGTTCTATTACCTCCTGAGTCAACATTTGCTTTAAAATACCACTGGGGAAAATTAAGGCCTAGAGAGATTTATAGGGTTGCCAGGGTGGGGAAGG
This sequence comes from Protopterus annectens, assembly GCF_019279795.1. NCBI lineage: Eukaryota > Metazoa > Chordata > Ceratodontiformes > Protopteridae > Protopterus > Protopterus annectens. The sequence continues at coordinate 1,175,931,967 of NC_056741.1, read as the reverse complement.
GGGACAGAAGGGACATACAGACATTCACACTTTGTGCACTGTCCTAGGTTCTGTGGGACTCCCTCTTTCTTCCTTGAGTCTGTGTCACTGCTTTTTGAAATTCTGCTTGTTAGAACTTGTTGAGACTGCTTATTTTGCTTCCTAGAAAATTATCCTGAGAAAGGAGGAATGTCTTTACTGCTCTGGGAAGGAGGGTTGAATAATCTGAATAATCCACTGATTTACATCTTCATGTTTCATCAAATCTTTAAAACCCACAGCAGCAAAGGAGCAAAATTACATTTTACATGGGAAATTTTAATCCTGAACTTTAACATCTTTTGGTACATTTTGAAAATGTAACCAAGCAGATCTTCTCATAACTGAACCGGCAGCAGCTGCTCTGGATACAGCATCAGCAGTCATAAAAGCACATTAAAGAATGTTGGGTTAGTTGGGAAGCAGAGACAATTAAGGAATTTAAAGATGTTTTAAACTCTGAAGAAGGAAGGATAACTGTTAACTTTCGCTTGTTCTCAAAAGCTTAGCAGCAAAAAAAATTAACACATGATACAGGCAGTAAAAATCCTGAAAGTTAATGTAGCTGAAGAGCAAGCATTCTTTCCAGCTCTGTCAAAATTGTTCCCATCATTGTAAGAGGGACTAGGGTTAGCATTTAGTAAATGTTTAGCAGTAAAAGTTTTAACTACATTAATCACTGCAGGATCTAATTTGGGATTAGAATGCAAGTATTTCTATGTTTTAGGTAGATTATACAGCCTAGACATTTTGAAGGCAGGGAGGTGACTGTCAGGCATACTGCAAGATGTTGAAAACAGCTGCAAGCTGTGTGAAACCCAGTAACAATAAAACATAATATTGTTGCTGGCAGATAGGTATTACATCCTATTCCCACTGTAATAAATTTATCATTTTACTTATAGTGTCAGAAAAAGATAATTCTTCTGAAGAGAAATCTGAAGAAACACTTCACAATCGGAATCATCAGCTTTAGGAAAATTAACAGAATAATCACATCCCTTTCCCATCCATCCCTGCTCATTTGATAAGGAATTATTGTCAAAAGGTGAGAGAAATATTTTTCTTTTCCCTTTAGCAGATGAGGAAATGGGATTTGGCACATTAAAAGCAAATAGCAATACCTTACGAAATTCCAGCAAATCTTTCCCATCCATAGTTAAAACACAGGAGAAGACATTTTTACATTTCTCCAGTTTCTTCCTGGGAGATTCTCTAGAAAGACACTGACCCATGACAAGAACACTAGCATACCTTCTCCCAAGACTAAGAATGGTTCCCCCTTGCCAGGGGAGGACAACCCTATAGCCATCAAGGACATGTCAATCTTCTTGTTCCAGAGATGCTACACCACAAAGACAAACAGCAAACGATGAATGGCTGGAGGGACCAGTTTCAGCCACAGCAGAGTCATCCATAAGTCAGAGATGGAGGAAAGCAGATGCCTAAAGACACAATAGTAACTTTCTTTTTCTTATTGTGAATAGAAGAAGTAAGAACCCCAGAGACTGATGACTGTTCCATGTTCAAGTCAGAAAGGAAGCCATACAAGTGTGTAGTAGAGCCTGAGTGAGTAGGTAAACCTTCATGATGGGAAATTTGAAGTTATATACTTACCATAACTTGGCATCTGTGTTGTCCATTTTTATTCTTCCTCACAAATAGGTCTAGGATCCAATCCTTGGATCTGACTTGGCTGTATTTACAAGATTTCAGATCCAAGCCTCGGGCTCCTCCCTCTAACCCTTAATACTCTATTCCATTCCCAACTCCTCATATTGAGTTTGCTGCCTTACTACCCACTGAGCCATAAAGACAGGCAGACACAAGAGACAGGTGAGGTTCAAACCAGGAATATGATTGTTCCTATAAAATCTATAGATCCTTCTAGTAGTGACTGGGCTGGGGGATGGTTGGGAGGGAAGATAAGGAAGAATTAAAATGGACAACACAACACTTGGTAAGTACATAACTTCTCAATCTGATGATTTCCTTTTCATTCTTCTTCACGAGTGGGTCAGAGTCCCCAGCTACATTACTCTCAGAAGGCCCTCAAGGAAGGACATGCTGGAACACTGTTGAACCAAAGGAAGCTCTGCTTTTGGAGACAATGACTAATTTGTAAATGTGCAGCAAAGGTATGAGTCTTTGACTAAGTGGCTGCAGCGCAGATGTTATCAATGGAGGCTCTTGAAGAAAAGGCAGATGAAGTAGTCACAGATCTAGTGGAATGCGCTCTAGCAAGACAAGGCAACTCCAAACCCTTTTGAGAATAAATCAACAAGATACAATAAGTAATCCATTTTGCCATAGTAATTTTGGATACTGCCTGTGATTAAGGGAAAAGAATACAAAGAGCTGGTCAGATCTTCTGTACTGTTTTGTTCTGTGAAGATAAAAATTGCCTATGGTCATCAAGAAGGTGCAGCATATATTTGCCATTATTAGTAAAGCCTGGAAGAAAACTGGTAAGTATGGACTGGTTAATGTTAATTTCCATGGCTACTTTAGGCAAAAAAGAGGGCTTAGTTCATAGAGACACCCTAGCCTTATTGAAAGTAATATAAGGAGGCCTAGTCAATAAGGCTTGCAGGTCAAAAATCTGTTTTGTGGAAGTGATAGCTACTAAAAAGTTTGTTTTCCAAGAAAGGAACTTCATATTACATTTGTCAGCAGGTTCAAAGGGTTTCTGAGTTAACCCCTGAAGGACTACCATCAAATCCCAAGGAGGAGAGGGACCATTTGTTGAAGGTCTAAGAAGGAAAATTCCCTTCATGAAAGCTTTACATAATCTGGAAGATGTTAGAGAGAATAATTTGTCTCCAGCATGAAAGTTGAATATAGTTGCCAATTGAAGTTTAATAGTAAGAAAGCTAGCCTATTCCTTAAAAAAGAATAGTGAGAAAGAGGAGGATGGCCAAAGTAGGTGCTGAAAAATGGTCATTATTCTGCTTGAAATCCCATATTGAGAATCTCTTCCATTTGCTTCCATAGACTTTTTTGGCAGAGGCCTTCCAGGAGGCCAAGATTATATCACAAACTGGGGATGTGACCCTGGACCTTCTTACTATCACTGGAAGTGGAGAAACCATGCAGTCAAATTGAGGTCATGTGAGTTAAGAGATCCTGAGTGGGTTCTAGTATCCATAGGGGATATTTCAAGTGAGATCAGATACAGGGGTACCACATCTGATGAGGCCAGAAGGGGCAATGAGGATTGACTGAGCTCTTCAGTCTGCTTGTTTTCTGTATAAACTTCAGGATCAGTGGAAGAGAGGGGGGTAAGCACAGAGGAACCTGGGGCCAATCATGAATCAGTACATCCCTCTGTGACTCCCCCAAAGGGGGATCATAGGGAAGTACTTGTTGCACTTGTTGAGGGGAGAGGCAAATAGGTTGCAGCAAGGCTGGCCCCAGATGTTGAAGATCATATTCACTACTGCTTGACTTAGGGACCACTCAGGAGAAATCAAGATGGACCTGCTGAGTCTGTCTGCTAGTGCACTCATTTTCCCAGGTATGTGTGTTGCAGTAAGAAGGCAGTCTGAAGAGATCACCAATTCCCAAACTCTCATACCCTCTCTACACAATGGTACCAATGGGTTCCTCCTTGTTTGTTGATGTACCAGACTACTGACATGTTTGTGTGGACTGCAACAGTCCCTACAGGGAGAATATCCTGAAAGGCTTGCAATGTCAGGAAGCCTGCTCTCATCTCTAAGACATTGGTATGTAACTTGATCTCATGGGGGCCATGTGCTTTGGACTATTTTTCCTATGAAATGCCCCTCCACCCCACCCCAGTTGGGAAGCATCAGCGGTCACTGTGGCTACTGTGGGAGGAAGAAAGAATGGTCTGGCCAGGAAGAGGTTGTCTGACTGGATCTACCAGTGAATATGACATTTGGAAATTGGAGTGAGTTTTACTAGAAATAATAGAGGCTGGTACAGAATAGACCACTCAGTGACCATTGAAGGATTTACATAAAGAACCTTGCTAGAGGAACTAGAAGAATGGCAGCAGACAGAGACCCAAGTGCTCATAAGACTAGTTTTGTTGGAGAGGAGGATGAGAAGGTAAGTCCCGCACCTGATTTTTCAATGATGTGAGGTAATGGTGCCACTTGAGTTGTAGTATCCAATCGAGTGCCTATAAATTCCAGCAACAAGTCTGCTTCGATTTGGCAAGGTTTATTATAATGCCTAAGGAGTGGGAGATCTAAAGCAAGTAGTCCCTGGCTTGTAGCAGTTACTGCCTGGTTGGGGTGTTGAGGAGCCAATTGTAAAGATAGGGAAACACTTGGAATCCTTTGAGTCTCAAGTGAGCTGCTACAACTGACATGCATTTGGTAAACACCTTGGGGGCTGGGGTGAGACCAAAAGGTAGTGCTCTGAATTGGTAGTGAATGGCCTCCAGCCGAAAGCAGAGGTGTCCCTGGAGCACCTGTCTATTTTGATATGGTAGTACATGTCCTGGAAATCTATAAAGCACATTCAATCATCCTTGCTCAAAAGAGGCAAGATGGACTGAAGTGTAACCATTTGAAACTTTGACTTTTTTGCATACAGATTCAATTGCTTACATCCAGAACTGGTCTCGAGTCCCCTCTTTCTGTTTTCTTTGGCACTAAAAAGAAGCGGGAGTAAGGTCCAGATCCCATGTGTTCGGGTGGGACCAACTTGGATGACTTTTTTGAAGCAGCTTTTCAATCTCTTGAGCTGAAATTTCCCACTGACTGGGTGGAATGTCAGGGAGTTTCTTCCTTTGACCAGGAAGTGTTAGGAAAAAGGGTACGGAGTAACATCTGGATATGATTTTTAGCATGTAGTCCTTGTGGTATTTGTACAGGCATCCAGGTGCAAGGAGAAATTACCCCTGACTGCTTCCAGAGATAGACAGTCAGGCAATGCATCAGGAGTGCTGATGGGGGTTATCAGTGAAGAAGTATCTGAAGCCCTGGTTTTGTGGACCCCCTCTGCCTCCGGGGTGATATCTGCTATTGAAACCTCCTCCTCTGCCAGTGGAGGAAATATCATGGTGTGAGTACTGGAAAGGTTCCTGATATTTTCCAGAACCACATTTTCTTACCACCTCACTGGTTGCTCGAGAATGAACCTTGAGGGGTAGAAAACTTGATGCCCACAGCACTGCAGGTGAGTGTATCTTTCACTGATGGCCCAAACAAAGAGGAGCCATCAAAGGGGGCATTAACAAAATATGATTTGAAGGGTTCTGCAAAATCATCATATAGCCTTATCCAGGTGTGTCTCTAATAGCTATGCCTGAACCAGCTGCTTGTGAGGTACCCTCTGCTATATTGTTGATCAACCTCATTGATGAATTAGCCAGTTGAGGAGAAACCTTCTTGAGATCCTCTAATGACATGGTCTCAGTGAGAGTCTGAAAGCTCCTTGATCAACTCTCTTTGTAAGCATGTAAAATGTGATTGGTAATTTAATGACCTCAGCACAAAAGTGGCTGAGGAGTAAATGTACTTTCCAAATCTGTCCTTCGCTCTGGACTCCCTGTTCGCAGTATGGACAGAGGAGCATTAGTCTGCTAGCTCCTCCTTAGTGGCAGCCACCACAAGCATGGCATCAACTGGGATTCCCTTCCCCCATTGAGGTCTATCTAAAGGGGGGGGGACTAAAAATTTAAATGGGAGCATGGGAACAGGTTCAACAGTGTGCAATTCCTTCCAGGCCCATTAGGAAACCAAGTCAATAAGTTCATCCACTGGGGGTCACCCAAGATGTAGACAAGCCAGTCTCAAAAGCCTCCAGGAACACTGATTCCACAGGAGGAGAAGTTTGGGAGGATCAGACACTTTTCTGTTTGAAGATTCTCAGAATGTCTCCGAAAGAAACTCCAACAGGTGCTGATTGGGGGGATCCTTCCCCCTCATCAAAATCAATGTCCTCCATGAGAGACTCCATAGGGGAGTCTATGTGCCTCCTGTTGCACGTTCTCTTCTGTCATACCTCTTTCATGAGGTTCTCTGAAGAGGTGTCAGAAAAAGGGGAGTCCCTCTGGGCAGCATGTTTGGAGGCTTCCCAGAGCTGGCTGATCCAGAGGAAAACAGATGATGGGCTCAAAGCCCGGGCCCAATGAGGGGTGAGGGATAGAATCAGAGGCTTGAGAGGATGGTTCTCTATGCAGAGTGAAAGCCCTTTCAACTACCTGAAAGGCTGATGGACCCATCAAAACCTCTCCCTCCCTTCTCAAAGCTGTAGCAGTCAAAGAGGGGAGGTCAGGGCTGATCTCAGATCTGAGCCATCTGGAGACAATCAGACCCGAGCTGTCCAGGGCCAAGATAATGAGGGGAAGGGAAGGATCCGACAAAGTGGGAACTGGACCCAACCCCTCAGACCCAGCACTGAACTCTCAGATCAGAGACCTGATCTGATCTAAAGTCATTGGACCAGGACTGGTAAGGGATACGACTGCAGTCGAGCAAGGGAGCTTCATCAGATCTGATGCTGAACTTCTCAAAGATCTTGGATCCTGTGACTCTGAAGCTGGGGAGGTCAGATCAGAGAAGGAGACGGTATTTGTTGGGCAGGTATGCTCACAGATCCGATAGTGGCCAGAGCTGACAGGATTCCATGAACCCTAAGGAATCTCTGCATCATCGCATCCATGTCTGCTTCTATCAAACTCCTAGAGGACCTAGATGAAGTTGTGGATGCCAACCTAGAGCACTTTGTCGGCATTTGAAACAATGAGGGAGGCACAGCTAGAAACACTGGCTTCAACAAAATTTCTGGTGTACAACCTCTACTCATCGGATCCGAGGGGCTGGGATCTGAGAAAGTGCTGGTCAAAAAGAGAGAACTGGTAGTCATGGCTGAGCCAGATGGATCAGAGGACTGTTGCGGATCAGAGGGTGGCCCATTAGGCCTCAGATCTCAGGTAGTCGATCTGAGACTTTCCTTAACTTTTTAGCTGGCTACGAGGAGGTTTACAAATTTGAGGTGGTGTCTTCCTCAGCTCCAAAACAATTTGAGACTATTTTGAGGGGGTTTGAGCCCCAGAATGAAGTAATCCTTTCAGGATAAGCTTGTTCCTATGATCTGAGATAGCTCTAGGATGAAAGGTTGCACAAATGGTGCATGGAGAGTCTAGGCAAAAAGCTGAGGGAGGAGAACTAAGTTTAAAAGTAATTATATGAAATAATTAGAAGAGAAAAAGTACAATAATTAACTGAAAAATATCCAAAATATTCTAGAGACTTGATGTTTCTCTCTTGCAGCTATGGCGGCAAACAGGATCTTAGGAGTGGGGGATGGATAGGGCATTATGGTTAGAGGGAGAAGCTCAAGGTTTGGATCTGAAGTCTTGTAAATGTGGCCAAGCTGGATCTGAAGATCGGATCCTAGACCTATTTGTGAGAAAGAATGAAAAGGACATCAGGTATGACATTTGATGTAATTTTTCTGTTCTTGTCCCCATAAAAAACAGTATCCTGCTCCCTACACACCTATTCTACATGAACATGTAAAAATGAATAAAATATAGATTGTTTTACACAGTTCCTTGACAAAAGCATATCATACATAAAAATAACTTCAGTCAAAATGACAATCCCATAATAAAACATTCCCTAGGATAAAAAAAAAAACTTTGGAGAAAAAAGTTTCTCCTCAAAAAGTTACAGTGGAAGGCTTTCCCCAAAAGGAAAATTCTTGAGAGGATTTCAAGCCAATTGTCAGTACTTCAGCAGCAGAAAATCTCTGGAGATTATGGCATCCAAACTGACTTTTATATATGGCTTTGCTTAAACCACTGGCAGTTTGAGTGTGTGGAAGGTGCCCTAAGGCTTTGAAAGCATGTCAATGGTCATATCCTAGGCAAGTATATAACCCATATCACTGCAACAGTGATCTAAATGTTCAGTATCACCCATACCCAGTGCCAGCTTTTCTGTGGGGTCAGAAGACTGGAGATGGAACAAGTTGCCCATGTTGTTATTAATGTTAAAGTCATTTGCATACATTAATTAAACCTTTCCAATGTTGTTTTCCTGTAGAATGGATTGCACACATTAGTGTAGAATGATTCTATCTGCATGGAGTGGGATAGTTTCATGGTGAACTGAGGTACAAAAATCATTAAACAGTGAGAAAGGTAATTGGACATAACACTATACCTTGTGAGATACCAGAACTGAAGATCCCCCTCGTAACAGGTCTAAGCTAAGTACTTGCATTTAAAAGTCTCACTTTCAGAAGCTATTTAAGTGATCAACTACTGATTTCTTGTTTTATTTGTGCATTTATCTGTATTTAAGGCTGAAATTGCTGAATTTGCTTAAACTTTCTTGCTATTGCTCTAACTGATTTGAAATTGCCTTGTCTAGCTTGTTTAACTAGTACTAGGACTGCAACCTGCACTTTAGTGATGCATTGAGCCGAGGTAAGCTCAAAGCAGGTAGCTTGCATGTCAGATAGCACTAATGCCATATCTTAGTACTGTCTACTACAATATCTTAGCACTATTCAGGTCTAGTCCCTAACCCTAGAGAACACCCTAGGAGACCTCTGTAAAACCCAGTCCTCAAACCCTAATAGCCCACCCCAGTACAGGTCCGGACAACATGGATATGCAATTTCTAAATGTTTCCATGCCTGGCTTGGTAGAGTTGGGCATCCTAAGACAATGTAGTCATTGTCTCATTTTCACTGATAACCTTTTAATCTTTAAAGGAACCAACACAGTATGCAAGAGATGTACATACACAATTTCCTTGTAGGCAAACATCTTGCATACAAATAAAGTTGTCAAGGACACACACTACATGAACCACACAGTGTCTACAAACAGTCCATCTTATGCTGAGGCAACAAAAAACTATCTCACCAAACTTCAAAGATCTAAGCCTGCAAACAGCAATGCCTATCTGCAGCAATCTGTAAAATATATACCAAAAGCAACACCAAACACCACACATAAACCTATAACCAATGGACATGCTGAAAACAAACAAAACCCATAAGACAAGAAAACAAATTGGCCAAGACTCTTCATAGTACGACAGATGTCCCACGCACCATACTGGAAAAGAAGATTACAGTAAGTTGCTTATCTGGAGCCAGGATCCACAGAGTTACACATGCATTAAAGTCACTGTACCACAAATACAAGTATGATTCAGTTAGAGTACATGTGGAAGTTAATGACCTGAGATTTACATCTCTGTTTTATATGAAGAGACACATTATGGACCTCTCTGAAGGTGTGTCAGACCGCTATGTGCCTTGCATTGAGTAGCATTCTTCCTTCACCAAAAATGATGCCAAAGTATGAGCAAAATATGGGTGACAAACAACTGGCTTAGTTTCTGGCATCAATGTGGGGGGATTCAATATGTGTCAGCCTAGGAGAACGTGGTCAACAGAACACATTGCTTTGCCAACAATGGCCTGCATCTGTCCCCCTGGGCTTCTATATTTTGACTAAAATTTTATCTACCAGCTTTGAGCCTTTTTTGGAAAATGCCAAAGTGACAAACATACCAGCACATCACATAAAGCTGAAAGTAACCTAAAGGTGCTACTGCTCAATGCTAACAGCCTTAACAAGAAACTCCACACCCTGCAAGTTCTCCTCACTATGGAGAATATAGACATCTGTGCCATTACCGTACTGAGGTTTAAAGGCACAGAAAGTACTATGACACTGCAAGGTACAGCGCTGTCCACACATTTAGGCCATCAGTCATACATATGGGGACTAATTGTAGAAATGTCTGTCTATTAATAGCAACAAGTATACCTAAAGCATGGTTAAACATGGTTATACCCTGGAGTTCATCCACATGCAAATCACCTTAGATAGAATTCCTTATTATATTTTAGCATTCTATTATAGATCACTATGTCACTAAAATCCCACATCTCTTATTTAGACATACTGGAGGCTGTCTCAGTCCAAACAAACACTCTATTCATGCAGACTACTTGCCCCTGTATAGAATGCAAAACATGAGCTACCTCCAACTTACAGGAACATTTCCTAGACCTTAATAGCAAATGCCCTTCATTAGTGCGCACTTAAACCAGAAGTTACAACATACTGGACCTAGTTCTCACTAATATCTGAGAGCACTGCACAACACCTTCCCCAGTCATGTTCACACTGGTGAGGTCATATTCCAAAGCTGTTTCATTTAAAACAAAAATCAACTTGGCAGACCCAAAACCCAGAAAAACCTGTTATAGTTAGGACATTTTCTAAAGTAACTACATCCTATTAAGACTGTTTGTCAAAATTCAGTGAGGTGCCTAACCCACTGTTCACAACAACTTATTCACAGAAACACTGTACAAACACATGAATGGCTGCATAAGTGCTGCTGTACCTGTCAGAAATAAGCCCAAAACAAACCACATTCATGAAATCCTTATCTTAAGAGAGTATATAATAAAAGGAAAACAGTCATGGCCAATGTTAGAAAGATTAACTCTCATAACTACAAGAGGTCACTAATTAAATTAAACAGGAAACTAAGAGGAATTATTAAATCCAGTAAGGCCAATTATGAGGTCAAGATGTCCACAAGGTCTTCTACAGTTATGTCCGAAACCTCAAAGGTAACATGCAACAGTGTGGAGAACTGGTAGTAAATGGTACCACCTTCACTGAACAGAGTAACAGAATCTGGTGGCCAACAAATTCAGCTCAAACTTTGCTGCATTCCTCCCGCCACCCTTTGTGAAATCCATACCAGCTGTGATGCCCGTGCACTGGCCCAGCAATCAAGAAGCCTCAATCCTCACCACTAACACCAGTGAGGGTTGTCCATATAGGGAAAGGCTAATAAATACATACACAGTAAAGTACAATTTCCCTTAAGAGCACACAGAGATCACAGTCAGTCTGGGGCTGGTTTCTCCCTGTCTCTCCAGGTCCCCAGTACGACTCCCCGCTGGCACAGCTATAGGGTCCACATCTCAGCCTAGTAGGTAAGCTAAAACCTCTAGCATCCTCTCTGTCCAACTAGTGCTTCATGTCCCTGCCCAAGTAGCTGACACACACACACACACACACACACACACACACACACACACACTTTGAGATAAGAGTTATATACAACCACACAGACACTCCTGGGGAAGGCTGGCACAGGTCTTCCTGCTGTGCTCCTTTTACCCAGACTATACGGTAGTACCACTTGCCACCACCCACTAATATTTATCAGCTACTCAAAGGCCCTTATCAAAGGGTGTCCAATTATACTGTGCAATATCATTATCCAAATGGTAAGTGCAACTGAACAATCAAGGCCTATTTGGAGTGGCTTGGCCAGTATCACTCTAAATTAACTCTACATAAAACAGCCACAGTTGAAAGGTTCAAAAATATTTAATAATAAATAATAAAAACACAAGACAATACTTCTTACTACACAGTGCTAGTCAAGAGTTCAGAGATCACAGAGAAATGTTTAAAATAATACAGTGGAAAAGTTCTGGCATCACAGAAAAACAAACTAGTCTAATATTCCTGATTCCTAGCTATATCTAAGAGAAAACACAGTTCTAAAATAAACTTACATATAGAGCAAGACAGTGCTGGTGATGTTGGATGTTCTCAAGACAAATGCTAAATGCTTCCATTCTTTCTGTCCTTAAATTGATAACACAGTATCACTGATTCATTTCATATGACATAATTTCTTTCTGGTTCCCAGGCTAACAGAACTCAGGGGTTAATAGCCCTTTTGATCTTGCAGCTGGTCAGGAAGCCAGAGCAATAAAATAAATTATACATGTAAAGTCTAGCCATTAACTGTGGCCTCAAAACAATAGGCAGAATGCCTCCCTCTAGACATCTCAGATCCGAGTTTTACATCAAAGAATTTCACAATGCTTGACTTATCAGCTTTCTTACAGAAGAGTGCACCGTTGTTACATTTTTTTCAGTTCAACATTCAATACAGTCTTTTCACATTTACTAGAACAAGCCTGTGGCTTACATTAATATTTACAAATGACAGAATTATTTACAAAATTCTATCTAGCTAGGCTGGCAGCCTTTATATATCTTCACACCAGCATAGCCCCCAAACTATCAGCACAGAACAGGTCATACCTGTGCTCACTAAGACTAAATGCACAGCCTCAAAAGGGCCCAACAATATCCCAGGTTGTCTCAAAAATATACCAAAACATGGCATATCAGGACCATTTGAGTCACTTTTCAACTACAGCCTAAAAACGGGCTATGTACCACGTGAATGGAGGATGGTTATCTCCCTTCATAAGGGTGGGCCATCAACCGATTTTGGAAACTACAAACTCATTAGTCTGACTAGTTTAATATGCAAAGCCATGCAACAAATTATCACAGGAATGATCCAAGCCATTATCAACATACAGACACTGGACCCATCCCATTTGGTTTTGGCAATGGGAGGTCATGCCTACTTAACCTGGTAGACTTCTTTGAAAAGGCAACCAATGCAATGGATGAAGCAAAAAAGTGAATACCTCCTACCTAGCCTAGGGTAGGGCATTTGATACAACCTCCCATCTTAGGTATTGTGGACAAAGTCATCATTCCTGAACCAATTCTGATCAACTACCAGTAGATCATTATTTATATGGGCAATTAGTTGTTCATGTGTTGTCAACAATTATAATCAGCCAAGTTCAATTAGACTAAAGTCTTTTACAGAAGGTAAAGTTTTTAGCTATAGAAATACTAGCAAGATGCTTAAACTGAGGAGGAAAATTTTGTGGTAGTAAGACAAGTGCAGAAGATATGGGCTAAAGGTTTAGAGAGGGGTATGCAAATAGCCAGGTAATGCAGGGTGTAAGCTACATTTAAAAGGGTTATGATTTCTGTCAAGCTTTCCTAGGAGCTTCCTGGTTTATCTAGCACTGCTGAATTTGAAATATTAATGGGGTTAGAGATAATGTCAGATGTAGTTTATTGCAATGTAGTATTCTTTAAGTTTAGACCTGGAGCCTGGTGACAGAGCTGAAAGACTTGAAAGGCAGCATTGGCTGATAGTAACTGGTTTATTGGCAGATGATTGATTTTTGTTTTAATTCACAGATCTCTTACCATGGAGACAGTGTGGGAAGAGAAGTGGTAGATTTATATTTAAAACAAATAATGCCCTGAATATTTTTTCCAGAATGGTCTAGATTGAAATGCAATATTTTATTTCCTTAGGTATTCATTTTTTGATTACAAGCTTATACTTTACATTTTTTCCTAAATAATAGAATGGTTTTGAGTTAAGCAGGGCATGTACTAGTTCATTAGAGGTGCAGTGTTTTATGTCTGGATCTCGGGAGGGTTTTGAACAGCTGCTTCCTCCTCCTCTGATTCAGAAATTGACCTAGAGAGGCAAGTTCTTGGTGAATCTCAGGGTCTTTAATGGAGAAAAGTCCTTGGACTGTAAATGGTAAATGACTGAGTTACAAGTTTGGATTCCCTAACTTTATTTGAAATGTTGGTAATAAAAAGGCAAACAGAATTCTTTATTGGATAGGGAGTTAGGTATCCCCTTCTTGTGCAGTGGTGCTCTGCTTGCTAAGTAGCGATCCTCTTTTCTCTTCAGCTCATCTGCAGAGTTACACTCCTAGTCTACCTACCACATTCTCATGTACTCAGGAAAAGTGCTAAGGGATTGTTCCCTTATTACAAAGGTTTTCAAAAGTGGTGACATGACACCAACTCACCCACCTATGAAAGTAAGTGCTTAGCTCAGCAATATAATCACATACACTTTCATCTGCCTTATGTCTATGCTCACAAAACTTTTTTCTGTAAGCGTCAGATGTTAACTTAAAACATTCCAGTAAACATTGTTGAACCTTGTCATAATTTAAACAATCAGTATCAGACAATTTAGAAACAGCACTTGGTCAACATCATATTGTCTACCTACTCTTTCAAATATATGAATAAATCTATCAAATTATCACCTTCTTTATACTATGGTAGAAATTTACTGACCTTTGTTGCTTCTGGGATTTGGTTATTCCCTTCTCCATTACCTCCATGGTCCCAAACAGTCAGCATGTCCTTCTCACACTGACCCTGCTTCTCATTTTCTTCTGCCTCCAAATGCCACAGTCTCTCATTTTCTTCAGCCTCCAAATGCCACAGTCTCGCTGCCAATTCTAATTCCATATATTTTGTGTCCAGTTCAAGTCTCTAATTCCAGATGAATTTTTAAGTCCTCTGAGGAAAAGCTGGACTGTCCTGTTTCTGAGAGGTGTACATCCCCATCACCAGACCGGTGTCTACCTGGATGCTGGTCTGTGTTGCAGTTGCGATTAAGGCTGAAATCATTTCTTCTTTAGTCAGGTTGGTATGCACCAGTCCTTTGGATTTGCACACCTTAGACAACTGGTTCACTGTCAGCTTGCCAAAACCCTCTGCTGACATCTTTGCCTGCTTTCCACTGACTAAATTTCTTCTTCTTTCGACTTTTCCCAGTTAAGGGTCACCACAGAGGATCACCTGTCCGCTCATGATTGGCAGTGGAGTTTTACGGTGTCGAGTTGCCAGCCCAGCACCCAACCTTCCACAGAAGGCACACACACGCACACACTCACACCTAGGGCCAATTTAGAGTGTCCACTCCACCAACAGCATGTCTTTGAGATGTGGGAGGAAACCAGAGCATCTGGAGGAAACCCATGCGACCACAGGGAGGACATGCAGACTCCGCACAGAAGGCAACCCAGCTTTCTCTTGACTAAACTAAACTCACAAAAATAAATAAAACTGTTGTGAAAAATGAAACTCTCTGTTTACCTTGTGGCCGTTGAGACTACACACACCTTTATGACAACTGCTTACAGGCTACAGAAAATTAATATCCACACAGTTTCTCATCAATGTGTGACATCCCTCTTCTGGGCCAGTGATCAAGGACGCTCAATCCTCAGTACTGACACCAGTGGGGAACATTTACGTTGAGAGAAAAATAGGCACACACAGTATTTTCAGATGCAGCTGTCTGCACCAAGCACAATTTCGCTTAAGAGCACACAGGGAATTACACTCCCGTCCTGGGGATAGACTTCCTCTCCAGACCCCAAATAAGTCTCCACACTGACCACCTCAGAGCTGAGTCATCAGCTGGGCATATCAAGCCAAGTCCTCTACCACCCTCTTTGTGAAATCAGTGCTCTGGGTCCCCTGCTACAAGTGGCTGACACACACTGAGATTTGATTCTCACACACACACACACACACACACACACACACACACACACACACACACACACACACACACACATCTGGGAAAGGCTGGCAAAGATTTACTCACTATGCCACCTCCACCCAGACTATAAGGTAGATACTGCCAGCAGAACACCCCGAAGCCAGCTACTCTAAGGCTCTTACCAGGGTACCCAATTATACCTTGTAAAATTAATACTTATACAAATGACAGCATTTCCAATCAGCACGACTTTCAGGAACGTGAAGCCACAGTGCCACTAAATAAATACAGGTGCTCTCGAAGGTTAAAATATTTTCTGAAAGACCAGCCACAATAAAAGGTTTAGATATATTTAGTAAAAAAATAAATATGACAATACTGAATATGTATTCACTGTGGTAAAAGTTTTTGTGCTCTAGTGTTATTATCAAAAAACAGTTGCTTAATAGCAACCTCTCTAAATTCATACATATTTTTGAGGTAATCCCTTATTTTCTGTCTAGCGTTCTGCAGTTGATCTTCTACTTGTTCTGTGAGATTGCCCCTGTTCTGTAATACTTTAACATTGTAATACTTTAACATATTTTTGAGGTAATCCCTTATTTTCTGTCTAGCGTTCTGCAGTTGATCTTCTACTTGTTCTGTGAGATTTCCCCTGTTCTGTAATACTTTAACATTTGTCAGTCCCTCTAAATAATTATTGTTACTTCTTAACCATAGTTCCCTTTCTTTTATTTCCACCCTATTTTTAAACTCCACCTTAATTTTATCCCACTCCCAAGCTTTAGCACAACTAACTAGCACAGCAACAGAAAGAAGAAAGGGCTGCTGCCAAACTTAGGGAGCCTGAAACAAGGAAGGTAACAACAGGTCCTGTAGAAGTATTAGAAATATTTCAGAAATTCTATGAAAGTCTCTATAAAGCAGATAAATATAAAATCAAAAAAGCTACAAATTGAAATGTTTATGGAAAAATTAAATATGCCAAGATTAGAGGTAGATGAGTCTCAATTACTAACAGGATAGGAGGAGATGAGATAAAAATTGTGATGTATAACCAATCTAAAGGAAAGTCCCCAGGGACAGATGATATTCCCGTGGAAGCTTGAAGCTAGGAGGAAAAAAATGATAAATATATGTAAGGCTTTGTTTAACAGTATTTTAAGAAGAGAAGTATCAGCATCCTGGAAGAAAGCAGTAGTAGCTGTAATACCTAAAGAGGGCAGTAAAGATCCATCAGATCCAGCTTCATAAAGGCCTATTTCGATACTAAACCATAATTATAAAGTATTCAAGTCTATAATGGCTGAAAGAATGTCAAAAGTAATGCCAAAACTGATAGATATGGATCAGCATAGTTTTGTGGAGAGGAGGCAAAAATCTGACATTAACAGAACGCTGATGATCCACAGAGAAGCAGAATGTAAGAAATACCATTGTTGTTGGGCCCTGATGCAGAGAAAGCATTTGACAGAGTAAACTGGGACTTCATGAGCAGGGCAATGTAAGCATTTTCATTTCCTGAAAAAATTATAATGTTGATTAGGAGGATATATGAAGGATCAGAGGTGACAACGTGGGTGGGGCCATCTCTGATAATTTATGCTTGAGCAGCAGAACCAGGCAGGGGTGTCCTCTTTCCCCTTTATTATTTGCATTATATTTAGAACCATTGGCAATGAAAAATAAGGGACTCAGAATTTCAAGAATACAATTGGTATGGTAATCAAGAAAAACTGGCTTTATCTGCAGATATTATTTTGTATCTGACAAAACCAGAAAGAGAGAAAGTGTTGTGGAACATTTTGAGAGAGTTTCAGGTCTTTTTGGGATACAAAATTAAAGAAGTTAAAACAAAGGCAATAGTGATACATTATGTACCCACATACAAATTGGTTCAGGAATATCCATATTTATGGGGATGTGATAAAAATAAAGTATTTAGGAGTAGTGATTAAAATAATTCCAGTGTGGAAGCTAAGGATATGAGGAAGGTCTCTCCAAACACCATTATAGAAGGTCTCGCCAAACACCATTATATTGGGCTACTTCAACTACCCAAACATAGAATGGGAGCATTACTCTAGCTCCAACACCCTAGCCCAAAGGTTCCTAGAATTTATAAACTCAAATGCTATGGAACAATTTGTTACCACTCCCACAAGAGGGGAAAACATACTGGACCTGATCATCACAAACATGGGGGAATCTATGCTCCAGACCAGAAGTGTATCCCTCACTGGTAAGATCAGACCATAAACTAATCTCACTGGATATTCACATCCCGACTCCATCCCCTGCCCAGAAAACCACAGTGAAAAACTTCTCTAAAGCAAATTTCACACTCCTCAAAACTGAGGTGGAATCCTTCAAAGCCCCCGGGCCTGTGGAAAATACGGCCCAGACCGCAAAATCCTTTATAAACTACTGTTCAGTCTCAGCCTTACTACAGGATATGTACCCAAAGAGTGGCGTACAGCAACAGTGGTCCCTCTCCACAAAGGTGGTGCCTCAACGGATCCTGGAAACTATCGCCCCATAAGTCTGACTAGCTTGCTCTGCAAAGCTATGGAAAGGATCATCATGGACCTCATAAATAAAGATATTGGGGACCTACAGACACTGGATCCTACCCAGTTTGGCTTTGTTAAGGGCAGATCCTGACTCTTAAACCTGGTCAATTTATTTGAAACAGTCACCAAGGCCATTGACGAGGGGAAGGTGGTCTACACAGCCTACCTGGACCTCGCAAAAGCCTTTAATACAATATCCCACTCAGGCATTATAGATAAGCTCACCAGTTTAAATATAAACCCCTATGTCACTAGATGGGTTGCAAACTGGCTCAAGGACAGAACCCACATGGTTAGAATTGCTGGAGCCATGTCAGACTCCAAACCAGTTACAAGTGGCGTCCCACAAGGCTCAGTCCTGGGACCTCTCTTGTTCGGTATATATTTCTCGGAGGTACAGGCCAACATGGAAGGACTGTGGCTGACCAAGTTCGCAGATGACTGCAAACTGGGTGCCATAATCGACTCTCCATCTGACTCAAGCATCCTACAAAAGGGCCTCACAGAAACAGACAACTGGTGCCAGAGCCATGGCCTCAAGCTAAACGCCAAAAAGTGTATAGTCACCCCCCTTTGGCAAAAACAAAGTGCCCACAAATTACCACATAGGTGGTAATCCATTAAGTACAGAAGAAGTAATTAGGGACCTGGGAACCCAAGTTGATAGCAATCTCATTTGAAAACCACGTGGCCAAAGTGGTTAGAAAAACATTTTCTATAGCCTACCTAATCATGAAGGGATTCACATCTAGATCAGGGGAGGTCATCGTGCCTCTTTACTCATCCCTCATCAGGCCCATAATTGAGTACAATGCGCCTTTTGGGATGCACCTTACCAGACATCTGCAGCAACTGGAAAGACCCCAAAAGTACCTCACCAAGAGGATCAAAGGGCTCAAACAGATGCCATATGCTGCCCGGTTAAAGAAACTCCAGCTCTACTCAGTGGCATACCGCCTGCTCAGAGGTGATCTGTGCCTGACGTATAAAGCCATGTCTGACCCGGAATTAATGGACATGCTGCACCTCAAAAAATCCAAATCCCATCGAGCTATGCGCTCGAGAGACTTGAACCTCAGCACTGAAATAAATAGGACATGCTTGAGGGACAGATTCATAACCCAGAGGCTCCCTTCACTCTGGAATAAAATCCCAGTCCAGATTAGGCAGAGTCCCTCATTGACTCTCTTCAAGAGGAATCTTGATGAGTGGATGGGAGATCGTAGGTTTACCCTGGGTATCACTTCTGTGTTACTGTTAGACAGAGGCAGAGTGTACTAACCTCGAAAAAGGGCATAGCAAAATTCATTTAAAATGGGTGGCGAAAGCCAAACGCACTCTGGCTAGGCTTATAAATGCCCTAGGGCAGATAGCCTAGTATGAAACTATGAACCGATGAAGAGACTAAATAAAAGATAAGTCAAAAACTGAGAAAATGGAAGCTTTGTTATATGGATATGGATAATAAGATACAAGCAATTCAAATGTTTTTAGTCTCTTTAATCTTGTACACAAGTCAGGCATATTTTTATTAACCACAGGAGAAGTTGTGCATGACAATTAACAAAGATCTGAAGGACTTTATCTAGGAAGGGAAGATGGTAAGAGTCAAGTAGAATAAGCTGATTTTTCCAGTAGAACAGGGTGGATTGAGTTTACCTAATTTGAAGGGGTATTTCAGAGATACACAGTTAAGGCTCCTGAACATAGCACAAGCAGAAAACTATATGTCAAAGTGGAAAGGGATGATGATGAAACGGGGGGGGGGTAAAGAAACAAGGAGAGACTGGGATTTTGGATGCAGGTCATTAAGGAGAATAACAATAATCATACAGAATATTATATCCATAAAGTAGCAGAAAGTTTTCTAAGAACTAAGCCAACATGGGATTGGAGAAAGGAGATTCTGCTGATCGGGATGACTGCAATTAGGGATTTAGACAACAGGCAAGAGAGGGCTGGAATTTTTTGAAGAAAACTGGTAAAGGAACAAAGGTATTGGGAGCAAATAACTAGACAGGAAACGATGATAGAATGGGAAGGCACCAAGAATTTATTTGGACTACAGTTTAGTGATTGGCTTCCCTATCAGGGAGTGATATCAGAGTGCAGGCAAAGAGAAAGAAATAAGGGGGGGGGGTCCTAAATGAAAGACCAGCACTGCCAGTGTTTTTAGTAGAATCTAGAACAGAAACTGCCATTAAAAAAGGAATAATTAGTAGAGCATATAACATATTGCATGATAACTATAAGAATCAGAGGAAGCTAGAAAGAATTGGGAAGAGAGATTAGATAAGCAATTCATGAAGAAACAGTGGGAGGATATATGTATGTCTCTCAAATATGCAACAAAATCTAGAAGATTTAGGATTTTTGCCTAGAAATGCTACACGGATATTTCTATACCCCAAGTAGACTCCAAGGAAATTTTCCTCAGGCAGGCAGCAAATGTTGGAGATGTGACAGGAAAGAAAGAGGTAATTGGGAACATATTTTCTGGGAGTGCAGTGCACTGGAAGACTTTAAGGATTCACTGTTGGAGATAATGGGTGAGCAGATTGGTCTGATGAGAGAGATGATTTTTCTAAGCTATGATACAGAATCGGAAATGCCTAGGCATGGTAAGGCCTTGTTGTGTCTAATAATGGTGGCTGCCAAAAAACAATTAGTAGAAAAGGGAAATCAAAATCTACATCAACTATACTAGAAGTATTGAATATAGTAACAGAGATAAAATATCTGGAACTGAGATCTTTAGAAAAGGGTAGGAACAAACTACGTAGGAAAAATGGGAATTGTGGGAACAATACATACAAGGGACTAATGAAGTTTAAAAATAAGCAGGACTTAAATGATTTGACTGAAAAAGATTGGGTAGATAAGTGATGCATAATGTTTCCAACTGGGAGTGTCTCAGTATGGTCTGTGATGTAAAATACTTATAACTAGGACTGTGTCAGTATGGTTTGTTTTCATTTGTATAACTATATAATTGTCTATGTTGTAAGTGATGGTTTAATAAAGATGTTTCTTGTTTAGAAAAGGGAAGAATTGAATAATTTATGTAATGTTGCTTAGGTGCTATGATATATAGCAATATATCCCAAGTAAAATGCTTGTTATGTTAATTATAGTGTGATTACATTTATATGAATGTAAATGTTCCTATGTCACAAATGATAATTCAATAAAGGTGTTTGGAAACAATACTGAATATGTATTCACAATAAACTTCAGAGTTTCAGTTCACAGGAAATACAAAAAAGCACACTATAATTAATATAACAAGCATACAGAAAAATATTAACTAATCTCAATATATTTTCCTAACTGACTGTGGAATTACTGTCCACTACTTACTTGCTATAGCAAGGGAAGATTAAATGGTTGAGTGTCCTGTGTCAATTCCAATAACAGAGTGCTGAGTGCCACTATCAAATCTCTCACCAGTATCTAAATACAATTTTAGTGCTTACTGAATGACATCACATATGGTCACCTGACTCTGTGATTCCCACACTACCCTCTCGCTAGCAACTGAGCCAGGATTTGGTAAAGATGTATCACAATACAATACACAGAACTTAGTTAAGGCTTAATACAGCATCTGGAAGTTATAAAACAATTCCAACATGTCTACTCTTCCTGTAGAAAGGCTTTTCATAGACATTTCTTCTCTGGCTGCATTCAGACTTGTGAGATGGAATCCTTACAGCATAAACCAAGTCATTTAATTTCAGGCTATTTTTCTTAAGGTTAGCTGGGATAAGTTTAGTCTCTTCCCTTCCAGTAACATCTGTTAAAATATGTACATTTCAGCAGTTACAGCAATACAGCCTGACATACATGTATATTTCTTTTCTACCCAGCAGGACCCACTGTTCATACATTTTTAACACAAGTATCTGAACAAATCTGTTCCATTTTCAAATAATTATTTACCAAGCTCCAGCTAGCTATGCTGGATTATGTTACACATCCACTGCCCTACTCCCCCTAGCACAGCTGGTACTACCTCACATCATCAGAGGAGGTGTCAATTCTATGAATGTAAGAGTTTAGCTGACAGGTATAGGAGATAGCTTGCAACATGCTTGGTCTTGGTAGCTATAGGTTGAAGTCACCTGACAGAATTAACTTAAGTTTCTTTCCAAGAAGCATGACTTCATTTACATAATCCATCACTATCTTTGTATTTTGAGAGGACTGGAATAAAAAACAGTATTACCAGCAATTTAACATGGGTGCTAATTGTCATATTGATGTCAGGTCAGTCAGGTGACTTCCTGTAGGGCTAAGATTGCCCTATTAGTTTGGTACAGATTTGTATTTATTTGTTTGTTGACAGATACTGTATCATCCCCAAGTTTTTAATATGGAGCTTATTAACAAAGATGTCAGATTATTTAGAGTAGATGAGAGAGTCTTTTAACCAAGATTCATCAAAGATTATGATAGCTGCCTTGATTTGAAAAATGCATGTTTCTGTAAGATCTGTTTCTTCAGTTTAATTTCTCCACATCTTTTGGGTTTCTAATACCATTACAGGAAGGGACCCCATTCCTTTGTCAGGGCACAATAAAAGTTCATGAAATTAATATTGTTTCAGTCCTTGATGTTAGCAAAAGGGCTCTTCACAGAACCCACAATGTGACCAGAACTGACTCCTGTAATTCATACAGAGTTACATGTATTGGTGGCATATCTAAAAATGACCATAGATTCCTTTTTATTCGACCCATTGCTCCTAGTAGTATTGGAACTGTCTGGGAATCCACACTGCCCTTGTTTCTGATTGCAAATCCTGATATTTTATGACGTTGTGCCTCTCTGTATGTGTGGCACTATAATTGCTAAGTGTATCAATTTCAAAGATGAATTATTTTGGCTTTTTTTCATGAACTACTATATCTGGTTTTCTTGCCTGCATTTTTTGAATTGTTGGTAATGGGCAATTCCATGTGATGTGCATTTCATCATTCTCTATAGTGCTATTTCATGTCTCCATTGCTTCTCAGCTACTTCTATATTGCAGTGTTTGCATAATCTCCACTGCAGCAATCTTGCCAAACTTTTATGCCTTGCAGTGTACAGCCCGGCCCTGCAACTGTTTCCAATTCTTCTTTACAGAACCTTCATTTGTCTTTTTCTCCCATGTGTTCAGTGGACCAATGTGTATGTACTCCACTGTCCTGGGCTGTAATTATTAACCTTTAATCCTTTGGTTTAAACTCACCTCTCCTTAACCATTCCTGTGTCAAATCCTGATCAACACGAGGTTGCTCAAGGAGATATCTGTACATGCCACTATATTTCTGGCTTTTCCACATTTCTTTCCTTCTCATCTAATCCTTCAGCTGTTGTCTGATTTTTGTCTATTTCTGGTGTGATTTCCATTCCTGCTTGCCACCTGAATGCTTCAGCTAAACAAAGAGACATAATCTTAGACTGCCTCTTCTCATGTTTTAAAAATGTCACTATGTTTGGATTTGATAAGGTCAGCAAATACATATGCAGTCCTACAACTGCAGATTCATACATGTAATTATTTTCAAGGAGGCCCATAACTTCTTCAGCATGTGATACGTAGAATCATGGTATACACTGTTTTTTGTATATAATTTGATGTGTGAAGCATTTTTCTTGTTTTTCTGTTCAAATGATCCAAAGTCTAGTCCTTCCTCCTTTAAATGCTGCTTTTGCACATTTATCAAGATCAAATGTCATTCTTATATTATCTGAAAGTTTTAACCACTTATAGTTGTACTTTCAACTCCACATCTGTTGAGGTATACGGTTTTATGTCATCCGCAAAAAGTAAATCAGAAGTCTAATTCTGTTTTCTGGGAATCAAATTGTAACCAAGACCTGTTAAGAAAACAGTTTAATGGGTTAAGGGCAAGACAAAACAGTGGTTTATCATTATCCCTGGGATATTAATTTGCCCTTTGTCATTGCTTAATTGCAAAGTGGTTTGTCACTGTTTCATGGTCACTGTTATTTAATTGATCAAAGTAGGGTGTACCTTACTCATCTGTAAGCACTCCTTTATCCATAAATATGGGATGCTGTCAAATGTTTTTTTTTTTTTTGCAATCTAGTCATGACAATGTTTAGAGTCTTCACCTTTTTATAATTCTCCATTGTGGCTTTATTTAGCAACAAATTATCCTTTATTCCACATGACTCTATTTAGTTATACTTTTGTTCTAGTGCCATGACTGAGTTTTCTTCTAAATGATTATAAACTCTGTCTGCATCAATTTCAGTATATAGTTTGCCCATCACCAGATAGTTTATAGTTTCTAGGATGGCTTACAGGTCCTTATTAAGGAGGAATATCATCCTTCCTGTTGTTAACCAGCTTGGTGTCTGTCCGAGAGGTGCATATAAGTAATTCTTACTGAGGGCTAAATCTTTGTATAAAGATGTTAATACTTTTAGCCAGAAGTTAGGTATTGCATCTGGGCCTGGGGTAGTCAGTCAAGTGCTTTTCTTAATTTTGTTTCAATTTCTCTGGCTGCTACTTCCTTCCATTTTATATGCTGCACATTTGAACTCCTTACTGATTTTTTTTTTAATTTGGCTAGCAAACCCTGCAAAAATTGTGTTATATATTTTTTTAAACTTCCAATAATTTGTGGACTGAACTTTTGTGTTCAATCACTAGAAGGTCAGTGCTGTGAAATTCAACTAAAGTCATATTTCCATGTGTGTGTGTGTGTGTGTGTGTGTGTGTGTGTGTATATATATATATATATATATATATATATATATATATATATATAGTGTGTGTGTGTGTGTGTGTGTGTGTGTGTGTGTGTGTGTGTGTGTGTGCGTGTCTGTGTGTGCATGTGTGTGTGTGAGAGAGCGAGAGAGAGAGAGATAGGAAGTATATTATATATACTTACACAAATGCTTATTATATACTTATATATATTTAAATATATATATATATCTGTGTGTGTGTGTGTGTGTGTGGGTGTGTGTGTATGTGTGTGTGTTGTATTATCGAAAACACAATCCATCAAATTGTATTGCCGATAACACTCTTTAGCAAAAGTGCATATTGTCGAAAGTGCATATTGTTGACTACAGAAATTAACATAAAAAAAAATAAAAAAATCAGCGTTATGCAGGGGGTAAGTCCCCCTGCACCCCCACATCACCCTACTTTATTATTCTCACTCCGAGATCACACTACAGTGGGGAAAAGGGAATATTCCCTTATCCCCACTGTACCACAATGCCAGCGATAGCTTTGTTAGTTGTAAATCAACACTATACATTGATTTACAACTAACAGTGCATGCAAACTACATGCTTACTTTAATTTTCCACTCTCCATTTAGTGAAAGTGCATTTTCGATAAAATGCACTTATGATAAATTGTGCCTGCCAAAACACAGTTTTGATAAACCATGTTTCGACATTGTGACAGTGACCCATATATATATATATATATATATATATATATATATATATATATATATATATATATATATATATATATATAGATAACACACACACACACACACACACACATATATATGTAGATGGATATCAATAGTTTCAATTTTATTTTCTCCTTTTTAATCTAGTCCCAAGAAAAGTTATCATATTATCCAGACTACCAGGGCAACTTCAATGGCAACACATTTATTTACATTGACATGTGGACCTGTGGGACAGCTGAAAGGCAACCATGCACTAACAACATTCCACTTGGAATACTTACCTTTTATCCTTCCACAGGTGCCTGTGCACCATTATGTAAATCAAGGGGAATAGTGTGCATGCTCTGCTCTGAAAGATATCCATGCATGTGTGAATAATGTTCAATTCTCAACCTGCAGACATCGATAAAAGGTACAAAGGTCCCTGAAAAGTAGGTATATCCAACCAAAAATCTGGACTTATAATTAGTTTACATTTGAATACCAAACAGTACATAACTCTTCCCACTTCCAGTAGCAATGTGCAATACCACTTTGAAATGCATGTTTAAAAGAGAATGACAAAAATGACGACAATATAAGCATATTATCAAAGAGACAATATTAAATCTGTAAATTTTAATAAAATGTATTGCAAGATTCTACCATACAATGTCATTTCATTTTGCTTCTGAAAAAATATGTAAGATATGTTTCCTCTTTCTTTAAATTATTGATACCAGAAGTATGTTGGTCATGGAGTGGTTTCCATGTATTGGACACCTTCAAATTCATGTGTGATATGGAGTGATTCAGAAAATTATGTAAAGGGATACAAAAAGCTTGAAATAGGGATGTACCTCCACAATACAGACAGTTGGAAGATCTGATAGTTAATCATACCAGAAGCAAACATTAAATACATGATTAAACAGATTAGCAATCGAAAATGTAGTCTACATTCAGCCTTATTTATGATTCATTTTAAAAAATACATCAGACTTTTAAATGTTTATACATTTCAGCATCAGTATCATTCATCAGATAAGTATTTAAAAGATTCAATTAGTTCCACTCAACTTTTTGACCTCTTTCATGGTGCATCAGTTGCTTTGTTTAGTTTTCATATGGAATTTTTTGAAAGTGAAAAAAAGAATTGAAATGGGAACAGTTATCTTAGTCATATCATATTTTTTCTGGGTGTTTTTCTTCCTGTTGACTGCCAGCCATCAGTCACCTTTGTAGCCACGTTATTACTTTAAAGAGGCTGTTATCCAGATAACATCAGGATTCTTGTAGAAGTTACACCTACAGCATTCTGGAGAAACTAGTCTCAAACTTTTGGACCTGTGACCTATGTGATTCCACACATGCATCTTTATCATGGCTACAACATGCACAATGTTTGTTTTGTTCTTATCCTATGTCTGCATGTTGTCTGTAGGCACATACACACAATCTGCACTAGGTGTCAGGCATGCCACAGCCCCACACTGGGGCAGTTAATAGTGACTGCTCACTCACATCTTCCCTAGTCTGATCGTCCAGCTCCTGCATCACTAATCAATTCTGGGTTACAGTCAAACATTTAGTTCCTCTGCAACACAGAATCTGCTAAATAGTCATGTTACAAATATATATCCTTGTTAAAACTGCAATGACTGCAATTGTGATCCTCAGAACTGCAACAGCAGAAATGTAAAAAGGGCAAAGATACACAAAATCTAAATTTGAAGTCCCTTAGAGTATTTACCCTACTCCAAGAAAGAGCAGCTTCTGGCTTTATATGTGCTAATTAGCAGGCTGCAGCAGCACAGCTCCAAGTGTACAAGCTCGAAGAGCCTATGGAAGAGTAATTTAATGGTATTGTAACAAGTTTTCAAAATTCCTATAGGTATATTTAATTTGCACTTTATTTTTTTCATGATTGTATGACTTCCAATTATTGGTCTTGTATTTTCATTAGGAAGAGGAGAATCATATTATATTAAAAAAAACTGTAGAAATACCTCAAAATACTGGCTACTCATTAATAAGTTGCAGGCTGGTTATTAAGCCAGCACAACAATATTTGCTAAAAAGGACCCGTTTCTTGATTGTGATAACATATTCCAGGTATGTTAGCAGAGGATAACAGCCTTTCTGACAAAGCATTATGTCGTCATAAAACACCTCAGTCATGCCTTTATTACTTAAGCATATTCAGTACTGAAACTGATGACACAAGGTAAGCATAATTTTTTTTTCTCCATCCTTTGCTTGATAATTTACAGTACTCTTTTCCCTTCCCATGTGTCCCACTTTCATTGCACCACTACCACAAACAGTGAATGGTTACATACATACCTTTCCAGTATTGTCTCCTTATTGAAGGGAAAAAAATGAGAATCATACATCACAACTGTTTAGATTTTTGCCTCATATTTTTAGTCTGTTCCTCATAAAATTTATGTTTTTTTGGATTTTTGAGGAACATCAGTGAGGATTGAATCCACTAAATAATGAGCTTCAGAATTCATATCCTTCGGAAAATGCATGGTAACACAAAACCTTTTATTCTAACAACTTTCTATGTTTATAAGAGTAATATTTAAAATGTGTCTCTATTTTGGGGGGCTTTGTTCCCCCATTATTTTGGCTTTGTCCAAATTTTTTGTGCTAAGAGATTGAGAGGTATGGTAAGAATTGTAAGCCAAAAAAACAAAAAAGACATCCTCTGAGGCTTACTAAAATAAACTATGGTAAATATGCAAGGGTATTTGTGAAAATATCGATTTTTAGAATGTTTCACTGCACAAAAGAAAGATTTCTGAAAATTGTATGCAATGGTATATATCTAGCATAACTTTCAAACTGTGCAAAATAAATCAATCCTAAAAATGTTTGTGCACTGACATGACTAACTATAATCTTAAGATCACGAATACACACAAGGACGTTGAATAACTTGCTTTGTGTCAATATATTTCACGGAAAGTGTTACACAAAGCCAAAACAAATCTTCCTAATCCAGATTATAATGCTACTAAGGATACAATCATATCAATACACTTACAGACAACCTTTGCCAACATGTTATACAGATTATTTGCTTTACTACTACTTGTATCTAAGTTAAGATAAAATGTTGAAGCACATCTTAGTGAAACTTGTCCTTCATAATAAGATTATGGCAGAGAAAAGAATGTGCCTCTGTTACTGTTTACAAACTTAAACCTAATATAGTTTGCCAAGTTTGATGGAAGAAAAATGTTAGGTATTACTGCCATCTTGTGTTTCCATAATGGAATATCAAACAGACTTTAACATCCATTTTCACAAAATAATAATCTTCATTTCTTCTTGAAAGTAACTGACAAGAATGTTACAACATAGCAGACATGAAGTTCTCTTGAGGTAAGAGTCAGGAAACCTGTTAAAAGGATGTTAATATTTAGTGCCACAGCAGACTGTCTATGAACCTAAAATGTATTGTGCTGGTAGCACCCAGTGGCCATGGCACTTCATAAACAATTACATCTTTTTTAAGTGTTGAGTGAAGCTGTACGTTCCCCTTCCTCAAAAGCAGTGAAAATGCCTATATGCTTGCTGGCAATTGATTTTGAATCTAACTCTAGTACCCTCTTGACAAACAGATATTTATTTTTTCTTTTGCACTCATAGAACTGTGCTGACCTTTTTTTTTTTTTTTAGTTCTGAGACCCCACAGAAAGACTGATATATGAGAGGCTGCCAGCAGCTGACACACACACACACACACACACACACACACACACACACACACACACACACACACACACACACATAACACACACACACACACTCTCTGAGATTTGGTTTTCACACACACCCATGGGAAAGGCTGGCACAGATTTACCAAATATGCCAACCTCCCCCCTCCCCTGACTATAAAGTAGATACTGCCACCAGAACATCCCAAAACTAGCTACTCTAAGGCTCCTACCAGGGTACCCAATTATATTTAGCAAAATGAATACTTATACAAATTGTAGTGTTTCCAAGCAGCAAGATTTTCAGGACTGTGAAGCTACAGTGCCACTAAATAAACGCAAGTGTTCTCAAAGGTTAAAATATTTTGTAAAAGACCAGCCACATTGAAACATTTAGAAGCATTTATTAAAAAAAATGACAATACTGAATTCACGATAAATACCAGAGTTTCAATTCACAGGAAATACAAAAAAGCAACACAAATGGAAAGACTCCAATACAGAAGAACAATATTTGATCTAACTATATTTTCCTGACTGACTGAAGAATTACTGTTCCCTACTTACTTGCTAAGTAAGGCAAGATGAAGTGGATGTGTGTCTTGTGTCACAATAAGAGTGCTGAGTGCCACTATCACATCTCTCACGAGTATCTCAATTTCAGTGCTGGTTACAAAATGACATCACATTTGGACACCTGACTCTGTAGCTCACACACTACCCCTCACTAGCAGCTGAGCCAGGATTTGACACAGATGTGTCACAATACACACACACAACTTTGATAAGAGATTAATACAGCATCTGGTAGCTATAAAAATTCCAAAACTTTTACCCTTCTTGCACAAAGGTTTTTCATAGACATTGCGTCTCTGGCTACATTCTGACTTGTGAGATAGAATCTTTATAGCCTAAACCAAGACATTTTATTTCAGGCTATTTTTCTTAAGGTTAGCTGGGATAAACTTAACCCCTTCCCTTCCAGTATTCTCTGTTAAAATATATAAATTTCAACAGTTACAGCATTACATCAGGACATACATGTATATTTCTTTTCTGTCCAGCAGGACCCACTATTGATGCATTTCTAACACAACCAGCTTTGCAAATACATTGTGAGCACAAGCATCTGTACAAATCAGTTTGATATTCAAAGGCCATATAATTGTTTACAACATTCCACCAAGCTATACTGGCATATGTTGCACATGCACTGCCATACTCCCCCCTAGCATAGCTGGCACTATCTCACATCATCTGAAGAGGAGTCAATTCTATGCATGTAAGGGTTTAGGTGACAGGTATAGGAGGTAGCTTGTAACATGCTTGGTTCAGGTAGATATAAGGTGAAGTCACCTGACAGAACTAACTTATGTTTCTTAACAAGAAACATGACTTCATTTAATTAATCCATAACTATGTTTGTATTTTGAGAGGACAGGAATAAAAAAAACAGTACTACTAGCAATTTATTGTTTATGCTATTTGGTATATTGAAAACAGGTCAGTCAGGTGACTTCCTGAAGGGCTAAGATTGTGTTCTATTAGATTGGCACAGCTTTTTATTTGTTCCTTGAGAGATACTGTATCGCCCCCAAGTTTATAATCCAGAACTTTTCCTAACAAATATGTCAGATTATTTAGAGTAGATGTGAGAGTCTTTTAAACAAGATTCAGCAAAGACTATGATAGCTGCCTTGATTTGCAAAATCATGTTTCAGTAAGATCTGTTTCTTCAGTTTAATTTCTCCACATCTTTTGGGTTTCTAATACCATGACAGGAAGGGACCCCATTCCTATGTCAGGGCTCCATAAAAGTTCATGAAGTTAATATTGTTTCAGCTCTTTGTGTTAGCAGAAGTGCTCTTCACAGAACCCACAATGTGTCCAGAATTGACTCCTGTAATTCATATGGAGTTACATGTGTTGGTGGCATATTTAAAAATGACTGTAGATTCTTTATTTGACCCGTTGCACCTAGCACTATTGGAACTGTCTAGGGATCTTTCTTCCACACCGCCCTTGTTTCTGATTGCAAATCCTGATATTTTATGATGGTGTCTCTGTACATGAGACACTATAATCACGAAGTGTAGCAATTTCAAAGATCGATGATTTTGTCTTTTTTTTCATGAAGTATTATATATGTTTTTCTAATCTCTATTTTTTAAATTGTAGGTAGGGTGAGTCTGTGTAATGTACACGTCATAATTCTCTACAATGCTATTTCAAGTTTCCAGTGCTTCTCAGCTACTTCTATAGCATAGTGATTTCACAAGCTCCAATGCAACAATCTTGCCACACTATTATGCCTTTCAGTGTACAGGCCCTGCAACCATTTCCAGTTCTTCTTTATAGAACCTTCATTTGTCTCTTTCTTCCACTTGTTCATTGGACTTTGTAAACCAGTGTGCCAATGTGTATGTAGTCCACTGTCCTGGGCTGTAATTATTAGCCTTTAATCCTTTGGTTTAATCTCACCTCTCCTTAACCACTCCTGTGTCAAATCCTGATCAACATGAGGTTGTTCAGGGAGATCTCTGTACATATCAGTATATTTATGGCTTTTCCACACTTCTTTCCTTCTAATCTAATCCTTCTTATATTCTTTCTTGTGTCTTTTTTGTGCATTCAGTTGCTGTCTGATTTTTGTCTAGTTCTGTTTTGATTTCCATTACTATTTGCCACCTGAATGATTCTGTTAAACAAAACAAAGAAATAATCTTAGACTTCCTTCCCTCATGTTTTAAAACATTCACTGTGGTTGGATTTGATTAGGTCAGCAAATACATATGCAGTCCTACGATTGCAAATCTACACATGTAAACAGTTTCAAGGTGGCCCATAACTTCTTCAGTGTGTAATACATATAGTCATGGTATACACTGGTTTGTGTACTTCATTTGTTGTGTGAAGCATTTTTCTTGTTTTTTTTTCTGTCCAAATGATCCAAAACTTGGTCAATCGCACCAAAACTATAAGTTAAAACACAAAGAGCAAATTGGTTTATAGCTTGGACTTTATTCCTAGATTTCAAGACTGTTTTCAATATTAGTTTTAGTCTTCTGAAGTCTTCTTTACTGAGTTTTATTTGTATTTGTTCATGTTTTATTGCCAATCCTTCATCCTAAATATGTATACGCTCCTTCCTGCTGAAATTATTTTATATCACATTCCTGTCCTAGACTGATATTTTCTTGGCACTACAACTTTCCTGCTTTGAATGTTGCTTTTCACATATATCAAGATCAAATGTCGTTCTTTTATCATCTGAGAAAGTTTTAACCACTTGCACTTGTGCTTTTAACTCCTCATCTTAATGAACTATAGAGTTTTATGTCATCCATAAAAACTAGATGAGAATCTTTAAGCAAGTTTTTTTTTTTCTGGGAATAAAATTGTAACCAAGACCTGTTAAGAAAACACCTTAATGGGTTAAGGGCAAGACAAAGCAGTGGTGACAAAGAATCACCCTGAAATATCCCCTTTTGAATTTTTATCACTGGGATAATTTGCCCTTTGTCCTGACTTAATTGCAAAGTGGTTTGTCACTGTTTCACAGTCACTGGTATGCAACTGATCAAAGTACGATGTACATTATACATCTGTAAGCACTCCTTTATCCATGAATATGGGATGCTGTAAATGATTTTTTTTTTTGTAATCTATTCATGTCAATGTTTAGAGTCTTCCCCTTTTTACAGTTCTCCATTATGGCTTTATTTAGCAACAAATGATCCTTTATTCCACATGACTCTCTTTAGTTATACTTTTGTTTTAGTGCCATGACAGAGTTTTCTTCTAAACGACTATAAACTCTGTCTGCATCAGTTCCTGTATATAGTTTGCACATCGTCAGATAGTTTATAGTTTTTAGGATAGCTCACAGGTTCTTCTTAAGGAGGAAAATTGTCCTTCTTGTTGTTAACCATCTTGGTGCTGTTAGGGATGTGCATATAAGTAATTATTATTAAGGGCTAAATCTTTGTATAAAGATGTTAATACTTTTAGCCAGAAGTCAGGTACTGCACTTGGGCCTGGGGTTTTTCATTTAAGTGCTTTTCTTAATTTTGTTTCAATTTCTCTGGCTGTTACTTCATCCCATTTCATTTCAACTCCCTACTGTTTCTTTTAATTTTTTTTATCCATTTAGAATTTTTATGTTCCACATGAGTCTTCATAAATATTTCTCCAAAGTGTACCTATATGTTCTATGTTGGTGATGTTTCTAGTCCTTTTACTTTGTTGTCCAGTTATGTAGAAAATTTTATTGGATCAATGAACTGCTTATTTTGTACTTTTCCTTATAGTTATCTGCATAGTGTCTATGTTTTTCTGCCTGTACTCATATCTTTAGTTTATTATTTGCAATATCATATGATAGAACCTGGTCTGTTCTGACATTGTGTGTTGCTTTTACCATGTCTGTCTTTCTAGGTATTTTGTTGATCTGATCCCTCTTTTATATTCTTCTGACAGTGACACTTCTTGTCTTAGTCGCTTTATAGTTTTCTCTGTTTGATGTGTCCATAATGGAATTTTGTTTATGCCATTCCTTACCCTTATTGCTCTATGTTTTTGTTATAAAACTGTTATTAATTGGGCTGCACAATAATATAGCCTATTTACTTCTGCTATATCCAATGAATTTCTATTAATGCTTACTGTGTTTATTTGTTTCATCAGACTTCTAACATTTTGAGTCTTATTTACTTTCTGTAGTCTGTTTCTTTCATTGATCTTAATGTATCTATCTATCAATCTGTATTAAATCAAGCAGCACTTCCTTTAGATTGTTTTCTTCTAAAATGAGGACATATTCTTTGCTCTCTGTTTCCTGTGGGCATTTTAAAGACAGTTACAGAATGCCTTCCTGTGACATATCCTCTTCAACTGCATCCTACATCATCTGCTGCTCCTTCATATGGGAACTCATTGCCCCATCACTCCATAACATTGCCTGCATTAGAGTTGCCACTCTTTCCTGCTCCTTCCCTTGCTGTGCAACTCCAAATGAACATTTATACTGTTTTCCTACTGAATGCTCTACAGCAACATTGTGTTGCAAGTGATCAGATGTTTAATGTTCTACCTGTTTCTTCTTAGTTTGGGTTATCATTGGTCCATCATACTGTGACATTACCAAAGTTGGATTTTCTACATTAAATTCTTCATTTTGCAGGTAATCCACAACTGATGTTTTTATTTCTTCTTATTACTTCTCCCTAACTAATCCTCTTTTCTACTTTCCCCTTTATTTTCTTATTAGTTGTATTGTGAAATTTCCATATCCTGATGCCTTTGCCTATATTTCTCTTTAAATATGTTTGGTGATGCTTTTCTGTACTGATTAGCTTTGTTTTCTCCTTTGCAAAAATACTGCACAATATCAAATTTCTTTTTCTTGCCCACATCCATACTTCATCAGATGACTCCTGCTCCACCTGCTTCTCCTTAATTTGGGGAGTCATTGCTCCATCATGCTGTGACATCACCTGTGTTAGACTTTCTATACTTAATACTTTGCAGGTATTCCATAATTTCAGTTTCTATTTTTTTAACGTCTATCTTACTAATCTTTTCTGCATTCTCTCTTTGTATTCTTATTTTTTGTATTGTGACTTTTTTCATACCTGAGTACCTTTGCCTATATTTCTCTAAATATCTTTGGAGCTGCTTTCTGTATTGATTAGTTTGGCTTTCTCCTTTGCATAAACTTTGTAGCATATCAGATCTTTTTTTTTCATTCCCATGTCCATGTTTCTTTCTTGGGTTTTGTTCTTTATATTTTCATACTTCCTCTGTAGCTTCTTTTTTTCCAGTCAGCCCAAAGTTTCCTTGCCTATGTAATGCCTTTTATGGATCTATTGTATTAATGAACACAAATTTGCATTTGAGCTTTTGAGAGGTTTTTTTTTGCAAGTATTTTTCTTTCCTCAAATTTCACAGTCTTTTTAATATCTTCTAAATAGAAATTCTGGGCTTCTTGTATTAGAGCAGCAATACATGATTTCTTCCTTATCCCCAGTAGTCAACTCTTTCATTTTTATTGCTCTTTTTTGGCCCATCAGATTTGTGAACTACTACTTCCTTCAGCAACGGGGGGCATCCTCCCCCTGAGCCTGGCCTAACACCATCGTAAGAATGTTTTCATGTCTTGAGGATTCTACACTGTCATTTTTTTTCAGTCCTGGCACCAGTGTGCACACCATGATTGGGTCCTTTTTTATCCTGGGACTTGTGCACCCAGCTGCATTTTTTTAATGTCTTTCTCCATGATATATGCTATACAAAATACAATCTATATATCACTGTCATTTTGGTAAGATTTTGTGAAAGAAGAATCCATAACATGAAGACCACCAAGATTTGAGGATGACTTCAATTGTAGCAATACTGCTCAACTTTTTTCTTTTTCACTTCATCATCTTTCCATTTGGAACATTTACATAAGTTTCACTAAAGACTAGGATAGCTGGCTTAAGTTTCAAAATCCATGTTGCAGGGGGCAAGCCATAATGCCCCCCCCCCCAGGTAGTGGGAGTGCTCCCATGCTCTTATAACTTATACATAACCCTCCGTTTGCACAAAACGTAGCTTAAGGGCATGTTCCCCAACCCACAAGAAATGAGCAGTCTTGTACACCTGTCACCCAGCTGTTGACTACAAACGCACTCATGATGATATAATGCAGCACTCCCATATATATATATATATATATATATATATATATATATATATATATATATATATATATATACATATATAGGTCTACTTCTGTTCAATTAAAACACATTTCTTCAAAGAGAAGTAGGAGTCCATTTCAGTGAAAGTGCATTTAACCAAAAGTACACTTTCATGAAGTACACTTTTGTGAACACCAGTTCACCAAACCGGAAAGAAAAGAATAGACAACTCTGCACCACCGAAGCACAGTACAGTGGGGATAAAGAAATATACCCATTTCCCACTGTAGTGTGATCTCAGAGTTAGTATATATAAGTAGCTTGGGTGTGGGTGACACAGCCCCCCACATGGGGGTGGGGGGGCTTGCCCCATGCAAAAGCGTTTTTGCAGTGTTTATTTCGGTGTTCACAAAAGTGCACTTTCGGTTATGTGCACTTTTGCTAAAATGGGTTTGTTCTTCTGCTCTTCAAAACAATGTGTTTCTGTAGACCCATGTGTATATATACATATATATATATATATATATATATATATATATATATATATATATATAGGTTCATAGGTTGGTACTAGGCTATCAGCCCTAGGGCCTATACAAGCCTAGCCATAACAATTCCCTGGCTATTTCTTCCCACACTGTTTACTTCCCTGGACCCATGTCTAGCAGGGCAACTGATGTGATCCCCAAGGTGAATTTCCTATCTCCCATCCAATCATCAAGGTTCCTTTTGAAGAGGGCCAAAGACGCACTCTGCTTGACATGTATGGGCAGTCTATTCCAGAGTCTGGGGAATCTCTGGGTCAGGAACCTATCCCTCCAGCATGTTTTGTTTATTGTGATGACAAGGTTTAGATCCCTGGAGTGTGTGGCTCTGAAGGATTGGGATTTCTTTAAGTGTAGCATGTCCAACAGCTCTGGGTTTGACATGGCCTTGTATGTTAAGTAGATATCGCCTCGGAGTAGACGATATGCAACAGAGTATAGCTGGAGTTTTTTTAAGATGGTCAGCATAGAGCATCAGCTTTAGGCCTATGATTCGTTTAGTGAGGTATTTCTGTGGCCTTTCCAGTTGTTGCAGATGTCTTGAGAGGTACATACCAAATAGGGCATTGTATTCTATAATGGGTCTAATGAGGGATGAGTACAGTGGGACAATGACCTCCTTTTTTCTGGATGAAAAGCCCTTAGTGATGAGGTGTGCCACATAGAAGGATTTCCTGTCTGTTGTGGTGATGTGGTTATTGAAGGTGAGGCCACTGTCCACCTGTGTCCCTAAGTCTCTTATCACACTTTTGGTGTTTAGAGTACTGCCGCCTATGTGGTAATTCACAGGTACATGTTTTTTCCCAAAGGGGATAACTATACATTTCTTGGCATTGAGCTTAAACCTATGGCTCTGGCACCAAACATTTGTTTCTGTAAGGCCCTTTTGTAGAGTATCCACATCATTTTGGGAATCAATAATGGCTCCCAGTTTGCAGTCATCTGCGAACTTTGTTAGCCAGAGTCCTTTAGTGTTGGCCTGTACTTCAGAGAAGTAGATGCCAAACAAGAGAGATCCCAGGACTGAACCCTGAGGTACTCCACTTGTCACTTGTCTGGAGCTGGATTTGGAGTCAGCTGCTTTTACATTGTGGGTTTTGTCAGTAAGCCAGTTGGCAACCCATCGAGTGACTTAGGGATTTATGCCCAGCTTAGTAAGTTTATCTATGATTCCAGAGTGGGGGATGGTGGCAAAGGCCTTGGTGAGGTCCAGATAGGCTGTGTGGACTGCCTTACCCTTGTCAATGGCTCTGGAGACTGATTCGAAGAAGTCAATCAGGTTCAGGAGACAAGATCGGCCCTTCACCAACCCAAACTGGGTAGGTCCAGTGTTTTAAGGTTGACAATGTCTTTGTTTATAAGATTTCCATGGCCTTGCAGATCAGGCTCGTCAGACTGATGGGGTGGTAGTTCCCTGGATCCAAGGTGGATACCCCCTTGTGAAGTGACATAACTGTAGCTGTGCGCCACTCAGTGGGCACAATGCCTGAGGTGAGGGTATGATTAAACATGACATTTAGGTGACATGCCAGTTAATTTTCCAGTTCATGTAGTACACAGCCCGGGATGTCATCTGGTCCGATGGATGCTGTATTCCTAACTTTGGAGAGTGCGTTTTTTACCTGGGTGGCCGTTATTACTGGAATTTGGCAATCTTCTGGTACTGGGATGGGCCATTTAGGGGGTGAGAGGGGTTGAAGTTGACACTGAATCGATCTGCCAGGATATTGGCAATATCCTTGGGATCAGTATATTTAATGCCATTCTGTTGTAGCTCAGAGCAGATCTGAGCATTGCCATTTAGATTCTTGACATAGTTATAGAATGCCTTGTGGTTGTCTTTGGAATCTTTGGCAATTTTATTTTCATAACTAGCTTTAGAGGATTTTATGAGGGATCTCACCCTCTTACTGAGGCTGTTAAGGGAGTTTTTTGCATTCTGGGAAATGTGTATATATGTTTATACATATATATATATATATATATATATATATATATAAATGCACACACATATACACATGCATATACTCATATACACATGCATACATGCACACACACACACACACACACACATATACACACACACACACACACACACACACACACACACACACACACACACACACACACACACACACAGACGCACACACACACATATAAATGGTATATTTACTTGGTTGACAGTTTATTTCCAAGGGGAAAAGGTGGCATACATGATCAAAAATCAGCTGATTTGCACATACCTGTTTTTTTTTTCTCTGTGAGATTGTGGTACAGTGTGGATTCAGTACTTTGTTTTTTCTCTATTGTACTGTGATCTCACAGCTGGAATATATAATTAATAAATGTGGGGGGTGGGGGTGGCTAGCAAACCCAGCAAAAGTTGTTTTATATTTTATTTTCTCCTTTTTAATCCATTCCCTAGAAACCTTATCATATCATCCAGAAAACTAAGGTAACTTCAATGGCAACATAGTTATTTACATTGACATGTGGACCAATGGGACAGCTGAAAGGCCATCATGCTCTGATATTGCACTGGGAATACTTGCCTTTTATCCTTCCACAGGTGCCTGTGCACATAGTGTGCATGCTGTGCTCTTTAAGATATCCATGCATGTGTGCATAATGTTCATTTGTCCAACTTACAGACATTGATAATAGGTACAAAGGTCCCTGAAAAGTAGGCATAGTCAGCCAAAAATCTGGACTTTTAATTAGTATACATTTGAATACCAAGCAGCACATAACTCTTCCCACTTCCAGTAGCAATGTGGAATAGTACTTGGAAAGCATGTTTAAACTTGAAAGTATGTTTAAACTTTAATAAACAATTTTACAAAATTCTACCATACAATGTCATTTCCTTTTGCTTCTGAAAAAAAAAATGCAAGATATGTGTCACCTTTCTTTAAATTATCGATACCGATAGTATGGTGGTCATGGAGTCGTTTACTATTTACAAGGCACCTTCAAAATCATGTTTGATGAGGGGGATTCAGAAAATTATGTAAAGTGGTACAGCAAGCTTGAAAATAGGGACATATCTCCAAAACAGACAGTTGAGAGGTATGATAGTTAATTCTACAGGTAACAAACACTAAATACATGATTAAAAACATTAGCAATAAAAAATGTAGACTGCATTCAACCTGATTTTCAATTTATTTAAACAAAAATACATCAGACTATTTTGAATTTTTATGCACTTCAGCAACAGTATCATTCATCTGATAAGACTTTAAAAGAGTCAGTTAGTTCCAGTCAACTTTTTCACCTCTTTCATGGTAGATAAGTTGTATAATTTGGCCACCAGTAGCTCCAAAATAATGTATGGATTTATATTTGGTCTGATTGTATATGTTATTGATATATTACTACATTTTATTTAGTTTTCATATGAAATTTTTTGAAGGTGAAGAAAGAATTGAAATGGGAACAGTATCTTAGAGTCATATTTTTCCTGGGTGTTTTTCTTCCTGTTGCTTGTCAGCCATCAGTTGCCTTTGTAGCCATGTTATTACTTTAAAGAGCCTGTTATCCAGATAACATCAGGATTCTTCAACTTCCTCTTCACTAGAAGTTACACCTAAAGCAGGCTGGAGAAACTAGTCTCACAGTTTCGGACCTGTGACCTATGTGCTTCCACATAAGCATCTTTATCATGGCTGCAACATGCACATTGTTTGGTGCGTATACTAAGTCTGTATGTTGTCTGTTGACACGTACAATCTGCACTAGATGTCAGGCATGCCACAGCCCCACACTGAGGAAGTCAATAATGACTGCTCGTTCATCTTCCTTAGTCTGGCCTTCTAGCTCCTGCATCACTAATCAGTTCTGGGTTACAGTCAAAAGTTTAGTTCCTCTGCAGCATGGAGTCTGCTAAATAGTCATACTTGTTGTGTCTTTCAGCTTTTCCTGGTTAGGGGTCGCTACAGTGGAATTCCGGTCTGCTAATGATTGGCAGTTGATTTTTATGTGCTGAGTTGCCTTCAATTTAGGTATGCCCATTCACGCATGTCTCCACAGAAGAAGCTCTAGCTGAGAATCGAACGGACATCTTGCTGTGAGGCGACAACGCTACCGCAGCACCACCACCGCGGATCTGATAAATGCTACAAATATACATCCCTGTTAAAACTGCAATAAAAAGGACAAAGATGCATGAAATCAAAATTTTCAGTTCCTTCAAGTATTTATCCTACTCTAAAAAAGAGCAGCATTGGCTTTGTATATGCTAATTAGCAGGCTGCAGTGGCACAGCTGCAAGTGTGCAAGCTCTGAAGAGCCCTTGAAAGAGTAATTTAATGGTATTGTAGCAACTTTAAAAAATTCCTATAGCTATATTTAATTTGCAATTTATTTTTCTCATGATTGTATGACTTTCAATTACAAGTCTTGTATTTTCATTAGGAAGAGGAGAATCATATTATATTTAACAAAGCAGGGCAGAAACGCACTCCCACCACAACACAGCACAAACCACAAGAAAAATAGCTCACCTGCACAGTGTGCCCCTCAACCTAAGTCCCTAAGGCAAAACAGCTTGCCCAATACACTAATCATAGGTGACTTGATAGTGAAGCACACTGATGTCCCACTCACTAAGTTGAATAAGGAGAAGGTAACAGTCAGCTATCAGGTGCCAGAATCTGACACATAACACACGCACTTGGGTCAGTCCACAACAAGTACAAGTATGACTCTGTCACTGTCCATGTGGATGTGAATGACCAGAGATACACCTCCATGGACTACATGAAAAGAGACATGGAGGAGCTCTCGGATTATGTGGCCTATGCAGGTATGACTCTAGCCCTGAGTAGTATCCTACCGTCGCCCAGAATGATACCACAGTACAAGCAGAAAATGATTGACTTCAACAATTAGCAAAGTTTCTGGTGTCATTCTAAGGGGATCCAGTATCAGTCTGCTTGGGATGACATGAATAACAGACCTCAATGCTTTACCAGAGGTGGCCTGTATCTGTCACCCCTGGATTTCCAGATACTGGCTAAGGCTCTTGCCACCCCTATAGTGCCTTTTTTAGGTGATATTCCAAAGACCAAATTACCAATGTAACAGCTATAAATAAATGCAGTCTGAGGGTCATGCTGCTCAACTCTAGAAGTCTAAATCTCAAGATGCACTTGCTCAATGCACTCCTCAAAATGGAGAACATTGACTTTTGTGCTGTAACGGAGACCTGGTTTAAAGCAGCAGAAAGCATCCCTGCACTACCAGGCTATAACGCATTTCACACCTTTCAGCCCCAGAACATGGACCAAAGCTCCAAAGGTGGTGGTGTCTCTCTATTCATAAAGAATATGCATACCTCTAGACTAGTAGCCCAGCATAACACATCTGAGATACTTCAAGTGCAACTAGCATTGGGTAAGACAATGATTCAGGTTGTAGCCTGCTATAGGTCCCCAACCATGTCCCAAGACTCTCATTCCAGATTACTAAGCACCCTGGAAACTATTAGGGTCCAACCCAACATTCTCCTAATAGGTGACTTCAACTACCCCTCCATCAACTGGGAAAACTACTCATGCACCAATACACTGGCCTAATGCTTCCTGGAATTCATCAATTCCAATGCCCTGGACCAGCTCATTTCTACCCCAACTAGAGGAAGCAACATTCTTGACCTGGTTAGTACTAAAATGGGCAACTGTTGCTCTACACCAATAGTCAATTCCTCCCTGGTTAGATTCAACCACAAACGAATTACTGTGGAAATCCACATCTCACCCACACCCCCACACAGGTAACCATCATGAAAAACTTCTCCAAAGCTGACTTTGGGCTCCTAAAACAGAGATGGCTAACTTCACGGTACCCATGTCAATGGAAAATAGATGCATGACTGCCAAATCATACACCAATGCACTGTACGAACACATACATAAATGCATGGAACTAGACATACCCAACAGAACCAATATGCTCTCCTCCAAAAAAAAAAAGCCAATCTGGTGGTCCCCTGCCATTAATAAACTCTACAACAGAAGGAAGAAGCTGTTGCAGAAAAAGGTGATGTCCCAAGACTGGAAAAACTCCCTTATTAGCCTCAACAAAAAGTTGAGATCCCTCATCCAAACCTCTAAAGTCAGCTATGAAGGCAGAATTGCAGCAGACACTAAAAACAACCACAAAACCTTCTATAGTTATATCAAAAATCTCTATGGCAATACCCTGGTTTGCTCTGAGTTACTGTACAATGGTACCTCCTTTACTGAGCCAACAGATATTGCCAACATACTGGCTGATGGATTCAGTGCCAACTTTACCCCCCCCAATGGACCTATCACACTACTGGAGGAATGCCATGCACCCAGCATTACTGCAGCACAGGATAAAGCTGCATTGTCCAAGGCCAAGAATACAGCTTCCATGCAACTTGACAATATCCCTGGATGTGTTCTACATGAACTACAAAGCGAACTGGTACCACATCTGTGTGACCTGTTCAATCACAGCCTCACCTCAGGCTTTGTCCCTACCGAATGGCAAACTGCTACAGTCAACCCTCTCCAATGTCCCCTCCCCCTAAAGGGGGAGTGACTACAGACCCGGGGAATTATCGCCCCATTAGCCTGATGAGTCTGATATGTAAGGCTATGGAGCACATAATGATGTACCTAATTAACAAGGATATAGGGAATTTCCAAACTCTAGATCCCATGCAGTTTGGTTTTGTGAAAGGAAGATCATGCCTGCTCAACCTGGTTGACTTCTTTGAGTCAGTCACCAGAGCTGTGGATGAGGGTAAGGCAGTTCATGCAGCCTACCTCAATCTCGCCAAGGCCTTTGATACCATTCCCCACTCAGGAATTATTGATTAACTCACTAAACTAGTCATCAACCCCTATATCACTACGTGGGTTACAAATTGGCTCACAGATAGAACCCACAGTGTGAAAGTAGCAGACTCCAAGTCAGACTGCTGACCAGTCATGAGTGGAGTCCCACAGGGATTGGTCCTGGGTCCTCTCTTGTTTGGCATCTACTTCTCAAATGTCCAGGCCAACAAGGAGGGACTCTGTCTGACCAAGTTTGCAGATGACTGCAACCTGGGAGCTATTATTAACTCCCCAAGTGATGTAGACATCCTACGTAAAGGCCTCAATGAGACCAATGACTGGTGTCGAAACCATGGCCTTAAGCTTAATGCCAAAAAATGTGCTGTCATCCCTGTGACACCCATGCACTGGCCCAGCAATCAAGAAGCCTCAATCCTCACCACAAACACCAGCGAGGGGCGTCCACATAGGAGAGGATAACAAATACATGCACAAGTAAAGTGCAATTTCCCTTAAGAGCACACAGAGATCACAGTCAGTCTGGGACTGGTCTGTCCCTTTCTCTCTCAGATCCCCAGTAAGACTCCCCACTGGCACAGCTATAGGGTGTAGATCTCAGCCTAGTGGTCAAGTTAAAACTTCAAGCACCCTCTCTGTCCAACCAGTGCTTCGTGTCAATTTGGGCTCCTAAAACAGAGGTGGCTAACTTCACGGTACCCAAGTAGCTGACACACACACAATTTGAGATATGAGTTATATACAAACACACAGACTCTCCTGTGGAAGGCTGGCACAGGTTCTTCAGCTGTGACCCCTTCTCTGCCAGGCTATATGGTAGTACCACTTGTCACCAACCACTAATATCAGCTACTAATAAGGCCCTTGTCAAATGGTGTCCAATTATTACTGTGCAATATTATTATCCAGTTGGTAAGTGTGACTGAATAGCAAGGCTTATTTGGGGTGGCTTGGACAGTATCACTATATACATGCAATGTACTTGAGTTTAAATTATCTTGACACAAAACAGTTGAAAGGTTTAAAAATATTTAACAAATAATAAAAACACAAGACAATACTTCTTACTATGCAGTGCTAGTCAAGACTTCAGAGATTACAGGAAAATGCTTAAAATAATACAGTAGAATAGTTCTGACATCAATACAGAAAAAAACAACTAGTCTAATCTTCCTATTTCC
Organism: Protopterus annectens; assembly: GCF_019279795.1. Classification (NCBI taxonomy): domain Eukaryota; kingdom Metazoa; phylum Chordata; order Ceratodontiformes; family Protopteridae; genus Protopterus; species Protopterus annectens. The sequence goes on along the minus strand of NC_056741.1, from coordinate 1,175,887,776 downwards.
TAGCTATATCTAAGAGAAAACACAGTTCTAAAATAAACTTACATATAGTGCAAAACAGTGCTGGTGATGTTGGATATTCTGAAGACAAATGGAAAATGCTCTGAGTCTCTCTGTCCTTAAACTGATAACACAGTACTACTGACTCATTTCAGATTACATTATTTATCTCTGGTTCCCAGGCTAACAGAAACCCAGAGTATAACAGCCCTTTTGATCTTGCACCTGGTCAGGAAGGTGCAGCAATAAAATACATACATGCAAATTCTAGCAATTAACTCTGGTTTCAAAACAATAGCAATAATTCCTTCATCCAGACATCTCAGCTCCCAGTTACAGATCAAAAAATTATACAATGCTTGACTTATCAGCTTTCCTCCAGCAGAGTGCAATGTGGTTAAATTTTTGAAGTTCAACATTTAACAAAGAGAACAAGCATGTGGCTTACATTAATATTTACAAATGACAGAATTATCTACAAAAGCCTATCTAGCTAGTCTGGCAGCCTTCACATATCTTTACATATCCCCCCAAAGATCTCAAGCTAGTTTTTCAAGTGACCCCTTGAGAAATGTTGCTTGAGAGGGTTAGGTCTGTCTGAGGATACCTTACCCAATTCCCTGTCTTGAAAGCCCATCAACACTGACATTGCTAATCCCACTGTGGTGCTGCACTGACATTATGCTTGCAACCATAGGCTCCATATATCAACTTGGTATTTTGCTGGCTGGCTCTGTTTAACTATGTTAGGGGATTGTGGTCTGTAACTACAGTGAATTTACTTCCATACAGATACAGTTGAAGTTTCTGCAGTGCCCACAGTATGGCTAGACCTTCCTTTTCTACAGCTGCATAGTATTCCTCCCTGGGTTGGATCTATGACTGAGATAAACCACTGGGTGCCCTTCTCCCTCTGAAGAAATATGGCTAAGTACAGCCCCCACCCCATGGTTCGAAACATCCACTTGCACAACAAATTATTTGCTGTAATCTGCAATAGCTAACACAGGGGGTCCTCCCAAAGCTTCCTTAAGCTCATCTGCTGCGGTCCACACTGCCTTATCTGGCCTGGTCTTCCTTGTCAGGCCAGTGAGGGGAGCAACTATGGTACTATAATGGGACAAACTTTCTGTAGTACCCTGCTGTCCCTAAGAATGCCCTCACTTGCTTTTTGGTAACAGGTGCAGGCCATGCCTGAATGGCTTTCACTTTGGCAGGTTCTGACTTGATCTTACCACGTTCCACTCTATATCCCAGGTAGGAGATCTCTGCCATACCCACCTGACATTTGCTGGGCTTAATGGTCAACCCTGCCCTATGTAGTCTGCCCAGCACCTCCCTAACATGTTGAGGGTGCTCTAGCCAGGAATGGCTGTAGATGGCAATATCATCTAGGTAAGCAAGGGCATACCCTCCTGCTCCTGCTAGGATATGATTTACCAGCCTCTGGAAAGTCACTGGGACATTTTTAATCCCAAGGGGCATCTTTGTGAACTCATACAGGCCAAAAGGAGTCACAAAGGCTGACCTCTCTATAGCACTGGGAGTCAACGGCACCTGCCAGTAACCCTTGGTAAGCTCAATGGTGGTAAGATACTTAGCCCCACCCAGCTGCTCTAGGGCCTCATCTGTCCTAGGCATGGGGTAAGCATCTGACTCTGTGTAAATATTTAATTTCCTGTAGTCCACACAGAACCTGGTGCTGTCATCCTTATTTGGCTCCAGCACCAATAGGGAGGCCCAGGGACTGTTGGACTCTTGACTTACCCCTAGTTCCAACATCTCCTGTATCTCCTCCCTCAGAGTCTGTTTGACTCTCTCAGGCACTCAATAAGGGGTATGCCTAATAGGCATCTGGGGTCCTGTATCCACCTGGTGCTGCACCAGGTGGGTGCATTTCCCAGTGAATATGTCCCAGACTCCTGCAACACTGCTTCAATTTCTCAAACATGGGTATGAGATAGCTGCTGGGACATTGCTACCCCTTCCACTGAGGTGTCAGTCCGAGCCTCACTTAGGAGATCAGTCACCAGATCTCCCTCAGACTACTCCTGCAACCCACTGCAAATACTCAGCACAAGGGCCTCCCTATCATGGTAAGGTTTCATCATATCAACATTGTACAATTTGTGTTCCTGACTAGCAGTTCTACCATATAGTTATCATCACTTACCTTCCTTACCACCTTGTAGGGTCCTTCCCAAGTTGCTTGCAGATTGTTGTGTCTGACAGGAATGAGAACCATTACCTGCTGCCCTACTGCATTTTCTCTAGCCCGAGCATTCCTGTCATACCATACCTTTTTCTGTTTTTGGGTTCCTGCCTGGTTCTCCTGAACCAAGCCCATGAGTTCCCTGAGCCTTGTCTGAAGTTTAGGACATATGCCACAACAGACTCCTTGTGAGATTCACACTCATATTCCCACTCATCTCAAATTAAATCTAGAGGTCCCCTCACCCTATGCCAATACAACTCAATGGGTGAAAAAAGTGGATTCCTGGGGAATCTCTCTGTAGGCAAACACCAGATGGGGCAAATATTTGTTCCACTCCCTCTTAAACTGGTCTAAAAATGCCCATAGCATGGACTTGATTGTAGAGTTTAATCTCTCAACAAAACTATTAGTCTGGGGATGAAAGGGGGTGGTCTTCAGGTGCTTTATCCCACAGTACTTCCACAGACAAGCCAGCAGGCCTGACATGAAATTGGCACCTCTGTCAGTCAGTATTTCTTTTGGGAAGCCTACTCTGCTGAAAATCTCTAACAAAGCATTTGCCACCTTTTCTGCTTCAATGGAGGACAAAACCACTACTTCAGGGTCTTGTAGCATAATCTACTATCAGTAGGATATATTTTTTCCCTGTGGAACTTGGAGTTCTCAGAGGCCCCATAATATCCATAGCTTCCCTCTGAAATGGCTCCTCAATCACAGGCAAAGGCATCAAAGGAGCTCTCACCTTGTCTCCTGCCTTGTCTATTTTTTTGGCACTGCTCACAGGTCCTGCAGTACCCTGTTACATCTCTGGAAATTCCAGGACAATAGAAGTTCTGCATAATATGTCTCTTTGTACGTTTTATGCCCATATGACCTGTAAATGGAATATCATGGGCTATGGTTAGAAGCACCAGATGGTAGGATCTAGGCACTACCAACTGCTGTACGCTCTCACTTTCTAGCCCTCCCTCAGGGGTCCACTCTCTATACAGTAACACTTTGTCCCAGTATACAGATCCCCCTTCCCTTGAGAATCAGGCCCCTCACTAGCTACCTCTCTCAGGCCTTGTAATGTAGGGTCTGAGAGCTGAGCCTTTCTCAGTTCTCTCTTTGTAACCCTCCCCAGCTCCCCTTCCAAAGGAAGTCTGGCATCCTCTGACAGTGGTGCCTCACTGTCAGCCTGGGTACTAATACTCACCTCTACCTTTGCAGTCACTCTGTCCAAGGGAACATCAGTACCGACAAGCAGCTGTGGCTCACCTTCAGTCTCACTGCTACAGTGTAGCTTCCTCCCTGAAGTATCCACCTCACCAGTCCTGGCTGCAAGTATGAGGTCTGTCTGGGTCTCCCCCAGGCTACCAGACCCACATGCTTGTCTCGAAACTGACTGCGTGTAACTGCATTAAAACACAGTACTGCCTCATAGGTTCATAGGTTAGTACTAGGCTAATCCTTCCCTATCAGGACATCTGCAGGTTGTTAGTTTGGTACCCCTGTTGTTTCAAGACAACCTACTATTGGCATTTTGTCTTTCCCACTTACTGGCTCTCTCACCTTTTGTTCCACACCTTGCCTCCATGGACATCTGTATGCCACATGGCCCCACTGGTTGCATTCTAAGCATTTAACCCTAGGTCCTGGACGTGTACCTGGACTAGTGGCTTCCCTTGCTACTAGCAGATTCTGTTGAGGCAGTCTGGGCTGCCCATCATGGGTTGCTTTAGATCCATGAGCAGTACTTGGGGTCCCTTTCCTGTCTAGGGATGCCCTGCTTGCTAGGTATAGGTCTCCCTTCTTCCCCATCTCCTCTGAAGTAGCACATTGTCTATCAGCTAACCAGATCCTCATGTCCTCAGGCAAAGTGCTAAGGGCTTGTTCTCTGACCAAAACGTCTGCCAGCCCTTCAGATGTGTGACCTGACATCCACTTATCAGTCTATGAAAATAAGTGCTTAGCTCGGCAACATTCACACACACTTTCAGCTGCCTTGTGTCTATGCTCACAAAATGTTTTCCTATAAGTTTCAGGTGTTAGCTTAAACAATTCTAACAAGCAATTCTTAACAGCAGTATCATTAAAACAGTCAACGTCAGACATTTTGGACAAAACAGTTACAGTTTTACCATGGAGTAAGGAGGTCAGGAACCATACTCAGAGCCTGTGGTCAACATCAATATGTTTACATACCCTATCAAACATATGAATGACACTATCAAAATTATCCTCCTCTTTAAACTGTGAAAAAAAATTACTAACCTTTTGTGCTTACACACACACACACACACACACACACACACACACACACACACACACACACACACACACACACACACACACACTTTGGGATATGAGTTATATAGAAACACAAAGACACTCCTGGGGAAGGCTGGGATGGGTTTTGCAGCTAGGCCCCTTCTGTCCAGGCTATAAGGTAGTAATCACCACCACAAACCACTAATACCAGGTATTAATAAGACCCTTATCAAAGTGTGTCCAATTATTACTGCTTAATATTATTATCCATCTGGTAAGTGTGACTGAACAGCAAGGCTTATTTGGGGTGACTTGGACAGTATCACTATATACATGCAATGTACTCTAGAACTTAAATTATCTCTACACAAAACAGCCACAGTTGAAAAGATTACAAATATTTAATAATAAATAATAAAAACATAAGACAATACTTCTTAATACGCAGTGCTAGTCAAGAGTTCAGAGATGACAGGAAATGTCTCTCTGTTGATCAGTGGCAGTGTAAAACATTGAGCTGCTTCCCTGCCCCCCATGGGAGTGGTTACTGACTTGAAACTGTAGTTTTATTGGCCGTTTTGGGTCAATTCCTGGCTCTTTCCAGCCCCTGCTATCAAGCACGCTTTAGAGTGCTTTAGCGCGATTTAGCATGGAGTTGCTACTAGAGCAGCATCGTTTAACAAGGTTAAACTTTTTCTGGCTCCATAAAGTCTGTTCTTCATTTTTTCCCTTAGAACTGCTCTACTAGTAATCTAAACAGTATATCCCTTAACTAAAAAGTGCAGCACTTGTTCCTAAAAGCTTTTACTTGTCTTAAAAGCATCTTCTTTTCAGGTTTAGCACTTCTGTATTATACAAAGTCCCTCACTAGCAAAAGCCCCCCCAGGAGTACCCACTTCCTTACTAAGTCCTCTCTTATTCAGTTACACCCTAACTTCTAAATTTCTAGCATGTCGAGGGGCCGATGTGCGGCGTCCTCTCCTGTCCAGTTGGTGAATTTGGGAATATTGAGGCAATGTTACAATTGCCTCATGTACACTGACAACCCTCTCCTCCTCCCACATAACACAAATACTTGAGATGCAGCTATTTAGCCAAACTGGAGGCTGAGCTCTCTCAACTCAGGACTGGCAAGACCAGACAGGAGGAAAAGGCAGCTACACACACCACAAAACCAGTCTCACATAAAGCTATCACAACAATGAATCAAACACATAAACACACAAAGTCATACTCGGAGGCTCTGAGCAAAAATTTACCTAAACAGCAGCGGCCTCCAAAGCAGACATCCAAGCAACTGCCACCTCATGACACACCACAGGCAACACATAAACCACAAAATCAGTGTGCAAAGCAGTCACAGCCCTTAAGGCCAAATACAACACCAAACATACTTGTCATAGGTGACTCCATAGTCAGACACACCGACGTCCCACTCACCAGGCTGAACAAGGAGAGGGTCACAGTAAGCTGCCTATTGGTAGAATCCGCCACATAACACAACAGTCATTGTCCATGCTGGTGTGAACGACCTGAGACATACCTCCCTGACTACATGAAAAGAGACATAGAGGAGCTCTCTGATTATGTAGCCCAGGCAGGTATGACCCTGACCCTGAGCAGTATCCTTCCTTCACCAAGAATGATGCCACAACATAGAGACAAAATGATCAGCTTTAACAATTGGCTTAATTTCTGGTGTCATTCAAAGGGGATCCAGTGTCTGTCTGCCTGGGATGACATGCTTGACAAGCCACGCTGCTTCTCAAGGGACGGCTTGCACCTGTCACCCCTGGATTCCGGATATTGGCTAAGGCTCTCCCCACCCCATAGTGCCCTTTTAGGCAAGGCTCAAATTCTAAACCTACCACCCTAGAAAACAAAAATGGGAAGAAACTAAGGGTAATGCTGCTCAATGCCAGAAGTCTAAATCTCAAAATGCACGCACTCTAGGCCCCTCTCAGTATGGAGAACATTGATGTCTGTGCTGTGACTAAAACCTGGTTCAAGGCTCCTGAGAGCACCCCAGCACTATCAGGTTTTACCTCATATCATGCTCTGGCCCAAAACCCAGACCAAAAGGAGGGGTGTATCCATATTCATCAAGGATACCCACACCTCCAGGTTGGTGGCAACAAGCATCAGAAACCATCCAGGTGCAATTAACCATAGGCAAAACTCTACAATTTGTAGCATGCTACAGGCCACCCTCTCAAACTCAGAAACCCCACACAGCCTTCCTGAAGACACTGGAGGGTATAAATGTATCTCCAAACACCATTATATTGGGTGACTTCAACTACCGAATATAGACTGGGAACATTACTCAAGCCCCAACTTTCTAGCCCAAAGGTTCCTGGAGTTCATAAATTCAAATGCCATGGAACAACTAGTCACCGTTCCCACAAGAGGAGAAAATATACTAGATCTCATCATCACAAACATGGGAGAAAATGCTCCACACCGAAGTATACCTCATTGGTGAGATCAGATCACAAACTTATCTCACTGGAAATCCACATCCCCCAAACAAAAAAGACCACAATGAAGAACTTCTAGCAAACTTCAAGCACTACTCAAGACTGGTGTGGTATCCTTCAAGGCCCCCGAGCCAGTGGAAACCACAATCCAAGCTGCAGAAGCCCTTACAAATGCCTTCTACGAACACCTCCAGGACTGCATGGATCAGGCAATCCCTAATAAAACCAAGACTCTTTCCACCAAGGGCAAACGTCCAGTCTGGTGGACCCCAGCCATAAAAAAACTTTACAATAAAAGGAGAAAGCTGTTACATGATAGAGCAAGATCCATAAAAGAGAAGACACCCTTGATCATTATTAGTAAAAAAATACGAGCACTCATAAAATCATCCAAGGCCAACTTTGAGAGAAAAATTGCAATAGATTCAAAAGACAATCATAAGGCCTTCTTCAGCTATGTTAGAAACCTGGGTGGAAACTCCCAGATATGTGCAGAATTAGTCCAAAATGATACAAAAATCACTGAACCCACAGACATTGCCAACATACTGGCAGACAGGTTCAGTGCAAACTTCACCACCCTCTCCCCCCCAAAAGGAGAGATAACTATCCCAGCAGAGTGTAGCCTCCCAGACATCTCAAATGCGCAGGTGAAAGCTGCTCTCTCTAAAGCTAAAAACACAGCATCAATGGGACCGGATGGTGTCCCCGGCTGTGTGCTACATGAACTCAACGAGGAACTAAACCCTCTACAGACCCTGGTAATTACCGCCCCATAAGCTTAACAAGCCTGGTCTGCAAAGCTATGGAGAGGATCATAATGGAACTCATAAACAAAGACATAGGGGACTTGCAGACATTGGACCCAACCCAGTTTGGCTTTGTCAAGGGCAGATCATGCCTTTTGAACTTGGTCGACTTCTTCGAAACAGTCACCAAGGCCATTGATGAGGGAAAGGCAGTCCATACAGCCTACCTTGACCTTGCAAAGCCCCACTCGGGTATTATAGAGAAACTTACCAGCTTAAACATAAACCCATATGTCACAAGATGGGTTGCAAACTGGCTAAAGGACAGAACCCACAGGGTTAGAGTTGCTGGTGCCATGTCAGACTCCAAGCCAGTCACAAGTGGTGTCCCACAGGGCTCAGTCCTTGGCCCCCTGTTGTTCGGCATCTACTTCTCAGAAGTACAGGCAAACATAGGAGGACTATGGCTGACAAAGTTGGCAGATGACTGCAAACTGGGCGCCATAGTGGAAAGTACATCGGACACAGATATCCTTCAGAGGGGTCTCACGGAAACTGATAACTGGTGCCAGAGCCATGGCCTGAAGTTAAATGCCAAAAATGTATAGTCATACCCTTCGGGAAAAACAAGGTAACCCCAAGCTACCATATAGGTGGCAATCCATTAAGCACAGAAGAGGTTATCAGGGACCTGGGGACCCAGGTTGACAGTGGCCTTTCTTTGACACTCACATTGCTAAAGTGGTTAGAAAGACCTTCTACATTGCCCACCTGATCATGAAGGGATTCACATCCAGATTAAGTGAGGTCATTGTTCCCCTGTACTCTTCACTTATCTGACCAATGATCGTACAATGCCCCATTAGGGATGTATCTCACCCGACACCTGCAGCAATTGGAGAGACCCCAAAAGTTCCTCACCAAAAGGATAAAGGGACTCCAAAATCTGTCATATGCTGCCAGACTGAAGAAACTCCAGCTCTATTCAGTCACATACCGCCTGCTCAGAGGTGACCTGTGCCTGACATACAAGGCCACGTCCAACCCAGAATTAATGGACATGCTCCACCTCAAAAAATCCAAATCTACCAGATCCACTAGAGCAAGCGACTTAAACCTTAGCACGGATATAAATAGGACATGCTGGAGGGATAGATTTGTCACCCAGAGACTCCCTATGCTGTGGAATAAAATCCCGGTCCATGTGAGGCAGAGCACCTCACTGGCTCTGTTCAAGAGAAATCTTGACCGGTGGATGGGAGATCATAGGTTTACCCTGGAATCATCTCTGTGTCACTGCTGGACAGAGGCACAACAAAACTTTGGGCTAGGCTTATAAATGCCTTAGGGCAGATAGCCTAGTATAAACCTATGAACCTATGAACCTATAATACAGTAGAATAGTTCTGACATCAATACAGAAAAAAACAACTAGTCTAACCTTCTTATTTCCTAGCTATATCTAAGAGAAAACACAGTTCTAAAATAAACTTACATATAGAACAAAGCAGTGCTGGTGATGTGGATGTTCTGAAGACAAATGCAAAATGCCCTGAGTGTCTCTGTCCTTAAATTGATAACACAGTACTACTGACTCATTTCAGATTACATCATTTCTCTCTGGTTCCCAGGCTAACAGAAACCCAGAGTATAACAGCCCTTTTGATCTTGCACCAGGTCAGGAAGCTACAGCAATAAAAGACATTATACATGCAAATTCAAGCAATTAACTCTGGTCTCAAAACAATAGCAATAATTCCTTCATCCAGGCATCTCAGCTCTGAGTTTGAGATCAAAGAATTATACAATGTGCAATGTGGTTACATTTTTGAAGTTCAACATCTAACAAAGAGAACAAGCATGTGGTTTACATTAATACAAATGACAGAATTATCTACAAAATTCTATCTAGCTAGGCTGGCAGCCTTCACATATCTTCCCAATCCCCTTTTGGACAAACTCAGTTCGCACTAATTACCACAGTGATGGGAGCCCACTGAACACTGAAGGTGATATAAGAGATCTGGGGACACAGTTTGACAGCAACCTCCTCTTTGACCAGCACATTGCCACTGTGGTCAGAAAGTCCTTCTGTGTGGCACATCTCATTACCAAGGGTTTTGCATACAGGAAGAAAGAGGTCATCATCTCTCTCTACTCTTCCCTCATTAGGCCAATCATCGAGTATAATGCCCCATTTGGCATGTACCTCATTAGACGCATGTAACAGCTGGAATGGCCACAAAAGTACAGCATGAAGAGGATCCTAGGCCTTAAACACATGTTGTACATGGACAGACACAAAAAACACCAACTATTCTCTGTCTCATATCGTCTACTAAGAGACAATTTCTGCTTGACTTACAAAGCCATGTCTGACCCAGCTCTGTTAGAAATGCTACATCTAAAGAAATCCCAATCCCGCCTCACCACATGCTCCAGAGACCTCAAACTCATTACCACAATCAGCAGAACATGCTGGAGGGACAGGTTCATAATCCAGAAACTGCCCATGTTCTGGAATAGACTTCACATACATGTCAAGCAGAGCACCTCACTGGCCTTTTCAAGAGAAATCTTGATGAGTGGATGGGAAATAGAAAGTTCACCTGGGGGAGCACTCCAGTGGCTCTACTTGACAGAGGCACTGGGAATTAACATCGGATGGTACAATGCCAGGGCACTTCTATGGGCTAGGCTTGTAAAGGCTCCAGGGCCATTAGCCTAGTACACACCTATGAATCTAAATACCTCTAAATTCTGGCTACTCATTAGTAAGTTTTAATTTTGTTATTAAGCCAGCACAAAAATATTTCCTGAAAAAGACCAGTTTCTTGATTGTGATAACATAGCTCAGGTATATGTTACTAGGGGATAACAGCAGCCTTGCTGAGACAGAACATTACTCTGTCATAAAACACCTCAGTCATGCCTTCATTACTTAAGCATTTTCAGTATTGAAAGCGATGTCACAAGATAAGCAACCATTCCTTTTTTCCATTCTTTGCTTGATATCCTGCATTACACCTTTCCTTTATGTGTACCCCACTGTCACTGCACCACTACCACAAACATTGAATGCTTACATACATGTATTTCCAGTATTGTCTCCTTATTGAAGGGGAAAAATGAGAATCATACCTCTCAACTGTCCAGATTTTTGCCTTGTATTTTTGATCTGTTCCTCATAAAATATATGGTTTTCTGGATTTTTGAGGCAACTCAGTAAGGATTGAATCCACTAAATAATGACAGTCATTTGAGTTTGAGTTTCCTTCAGAAAATGCATGGTGACACAAGACCTTTTATTCTTTCTATGTTTGTAAAAGCAATATGTAAAATGTGTCCGTATTTTGGAAGGCTTTATTCCTCCATTATTTTTGGCTCTGTCCACATTTTTTGTGCTAAGAGGTTGAGAGGTATGCTGACAATTGTAAGCCAAAAAAGACAAAACATGAGGCTTACTAAACTAAACAATGGTAAATGTGCAAGTGCATTTTTAAAAATATAGATTTTAGAATGTTTTACTGCACAAAATAATTGATTTCTGAAAAATGTATGCAGTGGTATATAATATAGCTAGCTTAACTCACAAACTGTGCAAAATAAATCAATCCAGAAAAGGTTTGTGTGATGACATGTGTAGCTATAACCATAAGATCACAAATGCACACAAGGAAGTTGAATAACTTGCTTTGTGTCAATATATTTCAAGGAAAGTATTACACAAAGCCAAAACAAATCTTCCTAATGCAGATTACAATGCTACTAAGGTTACAATCATATCAATACACTTAAAGATATCTGAGCCAACACGTTATACAGATTGTTTGCTTTACTGCTACTTGTATCTAAGCTATAATAAACTGTTGAAGTACATCTTAGTGAAACTTGCCTTTCACAATAAGGCTATGGCACAGAAAGGAATGTGTCTCTGTTACTGTTTGCAAACTTAAACCTAAAGAAGTTTGCTAATAGTTTGAGAGAAAATTGGTAGGTATTACTGCCATCTTGTGTTTCCATATGGAAATATCAAACAGATTTTAAAATCCATTGTCACAAAAGAATAATCTTAATTTCTGTTTGGAAGAAATTGACAAGAATGGCACAACATAGCAGAGATGAAGTTCTCTTGTGGTTAAGAGTCAGAAAACCTGTTAACAGGATGTCAATATTTAATGCCACACTAGGCTGTCTATGAACCTAGAATGTATTGTGATGGTAGTACCCAGTGGCCATGGCACTTCATAAACAACTACATCTTTTTCAGTATTGTGTGCAGCTGTACGTCCCTCTTCATCAAAAGCAGTGAAAATGCCTATATGCGTCCTGGCAATTGATTTTGAATCTGACTCTAGTACCCTCCTGCCAAACTGAGCATTTTTACTTTTGCACTCATAGAACTGTGCTAAGTTTTTTTTTCCAGTTCTAAGACCCCATAGTAAGATTTATACATGTGAGGCTTCCAGCATGACTAACGGACTCATGAGTCAGCCTCATATCTTGAGAATAAAAAATAAATCATAATTTCTAAACATATGCTCACCTACCTCACTGGGTGATGTGAGATCATTGCTGAGCAAGTAGCAACCTAGACTGATTCACCATTCTCTGGTTTGGACAGGGACTTCCTCCTGACAGCTCCTATTCCAGATACATGGAGCATGCAATGGTGTGTGAAAGGACTATGCCATGTACTATTACAACCATTTGCTATTTCTACTTCTAAAAATTTTAAACATTTTTTTTGCTAATAGTTGTGTTGAAAAAGCAACATGGAATAGTCTTTGTCATGAATTATTACTGACTGAAGGCTGTCATATATATTTTGTTGACCAGCTTTATACACTACATGTTTACATACCTCTCAACCTCTTAGTGCAAGAAATTTGGACATATCCTTAAATAATGGGGGGGACAAAGGCCCAAAAACAGGGACAAATTTTAAATGTTGCTCTTATAAACTTTGAAAGTTGCTAGAATTACAGGATTTAAGTTAGCATGCATTTTTCTGAAGGGTATGAAGTCTGAAACTCAAATGTATATTATTTAATTACTTCAGTCCTCAGATCATCCCAGAGATTTGCCAGAAAACTACAAAGTTTTATATAGCCTTTGACTATCACATGTCTACAGTGGTGAGGAAATCATTCTATGTTGCACAACTTATAAACAAATGTATGGCATCTAAGTCCAAGGAAGTCATTGTTCTACTGTATTCAGCATTCATCAGACCAATCACTGAGTACAATGCCCACTTTGGTATGTACTTAACCAGGCATATCCAACAATTGGAACACCCACAGAGGTTCAACGGGGCACAAGTAAAATGTCATATGCAGACTGCCTCAAGGCCCTAACCCTGTATTCTGTCTCCTACAGGCATTTGAGGGGAGATGTCTGCCTGGCATACAGGGCATTGTCAGACCCCACTCTGATGGACCTCCTGCAATTGCACAAAACAAACAGCACCAGAATTACCTATTCTAAAGACTTAAATCATGCCTGTGATATAAACAGGAACTGCCGGAGAGATAGGTATGTATCCCAGAGACTATCCTGTCTATGGAACAGGCTCCCCATCTATGTGAAATGGAGCTCCTCCCTAACCCAATTCAAATGCAACTTGGACAACTGGATGGGAAACCAGAAATTCATCCCTGGTTTGCCACCTATGTCTCTAATGGACACAGGCCCATGCTGGGTATCAGAACTTGTAAGAAATTTGGAGTGCATGGCTAGACTTAAAAAGGCCCTTGTGGTTGTTAGCCTAGTAAACACCTATGATCCTATGAGAAGCAAACCAAAAATATGCAGCAACAATCTGGACATTCTGAAAAAATATGGAAAGTTGAGAGGTAAGCATGTGTATCTGCTAATTGGGTTGCTAATGTATTACTGCACTGTATAGATTTGCCAAAGTCTTGCCAGGGTAACAGTATGTTTGGTTCATAAAAACGTATATACTTATGTTAGCATAAGTGTTTAATCTATAGTTGTCTCTCTCCTTGTACTGTGTAAGGTGGGAAAAGATGGACAGTTAAGTATGATCAGCTCTTATAGTCAATAGGTATGAATATGTCCTCTTCTGCTTTCTGAATCTGTGCTTCTATATTTCTCTGACTAGATGAGAAGTGCAGAACTAACTTGTGGATCAGAAAGAATGGGATAACAGACCACTTAGCTTCACTGATTGGGGCCTCTCTTGTATAGACTTCACATGCAGTTTTCTTGTAAAGAATCAGTAATCCCATGAATTTTGAGACACAGTAAAGTCTTCTTGATAGCATTTACTTTTTTTAATATTCTAACTATTCACCCCTTTGTCATTTAGGAATTGGCTGTAGTGCATTACTTTCTTTTTTCCAAAATGTTTTTGTTCATTTCATAAGACAATCCCCGGGATTCATGAAGCTCAGCGCAAGGCCGGCGTAAGGCTTGCACCATCCATGTGGCGTATATATGGAGTAGGCGTGCCATATGCATATTAATGAAGGCACGCAGCCACCACAGCCACGTGCATAAGAAACGTGCGTGAGTGCATGGGGCGTAATTAAGTTGCGCATGGAAGAGTGTCAATGTCGGCTGTCGATGAGCAACCTAAACTGCTGAATATTATATTCCGCCTGCAATAGTAATCATACCTATCAGTGTCCGTGGATACTGAAATGTATGCAAAGCATGCAAGATAGTCCCTGCGAACAGAAAATGAAGAATCAAACACAAATGCACGGTAGGGAATAACGGGTCCCTACCCTTGAACAAATGACATGAAAACTGTGTGCCTGTAGTCCAATGTAGTGTTGATAGCTATACCATGTGGAAGTGAAATGTATCATATGTTAGCGCGCCGCCAGTAGGTACGTCCAGCCCAACGGAGAGGGTCACCAGCTGACCCATAATGTGAGGGAGGGAACATAGCTGTTCAGATGTGTCCATAACAAAATACACGAGGAGAAATGTAGATATATGTAGTGACCGTATGTCTGAATCATATCCCACAAGGCATGTAATAGTCACATACAAAAGGTATGTCCGTATTTCACATACCAAATGTGATAGGAAATAGCATACGCATTTAAACAAAACAGAAAGAGCATATAAACAGCCATAACAATATGGACACATGTAGGCCGAAAGGAACAGTATGATCCGTACCGTCGACCAAGATTACCACCTGTCCCACTTTGCGAGCGACAGTCCCTCTGTGGGCAGATGTGTCCTGACATAGACATGTAAAACTGGCAAATGTCCAGAGAATATAGGATATAATTATTCCGTAGACGTCATATAATAGTTGCATTAAACATATTTCACTGAATGTATATTACATAAATGTCATAAGAAACAGAATAAGACACTGAAATGCTACAAGAATAAGCTTAGATATAGGCAAGAATTGTAAGTTCTATCTGCCGAACTGACCGTGGGTATGTGTTGGCTTGTAAAATATGCTGTGTTCACCGCAAATGCCACACTAGGGTTTCTACCTTTTCAAATGGCCAAAGTGGGACAAGTTTGGTACAGACATCAGATTTTACAGGCCGACACATACCCACGGCCAGTACAAAGGTCAGAACTTAACTGTTTTGCCTAAATAAAAGCATATTCTTGTAGCATTTTAGTTGCTTATTCTGTTTCTCATAACATTTAGGTATTTCAGATACAGAATAACTGTTTTATGCAACTATTACATAAAATATAAGAAATAATTTGTCCTAAAATCTCAGGACATTTGCCATGTTTACAATTTCATGTCAGGACACAACTGCCCAAAGAGGGACTGTCCCTCGCAAAGTGGGACAGGTGGTAAACCTATGTCACACTGTGGCCAATTGAAAAGGTGGAAACACAACCGTCAACTGTGGGGAGGCATTGTCCACAACAGTAGGACATGTGTAAGGAATAGCTTGGACATAGGAAAAGGTGCCATCCTACCAATGAGTACAACAGGCTGGCAAAATCTGGAAGGCAGCTGTATAATCCGAATGTGTATGTGACACAGTCGAATGGGTAGTACCCAGAAACACCAACCAAGTAATGAAAGTGAAGTATGGGCGTGTACCTATGTGCGTGAGGTATAGCATGTGGAAAGCAAACATGGCAGGGTAGTCCACACAACCATAAAGGTACCCGACACATGTAGGGTAGTCAATGTGTAACTCTGGCCGTGTCATGGGCCAACAACCAAAGTAGTGCTCTATGGGGTGTGATGAATTCGCATGTGAGGGGTGGGTGTTTAATGGTAAAATCCTCAAAGGTGATACTGTGTCATATGCAGAAAAGGTGAACCGGAGGTGTACGAGGGGGCAGTGGGTGAAGTGGAAAGAAACACAACCACATGTAGAAACAGTTGCAAGACAAGCAGACAGGCCATAGTATAGAACACAATCCCACAAACATATGAATATGGAAATGTGCGAGACAAATGTATAGCTACGTCACCGTCACATACCCACAGATGGGTCCTGATGGAACTGGCCATAACAAATGCAACATACCCGGATGCATAATTGCCTACCCAGCATACCCTCCACAACACACAACCTGCCTCCATACCAGAACGTCCACCAAATCCAGCCATACTTGGTCCACTGGTTTGTTGCAGACCCAGCTACACACAGTAACCCCTACGCATATGTAGTGGGTATTGTCACCCTAGGCAGTGTCAGGATTGCAAACCATGTATCCCCTGCATGTAAAACCCCCTGCACGTTTTCATAAAGCCACAAAAATCTTTGTTATCTAATTTGTTTTGGTCTAGTCCAATTTTTGGGATATCCCTCATGGGATAACCAACTTGTGTAAATAGTATAATGGGTATGACGACATGATGTCCAATCCTGTAGATATCTGGACACAAGTCAGAACGTGCAGTGGAGGTCCATGACACTGTCCAGCCCTAAGTGGGCATGCATAACCTACCACCCAGAATAAAATACCTTCCCGTGATGCACGTGTCCAGACACGAATAGGAGGGAGAATATAATGGACACATTTGCAAAGTGGAAAACGGCATAAGGGTGAGGAAGACACTGACGTAAACAGGTCAACCCTGATCAAGTGTGAGAGACACTGACTGTGTGCAGGCATGACCGACCATACCTGTCAACCTGTGTGAGCAAGATATCTGGACAGAGCCGTGAATACAAGTGAGACAAAGGTCCAAAAACAGGGACAATCTTTAAAGATAGCTCTTAGAAACATAGACATTTGATAGAATAACAGTTTGCACATTGGCATTAATGTCCGGAGTATGAAGTCTGAAACCCAACTGTCTGTCAGAACGTTCCGACTGCAGTCTTTAATGCTGAGCTACTGCTGTGCCAGAACACAACAGCGTATTACAGAGGTCCGTGCCATACCACTCAACTGTCTGGATATTCACAGAATGACTAGGGTTACCACCTGTCCCACTTGGCGAGTAACAGTCCCTCTGTAGGCAGTTGTGTCCTGTGAAAAAAATCAAGACATAGCAAATGTCCTGAGAGTTTAGGACAAAGTTATTTCCTAAGTTTCTTTAATAGTCACATAAAACATTTATTTTATATATGAAACTTCTATATGTTATGTGAAGTAGCATAAGCAATTCAAATGTTACTAGAATAAGCTATTATATGTGCAAAAAAGGTTAAGTTCTGTACTATGCACGGCTGTAGGTATGTTTTGTCCTGGAAAATCTGACATTTCTACAGAACATGTCCCACTTTGGGTATTTGAAAAGGTGGCAACCCTAAGAATGACCAGAGGTTTGCCCCATATTGTTGTTGTGTGCCTCTGACAATCTGCACCAGTGTGGTAAATAGCTGAGGATTGACATCACTAAATAATGAGAAATATCCTGAGTTTAAGACTCCACATCCTTCAGAAAAGTCATGCTACTGCCAAACCTAGTATTCTATCAATGTTCTAAGCTTGTAAGAGCAATCGTTAAAATGTGTCCCTAATTGTCCCCCCATCGTGTAGGTTTTGCACAGGTTTGGTGCTCTAAGAGGTTGAGAGGTATGGTCCATACATATTTACAGTAACAACCCCTCACACTTGTGTAATGTACAACTGCATACCTGTAGTCACTTCATGTCCAAAATAATAATCCCCGTATGACTGTATACAGGTAATAGTCAAATGTGAATGGGAACACCCCTCGCCGTGGAGTATGGAGTCTCTAGTAGAACACTCCTGTGACATACACAGGCATCTGTAGCCAAACATCCGTACTGTCTTGTACATCTGTACTGCTAACATCTACATTGATAATGGTTCATGGACTTGCAGACCGTACCCGGCAATGTTCTGATGCAGTGCCACCAATCATGACTGTTGTCAACACTTGTGGGTTGATATTATACAACACCCTATCTGTAATGTATGGGCATGCTCAGCACTTGTTCAGAGCTTCTTGGCACGTTATGAGCTACTGCTTAGTTTAGCACCCATTTCACACCAGTCCTCACAGGTACACTGTCTGTCCATACATTTCCAGCTTGATAACTGTACAACAGCTGTTGTACACACATCACTCACATACCTCGTGAGACATGGTGGTTTCTACGGCGTGTCCACCTGCCACGTACCACTTATATACAGGCATGTCCAACTGGCATGTACCAGTGCTATTGCCTGTCACTATGATGACTATGTTGTACATGTGGCAATAGAGCTATTCTCATGTACACAGTCAATGCACACCTCCCAACATACAACAGTACAGCCTGTGGGGGATGCACATATGCAGCCCTACTGGGGGTTATACTGTCACCAACCCTGACTGCACCTGACAGTCATGTGGGGTTGTGCAACATTGGCAATGCACCCCACACATCACACAGTCCCACATAATCCCCACCACAGGCCACACATACGTTGACACCTTGTACAGTACCACTCCATACTCTGTGTGGGCACCAATGACAGCCAACATCACCAAACACAACCACACCAACCTATAGCCCACAGACATGTGTGCCCATCACATACAGCCAATAGGTTGTCATAACATACACAACACACCTGTCTTAGGTGACTGTCAGCAGTCACACTGCTGTTCCACTCAGCAGGCTACACAAGGCAATAGTCACTTACATCCTGCTGTCCATTAACTGGTTCTGCAACATAACCTATGCACACATGCCACAAGTCAGCAGGTATGCTGTGACTCATCTTCCATGTTTGTGTGACTGAAGTTGTCACTCAGGGCACAGACTACATGTGCAGGGACATGCAATAGCCCACCAGTGTTGTTGCCCTGATGGTGTGGTCCACGCCCTGGGAAGCATTTTGCGGTCATCTGGACCTGTTTCCACTGTACTATGAACGACTGTGTCACTCCCAACAGTTGTCCATGCTTCTGCTGTCATTCCACAGGCATCTAGTATACGTCCACTTTGACAGACCCGGCCAAACAACATGATGCTGTGGCACAGTTGACCTGCACCTGTCAGCCCTGGGAGTACAGATCACATGTTGGACTCTTGCTGCTTTTATACTGCCTGTCTTGCACAGTGTCCAATAACAGTCACCACCAGAACGGGAACTGGCTAGTGAAGCATGTGGTCATGTCATACAATGTTTGACATCATCCTCTGTGATGCACGCAGGCAAGGCACACCTGATACTGCACCACTTCAATATCTCTGCAGTGACTGGGACCTGCCTCTTGGCTCTGCAGAGCGCACCTACAATGACTGGTTATAGACAGATCATACCTCTCAAGCACGTACCTGGACTGGCACACCCACAGGTGAGGTGTCCCCATATTCCACTATGTTGTACACACATCCCGGCTGGTTACTTCACACAATGCATCACAGGTGCTCCATGTGCATATAACTGTGTCCAGTACTACTGCTGCTACTAATGTGAGACTGACAGTAACCCACACTTAACTGCGATAGCCGCACATGTACTGACACATTAGGCGTACACTGTGCATGAGTCATAACCTCCGCTCGGCTGGTTTGACCCATACACCACCTCCAAGACCAACAGTATCCTTGACATGGACACTACCAACATGTGACTGCTGTTCCACACCTGGGGTTATCCCCTCATTGGTGGAATCCGAACATCTGCTACCCACCCTTGTTAGCCACATACTGGCACCACACACTTCACGGCATACACAGTAGATGAGTACTACAACACCAACTACAGATGTTGTATGACAGCGGTAGTTGTTGTCGTGACACACATGCCAGTAGACAATGCACATGCAAATGCTGAGACATATCCCAGTGCACTTCAATACCACGTACACTACAATGTGGTTCATGCCATTTCACACAGAGCCATGATGGTACACACCAGATTACAGACGACACTCTGGGGGTGCGGTCCCACGGACATACTTTACAACAACAGGTGGGGACTGTTACACAGTGATGTACATTCCCATGGGTGGGGTGACTCACTGGTCAGCCTTGGTAGGGCCACAGGATCCCTCATCACATACTCCATAACTAGCTACGTACACATTACTGCGACACATTCCGAGATGTACCACAAGGCATTATGGTGGTATGTCAGTAGTCATATGCAATACCCACATCTGCTCGCACATACAACTGCCACTCTGGAACATGACAGTAACAGGTGATGTTGGCAACATCCTCTCTGATGGCTTCATTGCTAACATTACACCTTCTCACTCCCTGCAGGGCCACATTACTTGCAGGTACATTGCAGTGTACCTGCAGTCACACCTACACAGTACTGACCTGCACTCTATATGTCTTAGGACACAGGCCCCTTGTCACCCTTCAATATCCCAGGCTGTGATGTCCACAGAACTCTGAACAGCATGTCTCCCCACTGGGACACCATATTCAGTAATAGCCTTGTACCAGACATTGTGGCCCCTGACTGGCAAACAGTGACAGTAACACTCCCCACAGGTGGCACCACACTGTACGACTGGGACTATTGCTCTACACACCTCACTGGACTGTTATGCACAGCTATAGGGCACATCATCATGGACATCATTCGTTGAGTATTTGTTGTGCTCCAGTCCTTTGATGCCAGCTGGGTTGGTCTTGTTGGGGCCACAGCATGCCTCCTACACCTGTTGAACACCTTTCCTACAGTTGCCAGAGTAGTTGATGATGACACGGGTGTCCACACAGCCTGCATTGTCCTCTCGCTGCCATTCACCACCGTTCTCCATTCTGGTATTGACTACATACACATCCACCTGCACATCACAACATATGTCTCCGGATGTTACGCAATGTGGCTAATGGACAGGACACACACACTGAGGGTGGCATACCATATCACATACTGCAATCCAGTTACACTTGGCTTACCACAGTCCTCAGTCATGGGGCCCTCATGTTCGGTATATGCTTCCCTGAGGTACAGGCTACCAGTGAGGGGACTTCCCTGCCTAGCTTTACAGACCACTGCATACCCAGCGCCATTGTTGCTCCAACAGCTGATACAGACCCCATCCATATGGGTGTCACTGTGACAGATACCGATATGAACATCATGGCCTCTACATGCATGACATTTGGTGTGAACATCACCTTTGCAGTACACCATCCACCCAATAGTTATAACATAGGTGTTAGTCCCCTACATACATGTTGCATTGTACATGTTTGTAAGACACATGTATGTCACACACACTCCTGTGATTACCACATTGCCACTGTGGCATGGATATCCTTCTATGTGTCCACACATGTACTGGGTGTGCAGCTGGTACATAGGCACCCATTGTACCTCTGAACACTGGACGTATACACACACATCCATGGGTACAACATCCCGCGTAGGGTGTACCTTACACAACAGCTTTACATAACCCAACATTAAAACGCCATGATGTTTATTGAGCTACAACTGTTAAAGTACGTGGCTTATGTACAGACACCACATCTGTACACATTTTCATACTACATACTCAGGGGTGACAACTGCTGCAAAGACAGGGCCTATGTCTGCAAATATGTTTATGGATATACTCCCCATACACGACATACACAATAGCCACTATGACCATGATGCTCATGGATATGTGCAGACACACGACAGTGTGTGGCATGTGCTTGGGGGTTGCATTCCCAGACCAGACACTCACCATGCTTTGGGACATGATTCCTATGTACATCACGCATGGACAGTCAGTAGCAGTGTTCATGTGATACCTCGCTTGGTGGATGGTGGACACATGTATGCCAGGGATCACTGCAGTGGCTGTACTGTGCAGTGATGCAGGTTACACATGGCTCTTCTGTTCACAGGGCACTACCCTAGAGAGGTTCCACTGGTGTGCACACTGTAGTTGTTGTTACACATTGACTTGCCAGACTGCATGGTACCCCACTATGAACCTGTGGAGCTATTACATGTCCTTTGTGCATGGTTACTGGTATAGCCCTTCCAGTTAGATTGGCTGTCACGCTATTACAATGTCCCGTGACTACAGGCCATATGTATACTGTTATTGTACACGCCAATCATGTTCATGTTTGTCTGTCACATCTCTTCTGCTATTCTTGTATGGGAGTAATGTTTGCATCCTTTGCAAATGCACAGAGTGGAGTACATAGTATTTATTTCATCATAACTGTTTATACATATCTTAATTACATACTACTTACATCACTATATGATACCTTTGTTATGCATCATATGATTGTTCTCCTGTGTAACATATCTGATGTATCAATCTACTGTACTATACATTACACATGTTTTATATGGTATCCCATAATTCAATGCATACTTGCACAGAGGGTCCACCTTAGACATGTCATTGATGTTATATGCCCATACACATGTGCACTGTTACAATATATCTACATATACTATCCCCTGCTGTGGAACGTACTTATTGGACATACCCGGCCACTGACGGCGGGTCGTCTGACATTGTTCTATTTAACACTGTCATGTTGTATCCCTTGTGGTGTCTGTGCTGTTTACCATGTGGACAACTGCTGGATGCACATCTTCTACAAGCATTAGTACGATCAGCGAGACATCACTACATAAATACCATGCCCCACTTTATGCATGGGGGACACTTTTAATTACTGCAAACCAGGCTATGCATACACTGACATTATGTAATACAGAACATACTATACATACAGTTAGTGTTCTACATACCTTGATATCGTTCTGGTGTTTCATCTCTATCTCGCTCTTCTGTATCAATCTTTCAACTGTTATACGGTATGAGCATACAGTTTGCATATCTGGCAAGTCATCCTTATATACGTCTATACCTGCAACATGTGGTTTATTGCTGCAAATTGGTGGTCCGGTGTGACTAATTACGCACACTTCAGCTGTGCAGCTACTCCATTCACCAATTACATGGCAGCAGTGGGTATAATGGATTCTCCGCCTGGGCATTGGCCATTTGCCCTGCCTTCGGGGAGACAGCCTGTATTGTGTTTTGTTGTATGTAATTGCAACTGCTATGTGTAGAGCCAAGTCTATTTTGGGGTCATGTCCCCCGTGGATTGTGCGTGACAGCTTGAGTATGTGGTTCTACCTGTGACTGTACCTGTCATCCCACCCGCCTGATAAAGGACTATTGCAAACACCTGTAACATCCCCATTTGTTCCATTATATGACAGATACAGTTTTGCATGGTACCTTTAAATGTGTCTCTCACAAGGTATGTCAACGGTTCAGCAGATGTAATTGACTAACTAGATGTTCGGGCTGTGGTTACAGTCTGTATTGCTATTGTTTCCAGTGTGGGGGATGTAGGCGAGTGTACGTAGCATATACGGTTTTGTGGGGCTTGCATTTCTACGTAGTCCATATATATGTGTGTGGGCCCCCTTCCCTAATTACAGTGCTATCACTTAATAGACTACTGTTACGGGAATTTACTTTGGGCCGTTAATTGGTTTCTATATGGTATGCAGGTGCGGTTGATACTTCCATAATTCCGGATGTGCGGCGATATGTGCAGGGATATTTGTAAATGAACGTTATCCCGTGTATGTCTGTCCCAGATATTTGCAGTCATTGCAGTGGTATTGGTGTCAGACCCTCTGTCACATGGCTTGCCATCTTTTCATATGGCCATAGTTGGACACTTGCGGTTCACACAGTGGTGTTTACAGGCTGACATATGGCTCAGTCAGTACACAGGATAGCACATACTTTTATCCTCATTACATACTAGTTGTTCTTGGTCCTTCACTACTTAGCGGTTTGCATGTAACATTTCCGTTTCTTACATACATGCATGAGTATTTCCTGCAACTATTGCATATTATGTGGGACATACTAATGTCCTAAACTCACGGACAGTTGCCCTTTGTAATGTTTCATGTCAGGACACACCTGCCCGGGGGGTGCTGTCCCTCCCAATATGGGACAGGTGTTTACCGCATGCCTACGGCTAGCTATACCCGCACCTACCGTAATCATCTACCTCCGGGTTGCCACACTACAGACACACTATGCGGACACACACAAGCACTTTAGTCACACGAGAACACACATGGCACCGTCAACACACACATACACAGGCTACATCACTCACAACCACTGTTGTACACGGTACCTATGTGGACCGCATCGCCGCCAGCGGTGACTATATGTCCTTACTATCGTCATATTGCTTGCGGTTCTACTGTTCCAGTACTGTGTTCTTTCTGTCTTTCAGCCTCCTGGTTACACGTGTCAGTGTGTGACACGTTCCATAGTTGGCGGTATCCTGTTTATTTGTAACTCAAAGGTGTTTAGAATGTCATCGACCTATCTAAATATTTACAGATGCCAGTGACGCCTTGTATATCGACATATATCACACTATCGCCCTTTCTATCTGTATTATATATGTGTAGATATATGTGTATATATATATATATATATATATATATATATATATATATATATATATATATATATATATATATATATATATATCTATATATGTATATATATATATATATATATATATATATATATATATATATATATATATATATATATATATATATATATACATATATATATTTATACATATCTTGGACATGGGTGGTGACAGGCACACTACACCTTTCATTGTGTGTTTGTCAGTGTATACTGTGTTTCCTAGACTCCGCACGTTTGTGTCTGTACCTGTCACATTACACACCTGCCATAGGTTAAGATTACCTCCCATCCAACTTTGCGAGGGACAGTCCCTCTTTGTGCAGTTGTGTCCTGTGAAATATTTGTGAACATAGCAAATGTCCTGCGACTTTGGGACAAACATATTCCCTATAGTTTATGTCATAGTTACATAACACACTTATTCTGTATCTGACCCACCTACATGTTACAGGACACGGAACACGTATCTGCGACCATTACTAGACTAAGCTTTTTATCTATGCAAAACACTGACGTCCTGGTTTTCATCCTGGCCGGGTGTGTGTCATCCTGCAGCCATCTGGCGTATGTCCCACATTGGTCATTTGAACTGTGGGGAACCCTACCGTACGTACATCTTGCCTAGCAATAGTGTTGGGTGATTGTGTACATGTCTGCCTGTTCCACTCCTGGCAGAGGTCATTTTACCCTTCAGAGCAGGCGCTATTTGTTCAGGGGTGACTAATGCTGGTGTCACCTGTTCTGTACATCACTGACCGTGATCTGCGCAGTGGTCGGTGATGCTTAGCCCTGTTTCGCTCATATCCGTACAGTCGTATTTAAACATCGCTTACCAGCTGTGGGCAATGCTTATTCCCGCTAACGTGTGCTACACATATTCTGATGACCTGCATCCGGAATGCATTACCCATGTCGTTGGGATTACGTTACATCCCTTGCGGGATGTGGGACCGGGAACATGCACGACAGTCACTGCATGTACCACTTGGACATCTGGGGGTTGTACACGAATTATGTCAATTTGTATGTGCAGTACACTACAGCAGTTACTCCACACTACACTCACATGGATGACTCTGTTAGTTTACAACTTGATGGGTCCAGTTAATGGTATATCCATGTGATGTTTACTGGCTGTACTCCGGCACTGGGTATGTATATCACAATTAGCTAAACCCGATAATTTGCTACATCTTCATATGACCGTGGATGCAGCATGCCGGGGTGACGAATGCCTGTCATGGGTACATCCCCTGCCTTGACACAACATCCATGATTACATTTTGTGGAGCCCCTCAGTAACATGGCGGGTAATCCATGATGACTGTGTGTAGGACAGTGCTTACACACATGTGCTCCTGCGATTGCCTCTGCTCCAGTACGCATTAGTTGCTTATTCTATGTTGTGGCAACGGGAGTCACTCTTTGTCCCGTTTGGTGTTTTGCCTCTGGCAATTGGGCGTGTACCTACCAATGTACCTGGGAACCTATACACACAGCACTGACAGATGCTGAAGGGCACTTCTACTGTTCAGGTGTTGACATTCCTGTGTTCCCATGGCTGTTACGTGTACAATGTTTGAGGGCTGCCTATGTAGAATTCCACAGTGGGCCACCTATACATCACAATTTACAGGTAGCCGTGTTTGTGTGCCATCCATGTTACTGTGTGTGCAGGAGGGGAGGGGTGTCAGTCCGTGGGAGCCTACACTGTCAAGGTATGTGCTATACGTTCCCTCTTTGCCAAGGCGTAGGCATATTGGGCACGCCTCCGTCTGCCTACTGGGGCTGGCACAGTGTGTCCATGGTCTGGATCCCTCTGTGCCTGTGTTGGCCTTGGCACTTGCGGTGGGCTGTGAGGCACTCCCCCATTTTGACCCTGCTGCAGCTATTTCCGCAGGATCATATTATGTAGCATGGCACATACTATGAAGATGTGGGCACATGTGCCTGGAGAGTACTGCAAGGCTCCACCAGATGTGTCCAAGCATCAGAACCGTGATTTCAGCATCCCAAACACATGCTCTATGATGATTCTGGTTTGTGCGTGTGCCTCATTATGGCGTTCTTGCATTGGTGTGTGTGCATTTCTGATGGGGTTCATCATCCATGGCTCCAGTGCATAGCCAGCATCCCCCACAAGGTGACCTTGTGGGATGTCCCCCCTGACAAATACCTGATACAGCTGTGAGGCATGCCAGATATGGGAGTCGTGGTAGCTTCCAGGGCTGCCAGCACACACATCCATGATAATGCCCTGGGCATTGAACACAACCTCGCAGTTGATGGAGTGGAATCCCTTGCGGTTTATGTAGTGCCTACCATACTCACTGGGTGGTGACTTAATTTGTATGTGCGTGCAGTCTATCGCACCCAGTAGCTCCGGGTAGTTTGCCACACGGTGGAAGTGACGCATATTGCTGGCCAACTCCTCCTGCGTTCGGGGGAAGTTTATATGCTCATTGGCATGTGGTAACATGGCATCCAGGAACTGGTGTAGTATCCTGGATGCCAATGCCTGTGAGATCCCCATTATATCTCCAGTTGGCCTTTGAAAGGTACCTGTGGCTAGTATTCACAAGCTTACACATACCTTCGTGTCCACTGGGATGGGTTCCCCTCTGTTGTTTCTGGTTCTCAGGCGTGGCCGGCACAGCTCTACTATTTGATGTGAGATGTCCCTGTCCACCCTGTAACGCTCTACTATCTCCAGATCATGTAGCCCCTGGTAGGTTACCCTTGGTCTGAACACTCTTCTCCTTCTCCGAGGCCTACGGTGGTTGTCAGCATCATCCTCCACAACACCGTCGGTCTGTAACACATGCTGATAAATGACAGCTATGGCAGCTCCCAGCATGTACATTTTAAAAGTTCCCTGTCTGTTTACACCTATGGTGCAATGTTTGGAAATACACAGGTGTGTGTTGGGTGCTTTCACACTTTATACTGTTTTGCTGTGAATACTGATGATGTCATAGGGTGTGTATGTATGATCGTGGCTACAGGGAATCTTCTGTGTTTTATTTACAAAACCACTATTGTGCTGCCTTTGGTGTTGCATTACATTTGGATGCCGTGAATTACCTCCTGCCCTTCCGTTTACATTTGTGCACGTTACACCTATCATTTGCTGGTATGCATCCAGCTGCCTGCTTTCATTTGTACTTTCCTAGACCTGGCTTATCTTGAGTAATGTGTGCTATTGCCGATCTACTGTGGGTTTGCTTTGCTCTGCTATGACAGTTCTCCTATCTTTGCATTCCAGGTCCTCCCCACCTTTCTTTGCAATCCTATGCCTCCCCTATCCTGTTTTGCAGGTTTCTGCATGCAGGCTTGTCTACTGCCATCGATTGGCCACCGTGAGTTGATTGGTGTTAATTGCTCATTAGTACGCCAATTACCCTGCTTCAGCATTTCCTTCTTTTCTTCCCCTGACCTTCCTGTTTGTGCTATTGTTCGCGGCGCGTGCATCTGCTTATCGGGTTTCGGGCACGAGTTCATCCCCGTACACATGTGCTTTCGGGCACCATGTGTGCTCTCAGCTAAACGGTTCTATACCCTCCTCCCCACCCCTGTCCTTCAGCTTTGCTTAGCAACGGCCAGACCAGATTTGCATTGCTCCAACTTGCTTACTGATATGGTGGCACACCCCTCTGCTGATGTCATGTATAACCTTTGATACACTCCTTGGTGTTATAGTGCTGCACCGTCAGGTACATCCTTAATCCGGCGGGACATTTGCAATTCAGTATTACCTGCCTCATTTGCATGGCATTGACTACTAATTCATAGTTATAGCGCCGAACACTGTCGCGGGCTCCTGGCAATCCTTGCGCCTTGCTTGTGGTGTGCCATGCCTACCATTGCATATTATGGTGCAATCCTAATTTGTCTTTCATTGCGATTTTATAACATTTGTATATATTTCCTTTGTATTCCTGTTTGCACACACATGCCCTGCGGTTGTACTGTGCGTTACTGTGGACAGGACATTAAATGTTGTTTTTTAGGTGTTGTACATCTTTTCTTGTGCCATTGGCTGTGTATTTGCCATTGGCATATGTTAACTTTGTAATACATGAGTCTGGTCCGCTTCCATAACTCCAGTGTTCTCTTTGGGAAAATGTAAACCATGTTTTTTGGTTTACATTTCAATGGGCTTGCGCTACGCCTGCACCATTTCATGAATCGCTGTATGCCTTCATTAGCATGGTGCGACACAGCGCATGGGGTGATTTGCATACCTATGCCGAGGGCTGCGTAGATCTGGCATACGCCGGTAGTGCACGTGGAGTTGGTTCGTACCAGAATTGCTCGGCGGACATATTTGGCGTTGTCCCGCATACGCTATGCCTGCGCCTGTTGCAAGCTTCATGAATCCAGGGGAATAACTTAACAGTATAGTAACAAGAAAAAACAAATAAACTATATACAATGTCCATAACAACTAAAAAAGCAATATGCATAGAACACATATTTCTCTAACAGATTAGACAATTTTGTCCAAGCAATTAAATGATGAATTGTGTTATTATTACTTGCTTTTATAGTAGCAATCTCATTCTTAAAATTGTATTTCACAAGATGAATAAACTCAACTTTAAAGTCAGGAGTAGATTGGGATTTCCAATTTCTAATAACAATTTTCCTTGCTGTAGAGAGGATAGACCACAGTAAAAATGTTTGGTTTTTTGGAAAGACTTCAGGAACAGGAATATTGAAAAGGATAAGGGAGTCAGAAATTATACAGTTGTCATTTCATAGAGCTTTACAAAGATATTTAAAGTCTAACCAAAATGGGGAAATTATTTTGTAGTTAACAACCATATGTATCCAGTCAGCATCAGGGTGTCCACATCTCCAGCATTTCATTTCATCTTTTTTGTACATTATTGCTAGTCTATGTGGGGTGAAAAAACATCTGTGTAAAAATGTCCATGTGTATATACTCAAGAACAGGGAAAATGTGGATTCCTTTACCGACTGTAAACAAAGTTTTTTTTTTATCTTTGTCTGAGAATAGTTGTCTGTTAACTTCACTTGAATAATTCTAAAAAGAAACATCGGCTTTGCTAAAATCATTTCTGAGAATTTTATATATAACAGATATGTATGAAGTGTTCTTGGGTGATCTATTAATAATTGAGATAAAATCCAGGATTTTTAAATTACTCTTATTGTATGCCTCTAATGAGGGTACAAGCTTAGTATGTATAACTCCTTACAAGTTTGGATGTCTAGCCAACTGCAGTTTTGCAAACTATATCTGCTGATCAAATAGTCTGCAAAACATATTTTCTTAGCTGAAAGAAATTGATTCCAATATAATAGGTCAACTTTCTTGAATTCTAACATTTTCTGAATATCAAGATATATCAAACATTCATTTGTGTAAGCAATAGGAAACATAAATATTAATAAATTCTTAATTGATTAGAAAACAAGCTTTTTTAAACAACAGCAATATTTGGTTTATAAGAGGTGTGAGAACAAGTTTTGATTTTTCACTTTGAATGTATATTTTTAAAATCCATATAAAGATGTTTGCATGTATTTGAGTATATGGTTCAACCAATGTCCTATTACAATTATGATAAGGTTTCATGTATTGATTTCCAATATGATGGATAAGAAGTATTATTCCAAAGGAACACTATGTTAATAAATGCAGAGTTTAAATACAAATCAATATTTGGAACCTCCTTCATCCCAGCTTGTGGTGTGCCAGAGAAGAGAAATTCTTGGATTTTTGGGATACCAAAGGAAGTTGAGTAATAAGTTATTAATTTTCTGTTTAATTTTGACAGGTGGGGGAATTATTAGAGCTTGGCCAATGAATAAGATTTTAGGTAACAGTATCATTTTGATTAAAGTTAGTCTGTCTTCAAATGTGAAGAGTCTATTCCAACTGTCAGTTAGACTAGTAATTGAGTTTCTAAGTTGTTGGTAATTAGATGCGAGTGTTTGTTTGTTTTTTAATAATTAGATTCAATAATGATATCTAGGTATTTAACAGGTGTGCCCTCCTAGCTTGTCTCTTTTTGATCTAAGTTTCATAGTAACATTTTTATTCATTAGAAGTACTTGAATTTTGTTGTGAGTGAATTTTAGACCAGAGATGTTTGCAAAAAAGTCTAGAGTATGTAATAGGTGATCCACTGAATTTTCAATATCATTAGAAGTTATTAGTAGGTCATCAGCAAAAAAGAAGTTATGTACTCACCATAACATTCCATGTTTGGAGTCCATCTCGCCCTTCATTCTTACATATGGATTCAGAGCCCATCCTCGGCTCCGACTCGGCTGATTACAAAGCTCAAAGTCTCTTAGTTGGCTCGTGGCAAGGTAGGTATCCCATAGTGCACTAGTAAAATCTCCAGATCTTGTTTGCTGCTAACTATAAAAGAGATAGAAATGGTTAGCCAGAAAGAACAACAATAATGAAAGGTCTCCACCCTACCAAAGGCAACACTATCCTGTCTCCATATCCTTCCAGGATGGGGGTAGGTGGGTGGGTTCATAAGAATGAAGGGCAAGATGGACTACAAACATGGAATGTTATGGTGAGTACATAACTTCTTTATGTTCTGTAGTCCTATCTCACCTGCATTCTTACATATGGGACAGCGTCCCTAGCACCTTTTTCTCGGGTGGCTCATGGGAATATACTCCTGAGTACTGTGGAACCAAAGGAGGCTCTACCCCTGGAGGTCAAATCCAATTTGTAATGAGTGACAAAGGTATGAGGGGTAGCCCAAGTTGCTGTTGCACAAATACTGGCTTGAAAGGCAGCAGATGTGGCAGGGATCTTGTGGAATGAGCCTTAATCTTGAATGGGAGGATCTTTCCATTGTAGGAGTAAATAATGGAAATACAGTTGGAAATCCAATTAGATAGAGTCACTTTAGAGACTGGCAGACCTATTCTATTTTCAGAAAAGGACATGAACAATTGGTCTGATTTTCTAAGTTTCTTAGTTCTATGAAGGTAGTACCGTAACTGTCTGTGAACATCAAGTTGATGAAATTTATATTCCGCACTGTTGGAATGATTAGGGAAAAATACAGGCAGTTCAATAGTTTGGTTCAAATTAGTCTGAGAGCAAACTTTAGGGATGAAGGAAGGATTTGAACAAAGGGAAATTCTGTCTTTGTGGAAAATCAAATAAGGAGGCTTGATTGACAGTGCTTGCAACTCTGATACCCATCTAGCAGATGTGATAGCTGCTAGGAACAAAGTCTTCCAACACAGAAACTTCAATTGACACGAATGTGTGGGCTCAAAGGGTGGGGAAGTTAGTCTGGACAGAACGAAATTTAGATCCCATGGAGGTACAGTTTCTGAATGGGAGGTCTCAGCAAAGTAGCACCATTAAAGAAGGTTTTACATAATCTGTGGGACATCAGATTAGGCTCATGTTGTCCCGAATGAAAATTTGATATTGCTGCCAGTAGGACCCTAATTGTGGCAGCACCTGATTCCTGATGGAAAAGTCAGTCAAAAATTCTAACACCACAGGGATGGATGCTGTGTAAGGATCTACATTTTTCTCTTTTGCCCAGATAGAAAATCTTCTCCATTTGCTAGTGTATAACTTCCTACTGGAAGGTTTGTGCGAAGATGTAAGGATATGGGTCACAGCAGGTGAAAAATCATAAAGCCTGACTAGGGATGCAAGTGGAGCAGCCACGCTGTCAAGTTAAGGGCATGGAGGCAGGAGTGAAGGGAGCCTGACATGTGTGTCAAGAGGTCTGGAACTGGGTCCAGAGTCCATGGATTGTCTAGAAGATCAGGCCTGAGAAAGGGGAACCAAATCTGATGAGGCCAGTAAGGAGTGATCAGAATCATTTTGCTTCCCAAGAACTTTGCTTTCTGGATCACTTTGGATATGAGCAGAAAGGGGGGGGGTGCATAAAGGAGTCCCAGAGGCCAATTGTGAACAAGTGCGTCTCTCTGTGACTCCCCCGGAGGGGGGATAAGGGAGAAGTAGTTGCTGCATTTGGTGTTGATTGGGCTGGCAAAGAGATTGCAGCAAGGCTGTCCCCATTTTTGGAAAATCTGTTCTGCTACTTTCTGATTCAGAGACGACTCATGAGACATCAATATTGCCCTGCTGAGCTTGTCGGCTATTACATTGGTTGTCCCGGGATATGTGTTGCTACTAGAAAGCATTGGGAAAATATCGCTCACTGCCAAACACAAAGAGCCTCTCAACAAAGGGGGTAAGATCTGGTTCCTCCTTGCTGTTTAGATACCATACCACTGACATATTGTCAGATTGGATTGCTATCGTCCACAAGGGAAGAAAGTCATGAAGTGCTTGCAACACTAGAAGCACTGCTCTCATCTCTAGGACATTGATATGCAGGTGAGCCTCGTGATCTTGCCATGTGCCTTGCACAGTCCTGCCTAGATAATGCCCCCCCCCCACCCTATCTGCATCTGTGGTCACAGTGGCAATGGGTTGGTGAGGGAGGAATGGAGTTCCTGTTGTCAGCTGATCAGGCTGAATCCACCAATGAAGGTCCTTTTTGCAAGACTCTGTTATGAGAATATGGTGAGATAAAGGCAGATGCTGCAGAGACCACTGGAAAAAAAGAAGCCGTTGAAGACTTTGCATATGCAATCTGGCTAGTGGGACTAGATGTATGGTAGAGGCCATGGTTCCTAAGAGTTTCAGCACTGTATTTGCCTTGACTTTCTGTAGAGGAAGTAAGCTGTAAATCGGTTATCTGAGGTTTTGAATTCTGTCTGCAGGGAGACAAGCTAGCATGGCAACTGTGTCTATTTCTGCACCTATAATAGTCACAAATTGAGAGGGTGGAAGGGCAGACTTTTTCCAATTTATCTTAATCCCCAGCTGGGACAGAGCTGGATGGTTGAATCCCTGACTTGTAGGAGTAGGTGCCTCATGGTGGCAGCCAGGAGCCAGCCATCCAGGTACAGAAACAGTTGGAATCCATGACGTCTTAGGTGAGCTGTCACTACCACCATACATTTGGTGAACACCCTGGGGGCTGTGGTGAGACCAAAGGGCAGAGCACGAAATTGGTAATTACTGGCTCCCAGCTGGAAGCGTAGATGACTCCTCAATGCTCTGTCAATTTTTATATGGTAGTACACATCTTGGAGGTCTATGGGGGGCTCCTGAGGCTAAGGGTCTCTGCTGCCAAGAGAGAGAGAAGGTGCTGAGACAGAGGTCGGTGCTTGATGGGGAAGAGTATCGGTACCCTTGTGCTGAGTTGATGACCGGGACAGCACGCTCCTCATCATCTCAAATGCAGATCTCTCTGGCTCAGAAGAGGAAACAGAGGCAGTCCTGGGCTCCAAAGTGTTCAGCTCCAAGATGGATGTAGGGTCCAAGCTCACCCTGGCCGACGCACCGAGAGGAAGACTCGACACCAAAGAGGTTCAGGTCCAAGAGTACCTGTCGGGGCTGACTGGTGAGTTTCAGCTCCTTGACACCACAGACAGTGCTGAAGGTGTCTGAGTGGAACTGGGCTCCGAGACAGCCACAAGGGGAGCTGGACCCGAGGGTTTCACAACAAGCGGTACCAAAATCTCCAGCTCCGAAGGCCTGACTCAGCTCAAAGGAGGAACCACAACAGGGAGAATGGTCTCAGATGGCTCCGGAACTGACTGGGTCGGAGCCAACAGCAATTTGGGCAAAGCAGATGACTTCAAGAGTCTAAGCACTACTCTCTCTACATCCTCTTCTGAAAGGCTTTTGGAGGATCTGGATGACAGGGTAAGCGACCTAGATCTCTGTAAAATGGGAGACTGTAAAGTTGGGGAGACCGGCAAAAGCTCTCTAGACTGGCTCTGATGCAATTTTTCAGTAGTTGGCTCTGAAAAACTTGGAGCCGACACTGCAGTGTCATTGACCACCTTGACCAGCTCCGATGATAGTAGAGATGAAGAGGTAGAAGCTTTATCCAGTTTTAATGTTTTCTGAGGAGGTTCAGACAAAATAGTTGACACCGTTGAATGTCTCTTGGCCGACTTGACCTTCTCTTTTCTTGATGAATGAGACATAGAAGATGAAGAAGAGCTTGTTAAGTCCTCCTTTAAGTAAGGAATGAATTTGTTCTTTCTCTCCTGGAGAAATCTGGAGCTGAAGGAGTGACAGAAAGAACAAGTTTCCTGCAGGTGAATGGCTCCAAGGCAATAAACCCAATTACTGTGACCATCTGTAATTGACATGTTTTGGGAGCACTTAAAGCACTTTTTAAAACCCAAACATTTATAGTCTTTGGATTCCTTTGAAATGACTACAATGAGCTCTATGAACAGGAAAAAAGGAGGACAAGGTCCTCTAACTTAAATGGGCCTGACCCTGTAAGAGATACACACCAAATACAATGTGGACTAGGTCCTCTAACTTAAACGGGCCTAGCCCCAACAACTAACTCGCACACAGAGTAGAAAAACAACAGAGGACTAGGTCCGCTAACTTAAACAGGCCTAGCCCTGGTGAGGAAAGAGTCAAAGGTAAACAGAGGACTAGATCCTCTAACTTAAACGGACCTAGCTACAGAACAGAGAGAAAGCTAAGCCGGAAAAATACCAGAATCTAAAACAGCAGGCAAACTACTGAAAATAGCAAACAACACTGCACACAATATACTACTATAGAAAAAAGTCAAAAAACAAGGTCCTAACACAAACATGGACCTACAGTAATATGAACTATATCAGAAACTAGTACACAGGATACCACACAGAGAACAAGGACCCAACGGCCGACAAGTACGCAACACTAAGTAAGTAAATAGCAAAAAAAACTTCTAAAAAACAGCTATGAAAAAACTATCACTAATATTAAGTATAACTAGCTATTTATATGAAGAATATCAGTTAAATACGATAATAATGAAAACAATTTTAACTTAGCCATGGTCAAGCAAGAAGCACTTCTGAACTCATAGACGTGGCAAATGAGATCTGGGGATTTTACTAGTGCACTATGGGTTACCTACCTTGCCAGAAGCCAACTAAGAGACTTTGAGCTTTGTAATAGGCCAAGTTGGAGCCGAGGATTGGCTCCGAACCCATATGTAAGAATGACGGTGAGATAGGACTATAGAACATCAGTTGTATCTTGGGGGATAATTTGTCTGACACTTTATATCCTTTAACGCTGTCATTATTTCTAACAGAATTTGCAAGAAGTTCAATACCCAGGGCAAAGAGTAAGAGGGAGAGGAGGCACCCCTGTTTAGTACCTCTTAATATTTCAAATGGGCTAGACAGATAAAATCCAGTCTTTACATAGGTTATGGACTTTTCTTATAGTTATTTAATTAATCCTATAAAGTTTGGGGAGAAATAGTATTTTTGCAGAGCTTTAAACAGATATGGTTAACTTAGGGAGTTGAAAGCTTTATCTATATCAAGGCTTAAAATAGAAAGTTCATTTTTTTTCCTTGTATTCTAAGTATCTGTTAAGGACAGTAATCTAATTACAATGTCTTGTACCTTTCTGTTTTTGATAAAACTGGTTTGGTCTTCATGAAATAATATTGAAAGATTATTATTTAATCTGTCTTCTAAGACAGACATGAATATCTTGTAATAAATGCTAAGCACAGCAATTGGCCTGTATGTTGTTCAAAGGTTGGGGTCTTTATTTGGTTTTAAAATGGGAAAGATGATAGAATATTTCCATGAGGGAGGGATGTTTACTGTAGTTTTAACTTCTTGGAATGCATTCAGTAAGATTTTGAAGATGTTATCCAGTAAGAGGTTGGAAAATTCCAGAATTAGACCATCTAGCTCTGGTTCCTTTTTTGTCTTTATGTTCCTTTAATTCTTTAAAGGAAAAGGGTTTGTCTATGTTATTAATATTGTGTTTGGATAGCTTATTTTGAATATTATTAGCAAGAAAGTTGTCTGTACTTTTGTTATCACTTGTAGATGAGTTATTATTATTAATATTCTTGTAATGGTACATTGCTTTTGACTACAGGACCAGCAATGGTTTCCAAATAAAAAAAGATATATAAAGATATATAAATTCATAATTAAGGTGATATTTTTTATAATTAGGTTTTAAAGTATGTTGCTTATTATTAAATTAAGTCAATGGTTTAAAAGTTTTGTTTTATTTTTACCAAAATATGTATAAAAAATAAGATGTGCATTCAGCAATATTAGTCTTGGACTTTGTTGTGTAAATAATTGCACAGAAGAGTCAATATTATGCTTTTAAATAAACAGCATAACAATTCAAACTTATCAAATGAAAGATATTGACTCGTAATTATTTACACAACCAATTCCAACACTAATATTGCTGAATGCATATCTTACTTTTTATACATATTTTGATAAAAAGTAAAACTAAACATTTAAAACATTAACTTAATAGTAAACAACACATTTTAATACCTTTACTTTTTTATCAACATTTACAAAACAATAAAAGTAGAAATCAAGAAAAAGTACAAACTGAAATGTTTATGGAAAATTAAAAATTGCAAGGTTTAGGCAGACAAGGCTCAATTATTAACAGTTAGGATATGAGGAGATGAGATAAAAATGGTGTATAAACAATCTATAGGAAAGTGCTCAGGAATAGATGGTATTCTTGAGGAAGTTTGAAAGCTAAGAGGGAAGAAAGCGATAAGAATCTGGAAAGTTTTGTTTAAGAGTATTTTAAAAGGAAGAGAAGCACCAACATCCAGGAAAGAAAGCAGTGGTGACTATAATACCTAAAGATGGTAAAGGCTCATCAAATCTAGTTTCATATAGGCCCATTTAAATTCTAAACCATGATTATAAAGTGTTTATGTCTCTAGTGGCTAAATGAATGGCAAAGGTAATGACAAAATTAATAGATATGGATCAATGTGGTTTTGTGGAGGGGAGGCAAACATTTGACAACATTAATGGAACAATGATGATCCAAAGGAAAGCAGAATGCAAGATAATACCACTGCTATTGGTGGGGCTTGATGCAATTAAATCATTTGACAGAGTATGCTGTGATTTTATAAGTAGGTCACTGGAAGCATTTGCATTACCCGATACAATGAGAATGTCAAATAGGAGGATTTATGAGGGCTCAGGGTGTGAAAATTAAAGTTGAGGGATTCCTCTCTGATAATTTCTGTTTGAATAGAGGAACCAGGCAGTGATGCCCTCCCCCCACCCCCTTTGTTATTTGCATTATATTAGGAACCATTGGCAAAAAAAATTAAGGAACTCAGAAATTCAAGGATGTGATAGGTATGGTAATCAAGAAAAGCTGTCCTTATCTGCAGATGATATTATACTGTACCTGATAAAACCACACAAGGAAATTTCAGCATTGAGGAACATGCTGAGACAGTTTTAAGTCTTTTCAGGAAAACAAATTATTGAAGATAAAATAAAAGCAATAATTGTAAACTATGTACCCACATATGAATTGGTTTAGCAATACCCATATTAATGGTGGCATGATAAAATGAGGTACTTAGGAGCATGGGGTTAGAAAAATGATTCTGTTATGGCAGCCAAGGATATGTCAAAAGAAACTAAATAAAAGATAATACAAAAACTGAGAAACTGGAAGGTCTGATTTATGGATATGGATAGCAATGTTACAACCAGTGAAACTGTTTTAGTTTTATACATGTCAGGCATATTTTTAAAAAACAGAGAAGTTGTGGATAGCAATTAAAAGAGCGTTGAAGGATTTTGTCTGGAAGGGAAAGACGGCAAGAGCCAAGTGGGATAAATTGATCCTTCCAATAGAGCCAAGTGGGATAAGCTGATCCTTCCAATAGAAGGAGATGGTTTGAGATTACTTGATTTGAAGGAGTATTATAAAGCTACATAGTTAAGGATACTATACATAGCACGAGTAGAAAGCAATAATTCCAAGTAGAAAGGGATGATGATAAAATGGAAGGAAGTGCAAGAAATAAAGACAGAGTGGGATTTTGGATGCAGATCCTTAAGGAAAATAACAACCATACAGATTATTATATTCACAAAGTAGCATACGTATTCTAAGAACTAAGCCAACATGAGACTGGAGAAAGGAAATTCTGCCAGTAGAGATGACTGCAATTAGGGGTACAGAGAAAAGGCAAGAGGCAGCTGGAATTTACTGGACAAACTGACAAAGGAACCAAGATATTGAGATCAAATAATTATAGAGATGGAAAGATAATAGAATGGGAAGAGGCCAAGAATACATTTAGACTGCAGGCTAGAGATTGTCTTTTCTATCAGGGACTGTTATCAGAGTATGGGCAAAGATAAATAATAGGGGGATCCTAAGTGAAAGACCAGCATTGCTACAGATTTTAGTAGAATTTAGAACAAAAGCTCCTGTTAAAAAAAGGATAATTAGCATGGCATATAAAATATTGCATGATAACTATAGGAATCAGACAGAGGAGGTTAGAAAGGATCGGGAAGAGAGTGGATAAGTAGTTCACCAAGAAACAATGGGAGGATATATATATATATATATATATATATATATATATATATGTATATATACCTCCCAAATATTCAACAAAGTCTAGAAGATGTAGGACTTTTGTTTGGAAATGTTTGCACAAGTATTTCTATACCCCAAGCAGATTCCAAATAATTTTCTTCAGGTAGATTGCAACTGTAGGAGGTGTAATGTGGAAGAAAGAGATAATTGAGAACATATTTTTTGTAAGCATAGTCATAGGAAGTTAACTGCGGTGGTGGTGCTGCAGTAGCGTTGTCACCTCACAGTAAGATGTCCTGTTCGATTCTCAGCTAGAGCGTCTTCTGTGTGGTGACATGCATGACTGGGCATACCTTCATTGAAGGTTGTGCATCAGGGCCGGCAACTCTGCACGTAAAAATCTACTGCCAATCATTAGCAGACCGGAGTTCCGCTGTGGCGACCCCTAACTGGGAAAAAGCCGAAAGACACAACAAGTCATAGGAAGTTACTAGGCTATTAGCCATGAGGCCCTTATAAACCTAGCCAAGAGTTTAGTCCATGTTTATTCAAGTCAGCCCCTGATGCCCCTGTCCATCAAGTACACAGGTGGAATCCCAGGGGTGTATTTTCTGTTTCCCATCCAGTTATCCAGGTTGTGTTTAAAAAGGGATAATGAGGTACTCTGCTTGACATGCAGAGGGAGTCTATTTCACAGATGGGGGAGTCTCTGGGACACAAATCTGTCCCACCAACAAGTCCTACTGATGTCACAAACAAGGTTGAGGTCATGCGTGCGGGTTACTTGAATGGAACTTGACTTGTGGATATGTAGGAGTCCCATCAAGGCAGGGTCTGACATTGCTTTGTATGCCAGACAGAGGCCACCTCTGAGGAGTCTGTATGAAACTGAGTAGAAGGACAGGGCGTTTAGCCTATCTGTGTAGAGTAGATGTTTGTGGCCCTGGATTCACCTGGTGAGGAACCTCTGTGGTCTCTCCAGCTGCTGCATGTGCTTTGTGAGGTACATGCCGAAAGGGGTTTTGTACTTAATATTGGGCCTTATAAAGGAAGAATACAGGGATGTTATGACCTTGTTGTCCCTGGATGAGATGACATACGCTTACTTATGAGGTGGGCCATGTAGAAAGCTTTCTGTACAATGGAAGTAACATGGTGGTCAAACGTCAGACTGCAATTAGCCTGGGTGCCAAAATCCCTCATGACTGACTGCAAGCTTAGGAGGTTATTAATGTGATAATTTGTGGGGACGTCACTCTCCCCAAAGGAAATGAAGATGCATTTTTTGGTATTCATTGTGAGGCCATGTTTCTGGCACCAGTCATTTTTTGGGGTGCAACTCTCCTTGAGGATGTCCACATCACTTGGGAAAATTGATAACAGCACCCACCTTGCAGTCATCTGCAAACTTTCTCAGCCATAGCCTACTGGTTTTGGCCTGCATCTCAGAAATGTATATCAAAATAACAGAGGCCCCAAGACCAATCCCTGGGGCATGCTGCTCGTTACGGGTCTACTGCTTCAGATGGCTTCCCCTACTTTGACTAGGTGGGTTCTGTCAGTGAGCCAGTTAGCTACCCCATCTGGTAACATATGGACTGACGCCTAGTTGAGACAGTTTATTATGCACGAGTGGGGAACAGTGTTGAAGACTTTGACCAGGTCAAGGTAGGTGGTGTGCACTGTCTTCCCCTCATCCTTGCCAATCTGCTTGTTAATGAGGTCCATAATAATCTGTTCCATGGTCTGCAAATCAGGTTAGTTAGGCTGATGGGTCTATAATTTCCAGGATTGATGGATGCTCCACCTTTGTGCAAAGGGATGACAGTGGCTGTCCTCCACTCAGTTGAAATGAAGCCAGTACTCTGGCTTTTGTTGAATAGGGTACCTAATGGTGCTGCAAGTTCCTGCCTGAGTTCATGTAGGACACAGCCTGGGATATTATCAGGTCCCATGGAGGATGTATTTTTTTTCCTTTGAGAAGGCATGGATGATCTGTTCCCTAGAGATAAGGGGGGGGCAGATACTGGGGATGTCTTGATTTACTGATTGGAGGGACAGAGGGATGACGTTTTTACTGAATTTGTCAGCCAGCAGATTGGCTATATCTATGGCATTTGTGTATGTGGTGTCCTTGACTACCAGTTCTGAGCACATCTGGGTGCTTCCTTTGAGACTGCATACACATGTGAAGAAGGCCTTATGATTTTCTCTAGTAGATGTGGCCAATTTGGACTTGAAGTTTTCTTTGGAGGATTTCATTAGTGCTCTTATTTCCTTGTTCAGGCTAAGGAGAGATTGCTTCCATCTGGGCACCTGCTCCTTCTTGGTCCTGGACAGCAATTTTTTCTTCCTTTTGTTATAGAGTTTATTTATTGCTGATGCCCACCAGACAGGTTTACTCTTCCTTGTGGAGGATGATTTTATCCTGTTGGGTATTCTTGATTCAATGAAACTATATAAATGCTCATATAGTACTTTGGTGTATATTGGACATTGGTGCCAGTTCCTACAGAGGGGGAGGGGGCTGTGAAGCTGTTATACCATCCCTCAGAAGGTTGTAATCAGCTTTGGAGAAGTTTTTTTGTTTAATCCTAGCTAGAGGGGGGGGGGGTGGTACCTTCGAAAGTGACCACATTATGGTTGGATCTTACCAGGGAGGATGATACTGTAGAGATGCTGCAATGGTTACTCATGTTGGTTAA
The DNA here is from genome assembly GCF_019279795.1 of Protopterus annectens. Lineage (NCBI taxonomy): Eukaryota > Metazoa > Chordata > Ceratodontiformes > Protopteridae > Protopterus > Protopterus annectens. The sequence goes on along the minus strand of NC_056741.1, from coordinate 1,175,846,085 downwards.
TACCAAGTACAAGATATTATCAACTCTTGTGGGGGTATCAACTAGCTGTTCCAAGGCATTTTCATTGACGAAATTGAGGAATCTCTGAGCATGAATAGTTCTTCCAATCTATGTTTGGATAGTTGAAATTACCCAGGATCAGGGTAAATGGTTGAATCTTGATAGATTTGTAGAGGTCCAGATAGGCAGAGTGCACATCTTGAGTCAAATATAGGGGTCTGTAGCTAGCTGTGATTCGAATAGGGGTCTTGGCAATGGTTAACTGCACCTGGAGTGTCTCCTGTGTGTCATACTATATGACCAGTCTGGAAGTGTATATGTCTTTAATATATATATTGAAACTCCACCTCCTCTGGTTTTGATGCCCACAGTTTGGGGTCTGAATGTATGATAGGATGAGTAATCAGGTAAGGCTAGGGTGCTGTCCACAGCTTTGAACCAGGTTTCTGTGACTGCGCAAATGTTGGCATCTTCTTTGGTTAAGAATGCTTGCAATGAGTGCAGTTTTATCTCTAGACTCCTAGCATTTAGCAGCATGACCTTTTGCATTTTGTTTAAATTTTTATTTTGGTAGATTTTACCTCATCCCTTTTCCTAAAAAAGGCACTATGGGGGAGGCAAGAGTCTTTGCCAGAAGCCTAAAGCCCAAGTGAGACAGATGTAGGCGATCTCTGGCAAAGCATAGTGGTCTGTCAATCATATTTTCCCAGGCTGTTAGTTACTGGATCCCCCTGGAATGACTCCAGAAACTAAGCCAAATATAATGAGTTGGCAGACTTTAACATTTTCCTGCAGACTTCTCTGTCAGAAGTACTAGGTGAGCAAATTGGTGTAACTAAGGAAATTATTTATTTTTTGAGCTGTGATACAGAATCAGAATTGCCTAGATATAGCATGGCCTTGTTGAGTTTAATTCTGGTGGCTGCCAAAAAAACATTTACTAGAAAATGAAAATCAGAGTCTAAAACAGAGTCACTACCTTTCTTTCCACTCCACTAACTACCTTGATTATAGCAAGCTCAGATGTTCATAAGCCAGTACTTATTATACAGCACGAACTTCTTCTTCTTGTAACATTTGTTAATGTCTGGTATGCACTTCACAGATAAAGATTCTAGTTGTCTACTGATGTACTATGTTCTTCATCTGTAAATATGTTGTAAGTAATTGCTATGTAAATTGTTAATCACTATGTAATCCAATGTAAATACTGTCTGTTTATTTTAACTGTGGAGCCTTTCTCCCCGGGCCTCCGCTGAAAATAGACCTACATCCAGTCGGACACTCCCGGTCAACAAATTTAAATAAATAAATAAACCAACCATATAGTTACAGATAAAAAAAACTGGAAGTGGGATCTCTACAAAAGGTAGGAGACAATTACATAGAAAAAATGGAATTGTGAGAACAATAGATGCAGAGTAATGTTTTTAGGAGGAATGAAGTTTAAGGGAAGGCAGGAATTGAATGAGCTATGTAATGTTTGACTGACTATAATTAGAAGTTATGTCCTTACCATAACGTTCCATGTGGAGTGTTCATCTCGCCTTTGTTCTTACACCTGGGTTCGGAGCCGATCCTCGGCTCCGTGTCGGCCACTTTGCAAGCTCTGCATCGAGAAGAAGCTCGAGACCAACCTAACTCCCACAATCCCCCTCTGCCTTTACCTCAGATCTAGTTTGCAAGCAAACCAGAAGTCAGAGAGAGTAACACATTCATGCCAAAAACAACATAACTGCAAAAAAACACCTATACATATATATATATATATATATATATATATATATATATATATATATATACATATATACACAACAACTGCAAAATGCAGAAGCAGGAGAAACCAAACCAGACACCAAACTGGACGTTCTTCCTGAGGGTGGGAGGGTGGGAATGTAAGAACAAAGGTGAGATGAACACTCCACATGGAACGTTATGGTAAGGACATAACTTCTAAATGTGAGAGTGTTCAATCTCGCCGTTTGTTCTTACACCTGGGTAGCGTTCCTAGCTCCATGTTCCTGAGGAACTCACGGGAGAACGTTCTTGAGCACAGTGGAACCAAAGGTTGCCCTGTCCTAGAAACCCTGTCTACCTTGTAATGAGAAATGAATGTATGTGGTTTAGACCAAGTGGCAGCTGCACAAATAGTGTCTAATGGTAAGCGAGCTGCATGAGCCAGGGATGTAGATACTGATCTTGTAGAGTGCCCTTGGGTTTGACAGGTAAAGTTTGTTCAAGCAGCATAAACAAATATAATGCAATCAGTTAGCCATTTGGAAAGGGTTCGTTTAGTAACTGCTATACCTTTCCTGCTGTCTGCAAAGGCTACAAAAAGTTGATCTGTTTTCCTGTGATCCTTTGTTCTATCCAGGTAAACTCTAAGTTGTCTATGAACATCCAACTTGTGTAACATATACTCCAACTTATTGGAGTGGTTTTTGAAAAAGGTAGGGAGCTCAATGGATTGATTGATGTTATTAACGGAGCAAACTTTGGGGAGAAAGGACGGATTAGTGCGAAGAGATACTCTGTCAGAGTGAAAGATCAAATAAGGGTGTTTAATAGAAAGAGCCTGGAGCTCTGACACCCGTCTAGCCGATGTAATGGCCACCAAAAAGAGGGTCTTCCACGACAAATACTTTAATGGACAAGAAGAGGCTGGTTCAAATGGAGGTAACATCAATTTAGACAATAAAAGGTTCAGATTCCAAGGTGATGTAGGAGTTCTAACTGGTGGTCTAATGTGGAAATATCCTTTCAGAAAGGCCTTACAAAGTCTGTGAGCCATAATAGGAGCCCCACCTTCTTCGACATGAAAGTTGGAAATGGCAGCCAATTGCACTCTCAAAGTGGCAGGAGAAGCTCCTTGGTGGAACAATTCGGTTAAAAACTCCAAGATCTTATTTAAGGGAGCTATAACAAGGTCCAATTGCTGTGTATTTGCCCAGTAAACAAAACGCTTCCATTTACTAGTGTAAGTCTTTGTAGTGGAAGCTTTATGAGAAGCCACTAGTATATTCTGAACTGCAGGTGAAAGAAGATCAGACTTGGCTAAGTAGGGAAGCGGAGCAGCCAAGCTGCTAGTTGGAGTGACAGTAGCGAGGGGTGGGGAGCCCCTGACGAGTGGGTCAGAAGATCCGCTCGGGTCCAGGATCCAGGGTTCCCGAATGCGGTGTGCCAGAAGAAAGGGAAACCAGATTTGACAAGGCCAGAATGGGGCAATGAGGATAATCGTCCTTTGCAGGTTGTTGGCTTTCTGCAGAAACTTTGCAATCAGGGGAAAGGGAGGAAAAGCATACAGGAGACCCGGGGGCCAATCGTGAACCAGAGCGTCCCTGGGGACTTCCCCTGGAGGGGGTAATAGGGCAAAATAGCTTCTGCATTTGGCATTCATTGGAGACGCAAAAAGATCGCAGGAAGGCTGGCCCCATTTGCGAAAAATCTCCTTCGCAACTGACTGTTTGAGGGACCACTCGTGAGGCAACAGGATTGCTCTGCTCAACCTGTCGGCTATGACGTTGGATGACCCCGGGATGTGCGTTGCAATCAGAAAGCGAGCCGTGGACTCCGCCCATTGCCAGATTCTCATGGCCTCTCTGCATAGCTGATAAGACTTGGTTCCCCCTTGTTTGTTTATGTACCAGACTACGGACATGTTGTCCATCTGAACTGCAATAGTCCCTAGAGGAAGAAGGGGAGCAAAGTGTTGCAACGCTAGAAACACTGCCCTCAACTCTAGAACATTGATGTGCAGATTGTACTCTAAATTGGTCCATTCGCCTTGGACTGTGTCCCTGAAAGATGCCCCCCCACCCTATCAGGGAAGCGTCCGTGGTCACCATAGCTTTCGGCGTGGGTAGCACAAAAGGTCTTCCGCTGGAAAGGTTGCAAGTCCAGAGCCACCAGGCTAGGTGTGATTTGCATGTGTTTGTGATCAGAATTTCGTGTGTCAGAGGTAGCTGTTGGAACGACCATTGTGCGAACAGTAGCCATTGTAGAACTCTCATGTGCAGTCTTCCCAATGGTATCGCAATGAGAGAAGCTGCCATGAGACCCAAAACCTTCAGAACCAGTTTTGCTGGGGATTTTCTGGATGACAGAAGAAGAGATATGTGGCTTTGTAGTGAGGCTATCCATTCTGGAGGAAGCCTTAGAATTAAACGATGCATATCCAATTCTGCTCCTATGAATGAGATATGCTGTGATGGCTGTAGTAAAGATTTTTCGAAATTTACGGAAATTCGAGATGAACACAAAGCTGCAGTGTGTAATCCTGGCCTGAATCAGTTGACGCTGGGTGGTGGCAGAAAGGAGCCAGTCGTCCAGATCTGAAACACCTGGAATCCCAGGCGTCTCAAGTGAGACGCTACCACTGCCATGCATTTGGTGAAAACCCTGGGGCTGAGGTCAGATCAAAGGGCAGGGCTCGAAACTGAAAGTGGCTGGCTCCCAGCCGGAAGCACAAGTGATCCCTGGACGCCCTGGCCATTTTGATGTGGTAGTATGCGTCCTTCAGATCTATTGAGCACATCCAGTCGTCCTTCTGTAAAAATGGAAGGATCGATTGAAGCGTGATCATCTGGAACTTTTCTTTCTTGACGAAGGTATTGAGATTGCTTAGGTCCAGAATCGGCCTCCAGTCCCCTGTCTTCTTTGGAAAATTTTGGGGGAAAAGGGAAAACCCGGCTTTAGGAACAAATGCAAAGGTCCCAAATTTGAAAATTTGAAGATGTTGAGGGAAAGGAAGGAAAAATTTGCTCGGCTCAAGATTGTCTTTTCTATCAGGGACTGTTATCAGAGTATGGGCAAAGATAAATAATAGGGGGATCCTAAGTGAAAGACCAGCATTGCTACAGATTTTAGTAGAATTTAGAACAAAAGCTCCTGTTAAAAAAAGGATAATTAGTATGGCATATACAATATTGCATGATAACTATAGTAATCAGACAGAGGAGGTTAGAAAGGATCGGGAAGAGAGTGGATAAGTAGTATATATATATATATATATATATATATATATATATATATATATATATATATATATATATATATACCTCCCAAATATTCAACAAAGTCTAGAAGATGTAGGACTTTTGTTTGAAAATGTTTGCACAAGTATTTCTATACCCCAAGCAGATTCCAAATAATTTTCTTCAGGTAGATTGCAACTGTTGGAGGTGTAATGTGGAAGAAAGAGATAATTGAGAACATATTTTTTGTAAGCATAGTCATAGGAAGTTAACTGCGGTGGTGGTGCTGCAGTAGCGTTGTCACCTCACAGTAAGATGTCCTGTTCGATTCTCAGCTAGAGCGTCTTCTGTGTGGAGACATGCGTGACTGGGCATACCTTCGCTGAAGGTTGTGCATCAGGCCGGCAACTCGGCACATAAAGATCTACTGCCAATCCTTAGCAGACCGGAGTTCTGCTGTGGTGACCCCTAACCGGGAAAAAGCCGAAAGACACAACAAGTCATAGGAAGTTACTAGGCTATTAGCCATGAGGCCCTTATAAGCCTAGCCAAGAGTTTAGCCCATGTTTATTCAAGTCAGCTGCTGATGCCCCTGTCCATCAAGTACACAGGTGGAATCCCAGGGGTGTATTTTCTGTTTCCCATCCAGTTATCCAGGTTGTGCTTAAAAAGGGATAATGAGGTACTTTGCTTGACATGCAGAGGGAGTCTATTTCACAGATGGGGGAGTCTCTGGGACACAAATCTGTCCCACCAACAAGTCCTACTGATGTCACAAACAAGGTTGAGGTCATGCATGCAGGTTACTTGAATGGAACTTGACTTGTGGATATGTAGGAGTCCCATCAATGCAGGATCTGACATTGCTTTGTATGCCAGACAGAGGCCACCTCTGAGGAGTCTGTATGAAACTGAGTAGAAGGACAGGGCGTTTAGCCTATCTGTGTAGGGTAGATGTTTGTGGCCCTGGATTCACCTGGTGAGGAACCTCTGTGGTCTCTCCAGCTGCTGAATGCGCTTTGTGAGGTACATGCCGAAAGGGGTTTTGTACTCAATATTGAGCCTTATAAAGGAATAATACAGGGATGTTATGACCTTGTTATCCCTGGATGAGATGGCATACACTTACTTATGAGGTGGGCCATGTAGAAAGCGTTCTGTACAATGGAAGCAACATGGTTGTCAAACATCAGGCTGCAATTAGCCTGGGTGCCAAAATCCCTCATGACTGACTGCAAGCTTAGGAGGTTATTAATGTGATAATTTGTGGGGACGTCACTCTCCCAAAAGGAAATGAAGATGCATTTTTTGGTATTCAGTGTGAGGCCATGTTTCTGGCACCAGTCATTTTTTGGGGTGCGACTCTCCTGGAGGATGTCCACATCACTTGGGAAAATTGATAACAGCACCCAGCTTGCAGTCATCTGCAAACTTTCTCAGCCATAGCCTACTGGTTTTGGCCTGCATCTCAGAAAATAACAGAGGCCCCAAGACCAATCTCTGGGGCACGCTGCTCGTTATGGGTCTACTGCTTCAGATGGCTTCCCCTACTTTGACTAGGTGGGTTCTGTCAGTGAGCCAGTTTGCTACCCCATCTGGTAACATATGGATTGACGCCTAGTTGAGACAGTTTATTATGCACGAGTGGGGAACAGTGTTGAAGACTTTGACCAGGTCAAGGTAGGTGGTGTGCACTGTCTTCCCCTCATCCATGCCAATCTGCTTGTTAATGAGGTCCATAATAATCTGTTCCATGGCCTATAAATCAGGTTAGTTAGGCTGATGGGTCTATAATTTCCAGGATTGATGGATGCTCCACCTTTGTGCAAAGGGATGACAGTGGCTGTCCTCCACTCAGTTGAAATGAAGCCAGTACTCTGGCTTTTGTTGAATAAGGTACCTAATGGTGCTGCAAGTTCCTGCCTGAGTTCATGTAGGACACAGCCTGGGATATTATCAGGTCCCATGGAGGATGTATTTTTTTTCCTTTGAGAAGGCATGGATGATCTGTTCCCTAGAGATAAGGGGAGGGGGGCAGATACTGGGGATGTCTTGATTTACTGATTGGAGGGACAGAGGGATGAAGTTTTTACTGAATTTGTCAGCCAGCAGGTTGGCTATATCTATGGCATTTGTGTATGTGGTGTCCTTGACTACCAGTTCTGAGCACATCTGGGTGCTTCCTTTGAGACTGCATACACATGTGAAGAAGGCCTTATGATTTTGTCTAGTAGATGTGGCCAATTTGGACTTGCAGTTTCCTTTGGAGGATTTCATTAGTGCTCTTATTTCCTTGTTCAGGCTAAGGAGAGATTTCTTCCATCTGGGCACCTGCTCCTTCTTGGTCCTGGACAGCAATTTTTTCTTCCTTTTGTTATAGTGTTTATTTATTGCTGATGCCCACCAGACAGGTTTACTCTTCCTTGTGGAGGATGATTTTATCCTGTTGGGTATTCTTGATTCAATGAAACTATATAAATGCTCATATAGTACTTTGGTGTATATTGGACATTGGTGCCAATTCCTACAGAGGGGGAGGGGGCTGTGAAGCTGTTATACCATCCCTCAGAAGGTTGTAATCAGCTTTGGAGAAGTTTTTTTGTTTAATCCTAGCTAGGGGGGGGGGGAGATGGTACCTTCAAAAGTGACCACATTATGGTTGGATCTTACCAGGGAGGATGATACTGTAGAGATGCTGCAATGGTTACTCATGTTGGTTAATACCAAGTACAATATATTATCAACTCTTGTGAGGGTATCAACTAGCTGTTCCAAGGCATTTTCATTGACAAAATTGAGGAATCTCTGAGCATGAATAGTTCTTCCAATCTATGTTTGAATAGTTGAAATTACCCAGGATCAGGGTAAATGGTTGAATCTTGATAGATTTGTAGAGGTCCAGATAGGCAGAGTGCACATCTTGAGTCAAATGTAGGGGTCTGTAGCTAGCTGTGGTTCGAATAGGGGTCTTGGCAATGGTTAACTGCACCTGGAGTGTCTCCTGTGTGCCATACTATATGACCAGTCTGGAAGTGTGTATGTCTTTAATATATATTGAAACTCCACCTCCTCTGGTTTTGCTGCCCACAGTTTGGGGTCTGAATGTATGATAGGATGAGTAACCAGGTAAGGCTAGGGTGCTGTCCACAGCTTTGAACCAGGTTTCTGTGACTGCACAAATGTCAGCATCTTCCATGATTAAGAATGCTTGCAATGAGTGCAGTTTTATCTCTAGACTCCTAGCGTTTAGCAGCATGACCTTTTGCATTTTGTTTAAATTTTTATTTTGGTAGATTTTACCTCATCCCTTTTCCTAAAAAAGGCACTATGGGGGAGGCAAGAGCCTTTGCCAGAAGCCTAAAGCCCAAGTGAGACAGATGTAGGCGATCTCTGGCAAAGCATAGTGGTCCGTCAATCATATTTTCCCAGGCTGTTAGTTACTGGATTCCCCTGGAATGACTCCAGAAACTAAGCCAAATATAATGAGTTGGCAGACTTTAAAATTTTCCTGCAGACTTCTCTGTCAGAAGTACTAGGTGAGCAAATTGGTGTAACTAAGGACATGATTTATTTTTTGAGCTGTGATACAGAATCAGAATTGCCTAGATATAGCATGGCCTTGTTGAGTTTAATTCTGGTGGCTGCCAAAAAACATTTACTAGAAAATGAAAATCAGAGTCTAAACCAACCATATAGTTACAGATTAAAAAAACTGGAATTGGGATCTCTACAAAAGGTAGGAGACAATTACATAGAAAAAATGGAATTGTGAGAACAATAGATGCAGAGTAATGTTTTTAGGAGGAATGAAGTTTAAGGGAAGGCAGGAATTGAATGAGCTATGTAATGTTTGACTGACTATGACTTATAAGATTGTACGGGTTCCTATCATGTGATCAAAAATTGTAAACGGCAAATGCGTATTGAGCAAGCCTGATTGGTCGAAACGTTGTGCGCGTAACACGGAAATCACCGTAGGGAATATTTTCCCTTTACTTCAATGCAGTGCGATCTCGGAGTAGGAATATTTAAGTAGTGGGGGTGTGGGGGGCAGTGTTTAGATAAGTATAGTTTTTTATTTTTATTTTTTTATTATATTTTAGAAATTTCAAACATCACTCATATGGTGTCAACCATATGGTGTTCGATGTTTGAAACTTCGAAAATATAATATAGACCCGATTATATACAGTGTAAAATGTTTGCAACTGAAAATATGTCAATACGGTTTATTTTCATTTATATAAATGTATGATTTCCTGTGTTACAAGTGATTATTCAGTAAAGATATTTCTTGTTGAAAAATATTTCTTTGCAATGAAACCCTGAAGATTATCTACTTCATCCACTATAAGAAATCACATCCCTGATTGTTGGGAAAGATCTTAATTTTCATCTTTGTGTCAAACTCTTTTCCATCAGCAGCAACAATTCTTATTTTTGTTTAACTTTAATGCAGTGCATATTTTTTGTATCCCAGTATCCTAAGCATTTTCATCAGCTTTTATTTCTTTTTTTCAGTACTCCTAGCATTAGGGCTGGGATTTATATAGATATCTATGTAAATATTGCATACAAGTTCAGTGTTAAGTGACGATGATTCAGGGAGACAATGACTATGCAAATGAAAATAAGTTGCATATATGTGCATATATCTGTGCTAAATGAGACATGCATCAACCAGGCAAATGGGCCTAGATGTACAGTGCGGATGTGCAAGAGGATAAAGTCGCACAGTAAAAAATATGCTCAAAAACAAGACAGAATCCATAATGTGGCTATGTACTACACAGCATGACATCATGTAGTCAGAAAAGGTATACTCATCTCTTTATAAGGTAGGCATGGAAAAGCTAGGTGGTGTTACCATGTCCATCAGCAGGATTACACCAAGTGCCACACACAGCTTAAGCCAAACATTATTTGCAGCTGCACATCAGTTGTGCCCATTTATGTGGGTACCTGCTGGATTTATAAAAAGGGAAGGATAAGGGAGTAGAGGAAAGCATGAATGGGGGTTTGGTGTGCCACACTATAGAACAGCATAAAGGAGAGAGGAAGGAGCATGATGGGGGAGAGGAACAAGGTTCTCTTTTTTGAGAGCAGGGAAGAGAAGGAGAAGGCTGAAAAACACAAAAGTAAGAAGAGAGTATAGAATAACGTGTGGGATCATACAGGCAAACACAGATCACCACAAAAGGGTTGTAAGTGCACAAGATAGGATGGGTAGATATAGACTGGACCATACTAGGGAGAGGTTAGACAGATGCTGACAGGGAAGGAGGGATAGAGAATGCAAAGGGTATGAAATGTCATGCCATAGAAAGGGAGCCCACAGATCGACATAGAATAGGGAATAGAATATGACATTTCTCTTAGGCTGACTAAGAGTGGCATTACAGGAATCCATCGTCAGGTAGTAGAGCAGGCTTACCTCTCAAACTGCAGACAAGCAAGTACAAAGGCTCCTGAAAAGTACGTACATTCATCCATCTATATAATATTCTTTTTTCCATCTTTACTTATGGGGTTGGGGTTTCACACCAACAGTGCCAGTCATGTGCAGCCAATGTTTACACTGCTGGGTGGCTAGCCCTGCTGCTGCTCTTCCATTCCACACAGACCTATGGCCAATTTAGTGTGTCCAATCCACCTGCTGCATGTCTCTGAAAAGTTGGAGGAAACTGAAGTATCCAGGACAAACCCACAGAAACATAGAAGGACATGCAGACTCCATTCAGAGGGCACTCAAGCAAAAACTGAACCAAAGAACCCTCTTACTGTGAAGTGACAATGCCCACTGCGCCACTGTGCTGTCCTTAAAAACATAGGTACAGCCAATTAAAAATATGGACTAACAATTACCAAGACATTTGCATAGCAAATAGCACATAACTACTCCCACTTTCTTTAAGATCATGGTATAGTACTAGGAAATACAAATTTAAGAAAAACAAAAGAGTGAAAAAATGAAGAAAGAATCTTAAATGTGTTATCAAAGATAAAAGATATTGCAACAAATCTACCTCACATGGTCATTTAGTTTTGCTTTTAAAGAGGTAAATATAACATTATGGATTCTCTTTGTTTAAATATTAGTTCCACCAGCATGGTGGTCACATAGTTGATTTTCCTGTGTACTAAGCAGTTTCAAAAATATGTGACTGGGGAGGGGGATTAAGTCTGAAAATAGGAACAAGACTCCAGAAAGGTAATGTTATCAGGAAAATCATATGAAGATGTAAATCAAACTGAAAATAGGTATTATCCTCCAAAATAGGTACTGCTCTGAGGTCTGGGATGAGCGTGACCAGATGGTATGAGCGACATCCTCCCTGGTGGTCTGCTAGGGGTCAACCAAATAACTGAACTTGCAATTCACAAGATGGAGGCTTTCAGTTTGGACCATATATCTGCTTATTGCCTTATCCCCTGCTGCCTCCACCACCTGCCCTAGCTTCGATGGGGCCATCTCAGGCAATGCAGATGGACTACCTGCCTGTAAGGAGGTAGAAGCACACACTCACAAGGCACTTACAGCCTCATCAACCACAAGCACTTCAGCCACAACTTCAGCAGGCAGATTCTTGCAAAGGCAACTGCAGAGCAAATCTATCATACAGCTCTCCAATGAGGAAAGAATACAGAAAGACCATTGCTCTATTGGCATACAGGGATAGAACACTATGGCCCAGGTAACCCCGGTTTGATTAGCAGCTCAGGTGACTGGCAAAAGTGTCAAGGAGGGATGGAAGCTCTCATCCTGGGATATACGGATGGTTCCATGAATGTGTATGGTGAGGATCCATGGTGGACGCTTGGGACAGCATATGATAGGCATGCCTAAAGAAGGGTATAGGGTGGAGATGTAGCTGAGCTGCTACAGATTTGGGGTGATATGCCATATATTTCCATTGCATGCCCATTCTCCAGACATATCACTGGGACCACAAGGTTGGAGGAATGGGTGGGTTACAAAGCCAAAACACCCTCTGGATGGTTTCTCAGATGTGCCTAGTTCCACAAATGACCCTAGCATACTGGATTAAGTTGGGTGGAACAAAGAAGATAGCTGTAGACCCAACATGGATAGGTATTCTGGTGCCAGGCTGTTAACCATGAAGGACATGGAGGGATAGAAAAAATGAGCCAATAAAAGAATACAGAAAGACAGCCATAAGTGACTCTGTGATGATATTGTACTAAAGCATGTGAAACATGTTATTCCTTATGAGGGAATTAACCATTCCTGGCCAAAATCATATTTTTCTTTCTTTGAAATCTGACATGATTTATATAATACTTTAGTCATGTTGAAATAGAAAATATACCTCAAAGAACTCTGATAATAGTAAGATGATATGCTGGAACAGATATAGTCCTTCAAATATTTCCCATTAACTGTATGACAGATAGCATGTAAGTGCATGCCCTCTGTACATATATTGAGATATAAATTTATAAGTAGACAATTATTGTATCAGGACAAGGCATATACCAGTTTCATCAGTGTGGAACAATCGTGTGACCAAAATTCACCAATTAAATATGTTTAACATGTTGACATCATCCATAAAACTCAAATAACTTTGTTAAACACAGCCAATTAAGAAAAACTTTTAAATTCAAACATAGTGGAAATAATGCATTCAGTTTTATAATCCCAAATTGTTTTTTTTTTTTTTTGGATAATATATCATTCCAGCCCAATTTATTCAATCCAGTTCCTGCTATTTTATCTATCTCAAAAAATCTAAAATTAGCAGTCGGATGTTCAATAGCATGTTTAAAAAAGTGCATTTGATTCCTTGTAGCATCTAATGTCATTTAAATGCTCGAGCTCATGTTCTCAGTTTCCTAGATGTCTTGCCTACATAAAAAGCTGAGCAACAAATAACTAAACATATTACATATTCAGAATCACATGTAATGAACCTTCTGTGTTCGTACGCCGTTGGAGTATTCACAGAGGTGAATTCATTACCTTCATTAATCATTTTACAAGCAGAATAATGACCACAGGGGAAGTATCTGCTAAAAATCTGATCAAGTGACCTCTGTTCTTCCATCATTTTTAAAGATTTTTTTTATAATGAATGAGTTTATTTACCAATAGATAAACCACATCTGTATGTAAAATTGCATCTGTCTGGTAAGATTTCTGTTAGACCATTATCAGATCATGTATATCCCAATACTTATGAATAATATCTTGAAAAGAGCTAGTGTTATGTCCAAAGGTTGTAATAAAGCATACCTTTTTATTTATATCACCCTGTCTTGCTGAATATTCCAATATATTTTTTCTATTCTTAAAATCAGTGCACTGTTTAGCTTTGAGGGTTTTTTTTCCCCTCACCAAAAATCTATTTGCCAGATCCAAAGAGTAAGAATGATAATCATCTGGTGAAGAACAAATGTGCTTAATTCTATCATACTAAGACAAAATAATGCTGTTAATAACATGAGGTGGATATCACTAGAGGCTCCAATTGAAGAATTTCTATGATATTGTTTTCTATAAAGAAACGTTCTAATGGTACAATAATTTTTCTCGATTAAAAAAATCCAAAAACATCAAAAATGAAATTCGTACCAAATCATAATTTGCACTAAATTCAAGGCTCCATTTTTTATTTAAATAATGAGCAAATTCCTTCAAATATTCCACATCAGACTTCCACACAACCAACAACCATCTATTTATGCCATATACCCAAAGCATAGATAAAAGTATTGTGACTGGCATCATAGGTAATTTATTCTTCCACATATCATAAAAAAAATCTGCAGCACATGTCAACCAACACCCACAGAATGTCTTGCATGACTCTCAAATGACCAATAATCTCTTCAGCTATACAATTCTGGTATGTCAGCCACAAATAGTACAGCTTCTGTTGGTGCTGGATGGCACCACATGCATACAGACAAGAACCAGCAGTGCTAATGACTGTATCATGGTGATAAGTAATGACTACTATGACATCCAGCATTCTTATATGCTATAATGACATTTTTTACATGCATTGCCCTTTAATAATGAGGTGCACAGAGCTGAACAATTACCCTTATTTATGACAATGCATCATGAGTATGTCTACCTTGTGTATATTCTGTCATCATTAAAACAGTACAGTTGAGTAAAACCTAATCATAACAGTAGATATGCTTCTCTTCACTGTTACAGTATTCTTTACTATAGGGATCTCGTGCATAGGGCAGGCCGATGTTCATCCAGTATACCAAAGACTTATGATCTTATGTCACACATATGTTCCCCACATAGGACATAGGGCATAAAAGTGATGCATGTGTGCAATTACCCTGAATGGAATTACCCCAGTAGAGAGCAATCTCCACAGTACAAAGGAGTCCATGCACATTCAGAAAGAGAAAATGTGAAGAAAAAGGGGAGACCCTCAACTAGAAGGGAATCCAAAAAAAAAAAAAAACAGAACAAACAAGAGGAAGGAAAAGAACACTGCAACAGTGAAGAGAAGGACATCCACTGTTATGGTAAGATTTTACACAACTGTACTATGTCCTTCTATATCACTGCTGCAGCATTCTTTACTATAGGGATAGTGAAAAAAACTCAAGAAACAGAATGGGAGATGGAAGGCAGACAAGAACCCTCAACAAACCCATACAAAATGACTCTAGCAAAACCTGCTCTGGCCCTAGAAACCATATCCAACTTATAATGATTAGTAAAGGAATGCACTGAAGACCAAGTAGCAGCTTCAAGAATGGAATTGGCATGCAACCCCTTGAAGAAAGCACCAGAAAAGGAAACAGCCCTAGTGTAATGAGCTCTAACAGAAGTAGGCAAAGATTTGCCATGAAAAGAATACCAAAAAGAAATGGCCTTAGATATGCAGGAGGAGATAGTTTACTTAGAAACAGCCAAACCCAATGTCCTGAGAAGAAAGGAAACAAAAAGCTGGTCAGACTTACGAATGACTTTAGTTGTATCCAAATAATACCAGAGCTGTCTGTGTAAATCCAAGGTATGCAAGAGCCTCTCATTAGCAGACTGAGGAAAAGGGAATAAGGAAGGGAGTTGTACTGACTGATTCAAGGACAACTCATTGACTACCCTGAGCATAAAATAAAGATTAGTATGAAAAGACACCCCGTATCTGTGAAAGAATCAAAAAAGGAGGGGTGACCATAATGGCCTGGAGCTCAGAAATCCTCTGAGCAGAATTAACAGGCAGCAACAAGACAGTCTTCCAGGTACAATGTTGCAAAGAAGGAGAATCTACAGGCTTAAATGGAGCCTGACCAAAAAAGAAATTCCTGCACGGTGAGCAGCTGCATGGCCCTCAAATCAACTGTATAAAGAAGAAAAAAGTAGAGCCAGCAAGCGTTGATCCAGTAAGATCCAAATTTATTATAGGTTAACAAACCTACACATTTATGTTACAGACCGGTTTCAGTAGGAAAAATACAACCTTCTTCAGTGTATTTAAACAAAGCATAAATGTGATAAGCTAATATAGAAGCATCTAACTCCCTATTGGTGGGTCATAAATTCTCATTGAGACCAGGTGGGAATAATCCCCCAAGTTTAATTATCAATTTTTTCTCTTTGTTATTGAGAATTTGGTGCCATCCTATTTTGTTGGTCCTGTTTCCTGATATGATGTCAATAATAATAAAAGTAAATTTGGCAGAATTGTGTACCAAAAAATGTTTGTACAGTGCACTGCTGGTTTTCTTGTTACGAATGTTACTGGTATGCTCTGATATTCTAATTCTAAATGGTCGTGAAGTTTGTCCTATGTAGAAAGCGCCACAATGACAACTGGCCATGTAAATAATCCAGTCACTACTGCAGTTTGTGAAAAAATTGATGTCATATACCTGTGAACAATTCCTACTAGAAAACTGTTTGGATTTATTGATTTTATCGCAGTGGGTACAGTGTCCACATGGAAAACAGCCTATTAAAGGTTCCCCAGAAAGTGTAGTTTGTTTAAATTGCGTATTTGTGATCTTGTTGCCGTGTTTGAAATGATTGAAAAAGCCACTTAGATTTTTCCCTTTCCTGTATGAAAATTGACACTGGTTTGGAATAAAATTGGAGATATCTGGATCATATTGCAAAATATTCCAATGTCTATTAATGCTTGCAATCAAATGATTGGTATTGCGAGCATATGTGGTAGTAAATCTAAATGTGGTACAATCCTTAGAAATCCATTCTTTGTATTGTAAAAAATCAACTCTGTTTGAAGAATATTTAAATGGAGCCTGAGTCAATTTTTCCAAAACAAAATTAAGCTCTCAAGGAGGAGGACTAGGTTTCCTTGGAGTCTAAAGATGCTGGACACCATTAAGAAATCATTTGACCTCAAAATGAGAAGCCAAGGGAGGATTCATGGGCAGACAAGCAGAGATAGAAAAAAATGAGCTTTCACATTTGAATAAGTCATGTCAACTCACACAAATAGGAGATGAGCTAAGGGACCCCCACTGAAAAAGGGTCCTAGTTATGAGCATGGCACCAGACAGAAAATCATTTCCATTTAGACATATAAGTTTTTCTTGTTGAGGGTTTCCTTTCCTCTTGTAAAAGCCTAAGCATGTCCTCAAAAAACAGGTGCCTAAAAAGAATCAAAGCCCTATCAGGAACCAATGCCAGTTGAAGAGTGGACAAGTGAAGAAGGATAAGAGACCCCATATGTCCTGTGTGAGGAGGTCCAACCAGTGACGTAACATGTGGTGATAGCTCTTGGTCAGAATCATTATGAGTGGGAGCCAGTGCTGCCTTGGCCAAAAGAGAGCTATTAGCAAGATTTCTGGGGAGTGCAGATGAGTCTTCAGCTGGACTCTTGGAAGTACAGAAAGAGAAAGAAAAGTATAAAGAAACATCCATCTCCTTCCAAGGAAAAGAAAGGGCATCCACCTTCCATGCCAGATAGCATGGCACTCTGGAACAGAAGACAGGGAGCTGACTGTTTAGAGGGGAGGAAAAAAGATCTACCTGAGGAGTACCCCACCAAAGAACACATGTCTCTGTGAAGCATCTATTCTCTGAGCCTATATTTTGGACCTGCTCAAAGAGTTTGCCACAAGAACGTGTTCTGAAGGAATGTATACTGTCTGAAGAGTTCACTGATATTCACCTCCCAAGCCTGAAGTGCCATCCTGCAGAGGAGGTAAGATTCTGTGCCTCTCTGCTTGATGTCATACCACACCACTTTTGTGTTGTCTGTGCATACCATCAAGAGGCCTGGATAGAACATAGGGTGAAAGCTTCAAGGGCCAAAATCAGAGCTATTATCTCTTTGATGCTGATATACACTGAATTCTGATGGTGGGCCAGAGATGCTGAACTTTCAGGTGACCACATGAAGCCCCCCACTCCATGTCTGAGGCATCTGTGAACAGTTTTTGAGAAAGGACTGGAGGCTGAAAGGGCAGGTCTGGCTTCAGAGCAAACTGTTGAATCCACCACTCAAAATCCTTTATTAGACAAGGAAGGGCAGGTGCACTGAAATCCAGAGGCTGGCAATGCTGCAGCTAAACTGACTTGAGGTACCGTTAAAGCTTCTGCATATGCAGTCTGGCAAGAGAAAGCACTGGAATAGAAGGAGCCATGAATCCCAGGGTTTGAAGAAACTTTGTAGCTAGAATGGCAGTCACAATAAGAAACGATTGGAGGTGAAAGACAGGCCTGTATCTCAGATGGGTCTATGACATTTCGCCGAAAATCCATTTTGCCAAAAATTCTGACATAGGGTCCAAATCGCCGAAAATCCATTTTGCTGAAAATAGTACTGACAGTGTATATGCCCTTTTCCCCAACTGTAGTGTGATCTCGGAGTGAGAATATTAATGTAGGGGGGTGTGGGGGGCACAGCTTCCCCACAATGGGGATGTGGGGGGCATAGCCTCCCACCTACTCAGGTTATAAATTACTTATTACCCTTTTAATAGGGACTGGACAATATGAAACAACACAAGACAATATTAAACTGTACTGGATGGTGGGCTACGCCCCCCACACCCTCCCTACTTTAATATTCTCACTCCGTGATCATACTACAGTTGGGGCAAATGTATTTATTTATTTAAATTTGTTGATCGGGAGTGTCAGTAAAGGGCATATAAACACTGTCAGTAGTATTTTCGGCGATTTGGACACTATGTCAGAATTTTCGGCGAAATGGCACTAATCCATCTCAGATACACACGATCCCGAGAAGGAGTAGGATGGACTTTTGAAAGTTTTTAGTGAATCCCAGACTTTGAAGAAGAGAGATGATGAACTCCAGATCCTGTAACAGGTGACTGGGAAAAGGTGCCTGAAACAATAGGTTGTCTAGATAAGGAAAAATCTGAATGCCATGGAGCCTGCAGAAAGCATTCACAGAGGCTACACATTTTGTGAATACCCTTGGAGCAGTAGACAGGCCAAAGGGCAAAGTAGAGAGCTGAAAATGACAGGATGAAAAAGAAACATAAAATCTTCCTGAAAAGATGTGAATAGGAATATGAAGGTAAGCATCCTTCACATCCAAAGACACTAAAAATGCCTGGAGTAGTAAAACTGGAACTATGATTTGAAGAGTAAGCATCCAAAAAGAGGTGACCTTGAGAAAGGTGTTGAGCAAGGAGAGATCCAGAATAGGTTTCCAAGTGCCCTCCTTTCGCAGAACCAGGAACATACTATAATAAAAATCCTTTCCCACTTAGGTAGGGGGAACAGGCTGAATGGCTCCTTGATTCACCAGGGACCCTAGGATCTCTGGGAAATGAGGAAGATGCTCTAGAGGAGGTTGAGGAATCCCTGAAAAAGGAGGAAGAAACTTACATACCATGAAGTAACTGACAGATGACAGAAAGAACCCAAGACTCTGAAGTGATGAGAAGCCAATTTAAAAGAAAAAGGGAAAGCTGAAGGAACAAAGGAACCTCATCTAAGAGTAAGGGGAGCAAACTGTCAAAGAGAAGCAGGCTTATCAGATAATTGTCATTCAGAGTGGTAGCTAAGTTCTGGGTAACTGTGTACATATGCCATTTTTATGCCCTACTTCCTATGATGGGAACATAAATGTGATTTATGGTGCAAAGAAGATCATATAGCTTTGGTATACTGGTTGAACATCAGGCTGCCCTAGGTGGGAGATCCCTGTAGTAAAGAACACTGCAATAGTGATAAGGCATCTCATTTTATTGTCCAGTTTCATTTGTATGTCATTATGCAGTCATGTGTTTATATCTTCTGTAGTGCATTTGGGCTCTGTATCTGTAGGACAACATTTGACTAAGAATTACAACTATTCTGCAAATGCCAGCTCATTTTTTGTTCACTTCGTAACTGCACAAGCCACTGGACAGAAAATTCTGGTGAAAACATGAACAGTGTTCCCCACAACTGGTATAGGAATCTCAACTTAAGCTTTCTATATCTTCTTTAAAACCTTTTAAACTCAGATGTTACCTACAATAGGATCTTTCACTATCTGCAGTGTATAAAAATTGTTGTGCAAATATTCTAAATCTTTGTGACATATCTAGATACCAAATAAATTCCATTCTACATAGATTCATATATACCAGCGTCTAGTACCATACTTCAGTACCACACTCATGCCCTTACTTGTCAGCCTTTTAGAAACAAAGGCTTGATTTTAAGGAGCGCTGCCTTACATTAACTTTGTCAACCAAATACACCTTGCTGTACCAACAAACATTCATATTTCAATTGTAAAAAAAATTAAACATTGTTGGGTGCACTTACTTCCAGTTACAACATTTGCCTTCAAATTTTAATTGTTATCAATAAATCAATCTAGTTTTCTTATCCTTTCAATGTGTTAAAACCATTTCTCTTGGAAATCTCAATATTGACCAGGGACGTATCTCCTTTAAAATACAATATGTGATATTGTCATAACTTATTTCATAACAATGTATTGTCACTCTTATGTAATACATACAAAAAGTATATATATTGAACTGGTTCAGATTCCCTGTAATTAATTACACTTATCTTTTCAACTTGGCAGTCTGGTCTTGGGGTCTATATTAGTACATCGAAGTATTACTACTTCAAATGTACTAATATCGAACCCTTTGCATTGAAAGCTGGAAATAGCGAAGCTGTAGACTATCGAATACTTTCCTAGGGAAAGTATTCTGTGGGCAGTTTCTGCATCTTTGCTATTTCCTCGACTGTGGAGGGAAGGTTATGGACCGGGTTAAGGTAAGTGTGCGAACGAAGGTGAGTGTGCGATAGGGACCTTAGGGTTAGGGAGCGGGTAAGGTGAGTGTGCGATAGGGACTTTAGGGTTAGGGAGCGGGTAAGGTGAGTGTGCGGTAGTTATGGACCTTAGGGATAGGGTTGGTTTAAGATAAGTGGTTAGCTATTAGTGTATGCATGGTTTAGTGTAGGGTTTTGTGAGGTGTATGTGTGTGGATTATGTATTTTGGTGTGCTTGTGTTGTGTGTATGTTTGTTGGAACAGCAAATTTTTTCCCTGGGAAATAATTTGCTGTTTTGAGTGTTCGATGTTGTGGTGTTTCGATTGAAATGGTTTCATATTAGAACATTCGATGTAGTAATACTTCGATGTTCTAATATAGACCCTGGTCTTGAGCAGTCAATGTGGCATTCTGATTGCATAATCACATGATATAACTCAGGGACTGAAACATTTAAACCATGGTAGCATCAAATTTTCCTGTAACACTAATTTACCATCCTCCCAAACAAAATGTATATCCTGTTTTGGACTGCTTTAAGAACTCAGTAAGAATATCAACCATGAAAAACCTGAAACACACACAATAAGGACAAAAAAAAAAACAGATTGCACTTTACTTTGACCTATTTCCTGTCAATTCATTTTCCACCTACAAAAGCCATCCTGAGCTTTTCTTCAGATCAGGTTCCCTTGTCTTTTACTGATAGAGATCTCCAAAATATTTAGTCACATTTTCATATATTTTACATATTATGCAGCCATACATATTTATATTTCTGCATAATTGATAGAAAATGGGAAAATAAGTATCAGTACTGTTAACAAACTTGTATATCCTGACATGTTCCAAATTTATACATCTGTCAAAAATACATGTTTTACAGAATCACTCATGCATTGCAAAACTTCATACATGAACAGCAAAATGTTTACTTCTTAATCTAATATATAAACATTCAAGGTTGACCTGATCATTGTATCCAAAGGTTCCAAATACAGTGCGGGTACTATAACAGCCAACAAATATCAAACCTGCTTTGTACTTAAGACAATTTAAAAGGTAGGTGACAAATATCCATGTTTCGAACTTTTAAATATAAACGGCAATATTACATGTGTATGAATATTTACTCTTAAGTCCTGATGCCACATAAATAGAATTAATTAAATCAACAATTCCAAAGAAAAAAACTCAAACACTACTCTGCCCTATTAAAGATCTTCTCCATCCATACATCACTAATGATCCTAATTGTTTATGACCAACTTTCATCAAATAGTCCAGTCTTCAACCAAAATTCTGTACTCCCCTATAGAACCACTCTGATCTTTATCAACTAATATATGTATTTTGCAGTCCTCTCTGCCATAATTCCATCACATAATCTCTTGTTTTTCAGATATGACCTACATCTAAGAAAAATCTCAACAGTATGAATTCACCTTGCATTTTAAGCTTTATCTTAAACTGATCACATTCTACCAAAGACTGATGATCCTGCTACAATGTAACCATATTGCAATAAATTAATACCTTATAAAAAACAGCCAAAATGTTTTCCTGTAAAACTATATAGGTGAATGCCTATTACTTTATAAACAAGATGAGAGAATGATTGGAAACACCACTCCAAGGATGCATGATGAGGGTGGCCTAATGGTTAAGGTGTTTGCCTTACAAACACAAGGTGCAGGGTTTGAGTCTCACAAGGGATAATTGGCTAAGTTCACAAGGGCAGTTAGCTTAGTACTAACCTATGATTTGAATTTACTGCTGGATGTAATTTGACTCCCTTATCTAGGTTTACATGCTCATTAGTTAAATATACATTGCTAATATGACACAGTTTTATATATTTCAGATTAGTATGTATACTGAGTAGGTTTTATGTTAATATTAAACCCTGAAAAGTGGTCCATGACTTTGATATAAATTCTAACATATGAGGCTTAATTCTGTCACCTTCATTACTTCTTCATACAGAGAACAATTCCTAAAAGTAATCATCTCTTTCACCATTCCACTAAATTATTTTGTAGACGTAGTTTAACAAAATATGATGCAAGAAAAGATGCCACTGTATATCTTTTTCTTCTTACATAGCAACCATTGACATCTAATATTTATGATGGACCCAAGGAAGGCACGACTCTCCAGGTTAAAAACTTAATTTATTGTAGGTCATAAGCGCTTTCGCAGCTTCTGCTGCTTCATCAGATAACAAACACATTAAATGAAAACTGGCTTTTGAATAGAGAAGTGAAACAGTATTAAGTCACATGACCACAGAATTTAAAGAAACACAGCTAAAATATATGCTATTTAAACAGCACATAAAAACATCCACATATAAATACAACATAAAAACTATATAAAACGTTTTATAAAACTTCCTAAAAGCAGGTAAAAAAATACTGATTTAGCTGACAAGAAAACAAACATATAATTGCAGATGCCAA
This sequence comes from Protopterus annectens, assembly GCF_019279795.1. Classification (NCBI taxonomy): domain Eukaryota; kingdom Metazoa; phylum Chordata; order Ceratodontiformes; family Protopteridae; genus Protopterus; species Protopterus annectens. Next base: position 1,175,823,429 of record NC_056741.1, on the reverse strand, counting down.
GACAATAATATTATATCATCTACCATTCAGATGCAGTCTGTACAGATAAGCATCACTACACATCTTGTTGCTCCAACAAACTACTCCCCATGAACTCTTATCATTGCATACTGCTCCTGATCATCCAGATGTGCCTCCTGCAATGTCACTGATGCAACTACATAAGGATACAGTTTTTTAAGCTAATACTTTTTTTCCTGGACTGGTTGATCCATTAACATTTCACATTATACAATTGAGTCTACATCCATAATGTCTGTACCTTTCTTATCCTCTACAAGCATGAGTACAATAAAACTCTATTGTAGTACCATATACTTGTAAAATGTATCATACTTTACTCCCAGTGAAATCAGAAGTAGCTCATGCTTTGGCCCAAACCAGGATGACATTGATAAACGGTAACAGCCTTGAACTTAAAAGGCAAATTATGTTCATAAACAGGGCAACAAATTATTCAGCTTTACTGACATAAGTTTGCATTTGCGTTTCTGCATTAAAAAATCATATTTGCTGGATAATGAGTTTGAATGTTCTGAAGCTGTCATATTATGGGCAAAACTGCCTTTTAATCAGACAGCAATGCAATATTGTAAAACATTGAATTTATATATTAATACATCCATCAAGGTTGTATGGAAACAAGGACTCCTCCCTGCCTCCACAAATCTACCTGGTAAATCAGCACAATTCTTTTTTTATGGTTTTATTCTTAAGTTCATTTATATGCAGAAAGATTTCTTTTGTGTGAATATCTATGCGTATCTAGCTAGGTAAAGATGCATTCATTTGCAATCATTCTTAATTACCTTAGCCTCTTACATAAGATGGGAGTTCATCAACATCACTCTTGATCCAGCTACCCAGTACTTAAACACTCACCATTTGACTATTTACATGCTACATACATCACTACTTAATAAAAATTGTTGTTAAACACTAGCTCAATGATTTTTTATAATTTTGAAAAACAAATGTTACTTTCTGTATCTATAGCATATGAGCTGTGTAAGTCATTACATTTTGTTGCTGAATGGGTTTTCTATTTACTGTCCACTTATTTTATTCTGTCAACTGCCCCCATCCTTGATGGGCCTACTGGCACTCCAGTCAACCCATGGTCTGGTGCCTGAATTCCAGCTAGGGCCAGCTACAATCTGGTCATCCAGAAGAGCTGCACTGTCCAAAATCCATCCATATTTTTTCCTTTTTGACCTAACCTGTTATTTTCACTTCCATCTGCAGATCTCATGATTATGTTTGACAGGTGGTCATGCAATGGATTTGTGTAGTGTATCACCCCACCTCTGCAGCATCTCAGTTATGTCTCCACCCTTTCTCCCCAGTGGACCACGTCTACCAACAGCAACATCCCCACCCTCCACCATGGATTGTCATAGGAGATGCCACAAAACTGTCCACCTCCCAGGGATTGTAATATCCATCCCTCTCTGATGCTGCATCACTTGCCTGAGCTGCTAATCAACTGGGTCAGCTTAGTCTTAATCAGGGCTTTATCTCTGTACACCACCAGAGCATCTTGGTGAACAGATCTATTAAATATTTTTCAACTTATTTAAAATTGAAAACTGTCATTTTTTTCTAGTGCCCCTTATGCTCCAAGACATGTACCATCACTTCCAATTCCTCAAGGGCTTTAAATGAAAACTCCACCTTCTCCTTCAGTTTAATAAAACCCTTAGGTTACTTTTCTCCCTGCAGTATGGTTCCAGTATTGTGTAAGTACCATGAACCTGCTTGTACTTTATATTTTCATTTCCTTCCCTTGGAATGATAGGAATGTAAAGGCCACCTAGTTTTTTAAGCTTAAATTCTCACATGCTTTGCAGAAGAATTTGTCTCCCCCTCCATGGCATACCAAAGACTCAGAGAAATCTGTAGTTTACCTTATCAGGGACTGCAACCAATCTTATATGGAAAATTAGTCCTGTTGAAGTCAGGACCTCAGCAGCTGCTATAAAACGACAGATGTGTGAAACTATTTTCCACCATCTTAATTGCACTGACAGCCATGCCTTTCATAGCAAAACAAAGGAAATAGACTAGGCAAGGGTTGAAAAACAGTTGTCACCTTTTCTTACACAGTTATATAAGTAGCATCACAGTATTGATGTGCTAAGCTTTAAATGTTGGTTGTTTATACTACTTTATATAATAAGATTATTTAAATGTAGTATCAAAGCTGTCTGTGACATTTACAGAAAAGTCAGAAGATACATTTTCTTGCAATTCTTATCAAGTAAATACATTTAACATTATCATGCCCACCTCCCCAACAGAACAGAACTGCCCAAATCAGAACTACATTGCAGAAAGTGAGACAGGTAGCAAAACTATCAACTAGCTGCATTGGTAATGTTTATAAGAACAGTCTTTTATGCTTTTTTGTTACAGCCTTCCAGAACAGGATGCATATCAGGTGCACAGATCCATAAGAAAAACATTTTTCAATGACTTTAGAGTCAATCCTTACACAGGTAGAGGGCATGAACATTTTCTAGTCTACAAAAGAAATGTAACCATTGACTGCAGCCATGATATACAGATGAATTTACTTTAGTATGCATGTGTTATGTGCCCTTTCATTAAAAACATTAGGAAAAGGAAATCAGAAGTACTTTAACCAACTGTATAAACACACACACACACACACACACACACACACACACACACACACACACACACACACACACACACACACCTATAAAGTACATGTGTGTAGCACACATTTTTATTTTATTTATTTATTTGCAGTTTGTTTACCAGGATAGTCCATTGGGCCACAAGAAACCCATTTTCAATGGAGTCCTGGGGAGAAAAGCTCCATTACATTACAGGTATAATAAGATTCAGAATTAGAAGATTACAGGATAATAATTGTTACAAATTTTACAAAACAGTTTATCAGACATTAGAAAGAGAATACATGGTAATAACAGTTACAATAAATTAGCCTGTGAGACTTTCCATTATAAACAAATTAAGTAGTAAAAACAAGAATGCAAATTCCTTCTGGAGATTATGGGCTAAAGGAGGTTATTAGGAGATATGTTTGAGTATTAGGATGTTATGTAGGAAGAGAGCTATTAGTAGATATGTTAGGTGGTGAGATAATTATAGTAAGATGTTATGCAAGATGAGAGCAAGAGCATTCCCATTGTGAGATTAGGTGTCAGTGAAATAGAGTTTTAAAGAAAGAGAGACTGTTAGTGATACAGATAAGAGGTGGGGGAGAATTCCAGTGATATGCTAAGCAGAAGGATAGAAGATGTTTACCTGTAGGGCAGGCAGGTTTATGTAGCTCGATTAAATTTTGGAAGTTAGATCGGAGGCATCTGTTTGGACGATGCATTTGGAAGGTAGAGGCAAGGGAGGGACAGACAGAGGGGCAAAAAATAATTTTGGGTGCCTGGATAAGTTGGATACAAGTAAGATAACTGGGGAGTTCAAGCCAATTCAGTTGGTGCAGGGAGATGCAGTGATGGGTACTGAATCAGTGGCTAGCTGCAAATTTTGAGATTTTATAGTAACAGGAGGAGAGCTTAGATTTGAGGGAGGATTGCAGATTGGTAAGGATAGAGGCACCATACAGGAGGGAAGGGATGAGGTATGTATTGGCAAGAATGAGTCTGGTGGAAGGAGAGATGAAACAGTTGCGGCGATAAAGCATACGGATTTTCTGGTGTGTTTTTTTAATATTTACCTGAATATGGTTATCAAACTTTAGTTAGTCATCGATGATGATTTCTAACAATTTAGCAGTGGAGACTGTTTCAAGAAGTGTGTTATTTTGGCTGGTGATAGAGAAAGAGTGTTATTTTGGCTGGTGATAGAGAAAGAGTGTTTGTCTAGGATGATGCTTTTAGAGGGTGAAAATATCATTAGTTAGTCTTGGATGCGTTTAGTGCTAGGTGGTTATCCGGCATCATTGTTCTGTAGAAGAGAAGGCATCTTGGGTTAATTTTACTAAGGAAGAGGTGGAAGTTGCAGAACAGATAATTGTCGCGTCATCTGCATATTGGATGAGGATAGCATTAGGGATGTCGTGGTGAAAGTCATTAATGAAGATACTGAATAGTAAGGGCCCTAGAATTGAGCCTTGAGGCACACCTGTGGGAGAATTTAGGAACGGTGAAGTAGCCTTTTTCCACTTAACTGCTTGTTGCCTATTTGATAGGTAACTGGTGAACCAGTTAATAGAGGAGTGGGAAAGATTTAGCTTAGAGAGCTTAGTAAGGAGAAGTTTATGAGAGATGGTGCTGAAGGCCTTAGACAGGTTTAGGAGGAGGGTGGATACAATATGACCAGTGTCATGGGCTTTGTTTATGGTTTCTAGAAAGGAGAGTAGAGCAGTGGTGGTGCTATGGCCTGGTCGGAATCCATGTTGGGTGGGAGTAAGAAGGTTATTGTTTATTAGATAGGGTAAGAGTCGTAGGTGGATGCACTTTTCAAGACGTTTTGAAATAGGGGATAGGATACCGACGGGACGGACGTTTGAGATTTCATTATTATTACCATGATTATGTAGTGGACGTATATAGGCCTTTTTCCAGAGCTGGGGGACATGGCTTTCTGAAACTGATCGATTTATTAGGATGCAGATGGGGAAGGCAATGGCTTCTGCGGCTGTCTTAAGGAAGTAGCATGGTATTTCATCAGGAGCATTAGAGCAAGGTTTCAATTTTAGAAGAAGTTTTCTTATGGTAGAGATGGGAATGGGGTTCATGGAGAAGGGTGCAGGTTGGGAGCTAGAGATACTGGAGGAGGAGGTGATGTGATGAGGTTGTTGTGGGGGATCATGGTTATCAGTGAAGGAAGATGTTAGTTTGGAAATGGATTCAAAGAAGAATGTGTTGAATTGAGTAGCTAAATCTGCATCCGAGGCATTTGGGACGGGGCAAGGATTTTCTTTTTTGACTGGGTTAAGAAGAGAGGAGATTCCATCCCATAATTTTTTAGGGTTATTGTTGTGGTGGGCTTGGAGAGTGCAAAAATAGGCTTTGTGATCTGCGTTTGTAAGTTTTTTTACTTTGTTGCAAAGTGATTTTGTATTCGTTGAAGGAAGTCGTAGTTTTTGTTTTATGGTAGCGTTTCCAAGCTTTATCATGGAAATGCATGGTGGCTAGGGTATTCTTAGTTAGCCAAGGGATGGAGTTACTTTTTGTGTGTTTTGTTTTTCAGGGAGTGAAGGAGTCTAGCATGTTTAAGAAGGTTTCATTAAAGTGAGTAACAGCATTTTCCAGGGGTAGAGTTTTGAGTGGGTTCCAGTTAATATTCTTTAGTGCATCAGAGAATGCATTGGGGTTAAAGTTTATTAGGTACCGAGAAGAGGTGTATGTGTGAGAACATTGTAGGAGGTGGGAAGGCAATGGGCAAAAGTGGGAAGGTGGTCACCTAGAGGGTCTGAAAGGGTACCACAATTGGAGAAGTAGTGAGGATGGGAAACTAGGATCCAATCTAGGGTGCTGCCACAAGAGAAGTCTTTGGAAGGTCTGGTTATGGAGTTAATCAGTTGAGTGAAGTTATAAAGATTTATATTTAGAGAGTTAGTAGGAGATTGAACTGTGTCCCAGTTAATATTAACATCCCCAGGATTATAGTTTCATTAGTGATATTGGTTAAGAGCCAGGAGAGAATGTCCTCTAGGACTGATACATTGTCTCCGGGACGGATATAGAGGGTGGTTATACAGATGATTTTATGTTTGTTTACCTGAAGGAGGGATAGAAGCAATTCAGCATTACAAAATTTGGGGATAGGTTTGGAGTAGGGGATCACTAAGAGGGATGAGGAGTAGAGAAGAGCTACACCACCTCCTTACATGCATGTATAAAAATGTGTGAGTGTATAATGAAGAAATAAAGTGCGTGCGTGAATGTCTGTGTGTGTGTTGCGCATGCATATGAACAGCTAGTGACACTTCACATCCTAGTCTGCAGTTAGGTAACTTTTTGATGTAAAAATTCCTTTAAAGTATCTGTATTGTACAGTGCAACCACCAAAACTGTCTTTATATTAATTTGGTATAAAAGACTCACTTTCATTGTTTTAAATCTTGAGATGGTTCTCTTACAAAGTTTTAAATGCTTTTGCTTTAATAGATGTTTTATACATTTTCATACCTTTGTATATGTAACACAACTAGACTCTAAAATCTTTCAAAACTGTACTAAAAGACCATTATGTCAGTAATCCCATCTGTTCCTGCCTAATCACTACCAAACCACCATAAACACTACCCCATACTCTTCAAATCCACTCCCTTTCTCCACTGTAAAACTCTGTCTTTACTGAACACAAACTTCAACTCTTGTATTATTTTATCTAAATTTGCATTCTGTATTGTTTTTTGAACTTTGTATTACTGTTCACTTATTGTTTTGTATTGTATTGGACATCATTCTGAAACACTGTATTAAACCTCTGTAAGTGTCTAATGATCTTTGTACACACCTATCTCCAATGTATTACACATCTGTGTTGTACTAAATATGGAGCTTTTCTCCCCAGGCCTCCACTGAAAATGGGTCCCCGACCCAATGGACTTTCCCAGCCAATAAATAAATAAATAAATAACCATGGAGCTTATTTCAATGGGCATCTATTGAAAAAGGGGGTTTATTTCCCAGTGGGACTTTCTCAGTAGAAATGTAAGTAAGTAAATAAACTATGAGAGTGATGGGTCTTCCTCGGTACAAATGTAAGTCAGTAAATAAATGGATCTATATCACCGTATCGAAAAGTAAAAATGTTCAATGGCACAATAGCGAATGTGCCGAAATGTCGTGGGTCCATTTTTGAGATCGCTGTACAGTGAAAATTGGGATATTTGCCCTTTCCTCACTGTAGTGCGATCTCAGAGTTGGAATATATATTTAGCGGGGGTGTGGGTGGCACAGCCCCCCACAATAATGAGTTTGATTTTTGGCATTTTCGCTCTTGTGAGCGTTTGACATTTTGCATCTTCGATACGGTGATATAAACGCAAATAAACTATGGGAGTGATGAGTCTGAAGCTCCAGGCTCACCCATGTGAAACAGGCCTGCTGTTTTATTTTCACTTTTGTCTGAAAACATGCATTATTGAAACACTAAATAGGGCACTACCTCCATATCCACTAGACATATAATCCAGTATTGAGTATAGGTGAGGCATAGTATGGCTAAACTAACAAGTATAGAGAGAGTGTAAAACACTGACACAATGAAACCAAACAGCATATTTTTCATTAATTAGTTTATTAACCTTAGGGTCCTTGATTGTGGCATTCATGCATTACATATGTAAATATGGTAAGCAGTGTTATGCAAGGAGAATAAATGACATATGGATTTAATAGGGAGATTAAAAGCACAATACAAAGCGAAGACAAGATGTGGCTGAAGTGTATGGTAATGCAGCAGTTCCTGTGTAACACTGGGAAAAACAATGGGAGAAAATTGTCTTGACAATCTTAAAATATTAAGTGCATTAACAATATATTATGTTTCCTGTGCATTTGCTGGAGAAAACTGATGATGATTAGACATTCTTGAATATGCGTTGTGCCTTTTTACCATTGTAGAAGGGAAAATGAAGGCATGTGTGTAATACATTGTGAAAGAAGGATATTTGACAGCTATTTGTGCTTGTCTCATTGGCATTTCTTGTGTTCATGTTAGTCACAAAACTTGTTTTCTAGTCTAACAATTTTGAAGTTGTCAGGGATAGAGAGATATATTAGTGCATGGTCAGAAGACTGCCCCTCTTAGTATCAGTAAGCATTCCTACAGTGGCTACACACATCATTTCACAAGAGATGATTACTTGGCAGATAGTAAAGCGAAGAACCATGCAAAGTGGAAACATACACAGATGGCAAACAAATGTAAAAGAGTACATGAGTAAGAGAATATCACTGATGATGTCATTTTGTATAGTCACCTGTGGGGAAGCGTGCTAAAAATGGAATGGAGCAGGAAAAGACATTGCAGAAAGGAAATCTTTTGTACATTAAACATATCACCATGCAATTATGACCAGGAAACATCATTATTAAAAAGACGAACATGAAGTGAAAAGCTATTAATTTCTTTGGACACATACTGAAACCCACAACCACAGTTATCAGTGAAAGAAGATGTTAGTTTGGAAATGGATTCAAAGAAGAATGTGTTGAACTGAGTAGCTAAATCTGAGTCCGAGGCATTTGGGTTGGGGCAAGGGCTTTTTTGCCTGGATTAAGAAGAGAGGAGATTCCATCCCAGAATTTTTTAGGGTTATTGTTGTGGTGGGTTTGGAGAGTGGAAAAATAGGCTTTGCGGTCTGCATTTGTAAGTTTTTTTACTTTGCTGCGAAGTGTTTTGTATTCATTGAAGGAAGTCGTAGTTTTTGTTTTATGGTAGCATTTCCAAGCTTTATCACGGAGATGCATGGTGGCTAGAGTTTTCTTAGTTAGCCAAGGGATGGAGTTACTTTTTGTACATTTTGTTTTCCAGGGAGTGAAGGAGTCTAGCAGGCTTAAGAAGGTTATGATATAGTGAATAATAACATTTTCCAGGGGTAGAGTTTTAAGTGAATTCCAGTTAATATTCTTTAGTGCATCTGAGAATGCATTGGGGTTAAAGTTTATTAGGTACTGAGAAGAGGTGTATGTGTGAGAACATTGCAGGAGGTGGGAAGGCGATGGGCAAAAGTGGGAACGTGGTCACCCAGAGGGTCTGAAAGGGTACCACTATTGGAGAAGTAGTGAGGATGGGAAACTAGAATCCAATCTAGGGTGCTGCCGCAAAAGAAGTCTTTGGAAGGTCTGGCTATGGAGTTAATCAGTTGAGTGAAGTTATAAAGATTTATATTTAGAGAGTTAGTAGGAGACTGAATTGTGTCCCAGTCAATATTAACATCCCCAGGATTATAGTTTCATTAGTGATATTGGTTGAGAGCCAGGAGAGAATGTTCTCTAGGATTGATACATTGTCTCCGGGAGGGATATAGGGGGTGGTTATACAGATAATTTTATGTTTGTTTACTTGAAGGAGGGATAGACGGAATTCAGCATTACCAAATTTGGGGATAGGTTTGGAGCAGGAGATCACTGAGAGGGATGAGGAGTAGAGAAAAGCTACATCACCTCCTTACATGCATGTATAAAAATGTGTGTGTGTGTGTGTGTGTGTGTGTGTGTGTGTGTGTGTGTGTGTGTGTGTGTGTGTGTGTGTGTGTGTGTGTGTGTGTGTGTGTGTGTGTGTGTGTGTGTGTGTGTGTGTGGTGCATGCATACATACAGCTAGTGAAACTTCACCTCCCAGTCTGCAGTTAAGTAATTTTTTCATGTAAAAAAATTCCTTTAAATTATCTGTATTGTACAGTGCAACCACCAAAACTGTCTTTATATTAATTTGGTATAAAAGACTCACTTTCATCGTTTTAAATCTTGAGATGGTTCTCTTACAAAGTTTTAAATGCTTTTGCTTTAATAGATGTTTTATACATTTTCATACCTTTGTATATGTAGCACAACTAGACTCTAAATTCTTTCAAAACTGCACTAAAAGACCATTATGTCAGTAATCTCATCTGTTCCTGCCTAATCACTACCAAACAACCATAAACACTACCCCCATACTCTTCAAATCCACTTCCTTTCTCCATTGCTAAACTCTGTCTTTACTGAACACAAACTTCAACTCTTGTATTATTTCATCTAATTTTGCATTCTGTATTGTTTTTTGAACTTTGTATTACTGTTCACTTACTGTATTGTATTGTATTGGACATAATTTTGAAACATTGTATTAAACCTCTGTAAGTGTCTAATGATCTTTGTACACACCTATCTCCAATGTATTATACCTCTCTAGTCTACTACTTATGGAGCTTTTCTCCCCAGGCCTCCACTGAAAATGGGTCCCTGACCCAGTGGACTTTCCCGGTCAATAAACAAATAAATAAATAACCATGGCGCTTATCTCAATGGGTATCTATTGAAAAAGGGGTTTTATTTCCCAGTGGGACTTTCTCGGTACAAATGTAAGTAAGTAAATAAACTATGGGAGTGATGGGTCTTCCTCGGTACAAATGTAAGTAAGTAAAGAAATGGATCTATATCACCATATCAAAAAGTAAAAATGTCGAATGGCACAATAGCGAAAGTGTCGAAATGTTGAGGGTCCGGGGTTTTGAGATTGCTGTACAGTGAAGATTGGGATATTTGCCCTTTCCTCACTGTAGTGCAATCTCGGAGTTGGAATATATATTTAGCGGGGGGGAGGTGGTGCAGCCCCCCACAATAATGAGTTTGATTTTCGGCATTTTCACTCTTGTGAGCGTTCGACATTTTGCATCTTCGATACGGTGATATAAACACAAATAAACTATGGGAGTGATGGGTCTGAAGCTCCAGGCTCACACATGTGAAACAGGCCTGCTGTTTTATTTTCACTTTAGACTGAAATCATGCACTATTGAAACACTAAATAGGGCACTACATCCATATCCACTAGACATATAATCCAGCAATGGGCATAGGTGAGGCAGAGTATGGCTAAACTAACAAGCATAGAGAGAGTGTAAAACACTGACACAAGGAAACCAAGCAGCATATTTTTCACTAATTAGTTTATTAACCTTAGGGTCCTTGATTGTGGCATTCATGCATTACATATGTAAATATGGTAAGCAGTGTTATGCAAGGAAAATAACTGACATATGACTTTAATAGGAACATTAAAAGCACAATACAAAGAGAAGACAAGATGTGGCTGAAGTGTATGGTAATGCAGCAGTTCCTGTGTAACACTGGGGAAAACAATGGGAGAAAATTGTCTTGACAATCTTAAAATATTAAGTGCATTAACAATACACTATGTTTCCTGTGCATTTGTTAGAGAAAACTGATGATGATTAGACGTTCTTGAATATGTGTCCAAGGCCCTGGACGAGGGGAAATCTGTGCATACAGCCTACCTAGACTTAGCCAAGGCTTTTGACACTATCCCCCACTTAGGCATCATTGACAAACTCAGCCAAATAGGTATCAACCCTTATTTCATTAGATGGGTTGCTAACTGGCTCACTGATAGAACCCATATAGTCAAAATAGGGGAATCCACCTCCAACAAACCTGTAACCAGTGGTGCTCCACAGGTATCAGTCATAGGACCTCTACTGTCTGGAATCTCTTTCTCTGAAGTACAAGCAAAAACTAAATGTCTGTAGTTGACAACGTTTGCTGATGACTTCAAATTTGGAGCAGTCATAGAATCTCCAAATGATGTCAACATCCTACAAGAGGGTCTTACACAAACAAATGATTGGTGCCAAAGGCATGACCTTAAACTCAATGCAAAAAATGTACCATCATTCCTTTTGGTAAGAGCAATGTTCCTGCTAGCTACCACATCAATAGCAACACCCTAAGTTCTCACTCAGTGGTGGGAGACCTGGGCTCATAGGTTGATAGCAACCTTACTTTTGATCATCATGTCTCCAACGGTGGTAAGAAGGACATTCTATATTGCTCATCTCATAAGTAAGGGCATTGTCTCCTAAAAAAAGAAGCTATAATCTTCCTGTACTCTTCCCTCATCAGGCCAATAGTTGAGTACAATGCCCCTTTTGGCATGTACCTTTCCGAGCACTGCAACAATTGGAGAGGCCACAGAGGTTCCTCAAGACGAATCCAAGGTCTTCAGCATCTGTCCTATGTGGATCATTTGAAATCACTGTCACTTTATTCTGTTTCATACTGACTTCTCAGAGGTGATCTCTGCCTTGCATATAAGGCAATCTCTGACCTTACTTTATTAGAAATGCTGCATACCTGCAAGTCGAATGGTACACAAGTTACTCACTCTAAAGACCTTAACCTGGTATGTGACATTAATAGAACCTGTTGGAGGGAAAGATTGTCTCCTAGAGGTTACCATACCTTTAGAACAGATTCCCACTTTATGTCAAAGCACCTCAATGGCCCTCTTCAAATGCAATCGGGATGATTGGATAGTTAACCGTAAATTCAACCCAGGGGTTCCACTTGTCCCTCTCCTCGACAAATCAATAGGTGCTGTTCAGGAAAATAAGGGTATAACTTGGCTAGGCTTGTAAGGGCCCTAGGGCCATTAGCCTGGTAACTTCCTATGATCCTATACATTTTTTCATAAGTTACACAACACAGAATTATTTACTCACTACTGTAGACACATGATGGTCAAAGGCTTGATTACTTTAAGTGTGTGATTCCAATTCCCTGACTACTGGGTCAACTCTTAGGGGTGTGTTGTCAATATAGGTTCATAGGTATGTACTAGGCTAATGGCACTTGAAACTTTACAAGCCTAGCTCATAGGATTACCTTGGCATTGTGCTACCCAACCTTAGTTCCCAGTGCCTCTGTCAAGTAGAGCCACTGGAGTGATCCCCATGGTGAATTTTCTATTTCCCATCTACTCATCAAGATTTCTCTTGAAGAGGACCAGTGAGGTGCTCTGTTTGACATGTATGGGAAGTCTATTCCAAAGCACGGGCAGTCTCTGGGTTATGAACCTTTCCTCCACCAAATTCTGTTGATTGTGGTAATGAGGTTGAGGTCTCTGGAGCGTGTGGTGTGGAGGGATTGGGATTTCTTTAGATGCAGCATTTCTAACAGAGCTGAGCCAGACATGGCTTTATAAGTCAAGCAGATATTGCCTCTGTGTAAAAATGTTATGAAAGGAAAATGAATTTGAATAAGTCTTTTTCCGGTAACTGTTGGATTTCAAGATACCATTGTCTTTGTACAATAAAATGTCTAAATATTCACATTTCTCTTGTATTTTACTAGTGAATTTTCTTGACCTGGTCATTTCTAACATGGCTGACTATTGCTCTATAACAATAGTCAACTCCTCCCTGGTTAGATCTGACCACAAATTAATCACCTTGCAAATCGACAGCCCCCCCGCAAAGGTAACTACCATGAAAATCTTCTCCGCTAAGTTTGGGCTCCTAAGAACAGAGGTGGCTAACTTCACTGTACCCATGCAAATGGAGAATAGTTGCATGACCACCGAATCATACACCAGTGCATGGATCTCACTATACCCAATAGAACCAAGACACTCTTCTCCAAAAAAGGAAGCAAATATGATGGTCCCCTGCCATAAACAAACTCTGCAACAAGAGGAGGAAACTGATATGGAATAAGGTGAAGCCCCTGGAATAAATGAACACATCTCTATATCCAGTATTTTAAAACAAAAATCACATTTGGTTTAAATGTCGGCAGACTTTTTCATATCTTATACTCCATGTATTTTTACATCCCAGGTATTTTCATAATGTACACGTTATGTTTTTATGTAGTTTATTAACTTTTGAATTATTTAAATTATTTAGGGGGTTATTAATTCAACATTGTTTATGTACTGTTAAATGATGTGGGTGTTTTTAGAGTATATAGGTGTTTCTTTAACACATTAATTTATGTAAACAATTAATTTTAGCATTTGAGTGATGAATTGTTAACGGTCACTAGGGAGTGTGTTTACTAATTGGATTCCTATAAAGACAAGGGAATACAGAATGTTTATTCCACTCTGATGATGCCCAGGAAAGTGAGTGGGTGAAAGCGCTAAGTGAATTTTAATGAATTTTATTTTTTCCTTATCCATTAAACGGTCAACTATTTGATTCTGGTTGGTTTTATTTGTTTTACCAGTTTTACTAAGTGTTTAGTTCAAGGATGTTACTACCTGTAGTGGGGGTAAAAACAAGCTGGTCCAGGGCATTCAAATTAATGAATTCCAGGAAATGTTGGGCAAGTGTATTGGTACATGAGTAGTTTTTCCAGTTAATGGAGGGGTAGTTGAAGTTGCCTAGTATGAGTGTGTCAGGTTGGACCTTAATATTCGCCAGGTTGCTTAGGAATGTGGAGTGAGTGTCTTGGGACATGATTATGGACCTATAACAGGCTACAACCTGAACTGCTGTCTTATCCAATGTTAGTTTCACCTGAAGTATCTCTGATGCATTATGTTGGGCTACCAGTCTGGAGGTGTGCGCATCCTTTATGAATATGGAAACACCCTAGGTGGATGACTTCCTGATGGCTACTATTATCCATTTCTTGGCATTTAGTTTTGGTCCATGGCTTTGATACCAGTTATTTGTCTGTGTCAGCCCTTCCTGGAGAACATTTGTGTTAGTGGGGGAGTCAATGACAGCTCCTAATTTGCAATCATCTATAACTTTAGTCAGCCAGAGGCCACTGACATTGCCCTTGACTTCAGAGAAGTAAATGGCAAAAGGGAGCTGCCCCAGGACCGATCCCTGAAGGACTGCATTTGTGACTAGCACCTCTGTAGAAATAAACTCCCCAATGGTCCTGTCTTTCAGCCAGCTGGATATCCACTGGGGGACATAACAGTTTGTACCCAACTCTTGAGTTTGGCAATAATGCCCAAGTGGGGTATTGTCTCAAATGCATTGGTCAGGTGAAGGTAGGTAATATGAAACATTTTATGGTGACCTTCTCAAAGAAGTCAACTAAGATGATTATGCATGACCTGCCCTTGATGGGTCCAGTGTCTAGAGGTTTCATATGTCATTACTGATTACTTCCATGATAATTCATTCCATGGCTTTGCATAAGAGACTAGAGAAAGTTGTGGGTCTATAGTTTCTGAGGTCTATAAATAGCCTAAATTTGTGCAGAATGATGGCTGTGAAATTTGGACATTCTCATTCTATAAAAATATGTATGGTTGAGAGGTATAGGCTTGCTGCCCTTTTGAACAATTTTAATTCTAGTATCACGATCCAAATGCAGGCAGCCACAACCAGAGACGGGGATCCTCGCAAATCAAAGAATAAACGTCAAGCAGTAAACAGCGTACACCCCTGATGGCAATAAAACGTGAATGTAATCCAGTCAATAAAGGCTTCGCTCTTATTGTAAAAATAGAACCATTTATTTAGTAACGTGCGTGGAGTAAAGTAAGGCTTTCTCAAACTCTTATAACAGTTAAAAACAGCTTGAAATCCTTTATAAAACATTCAATGTGTATTCATTGGTTAAAATGCATCACTTGACGAAAATTCAAAATAACCATTCAAGTTTAAAGTGGTCATTCATAAATAATCTACTATCCATACTAAGCATAAAATCTATCAATTGTACATAAATCTAAAACGTATATTAATATATATAAAAAACTTCATGTAAATTGGAATAAATATATTATAAAATATCAGTCTGCTTTCATATACTTAGAATGAATAAAATTTGTCAATATGCAGATCAGACAACAGTGGATATAGTCACAATGAATCATAAGCACTTTATATAAGGTCGTGAGAACTCACTCACATAACTTTTAAGCTTAATAGTGGTATATATGGCTTATGCCAAATAGATTTAGATATCACCACAATATTTAAAGTTTTCTGTGTGTGATACATATAGGCATCTGTGTTACAACATTCTAAAACAGAACGTCACTCTTCTAAGAGAGGACTTATCTAACACATAAAGTTAATAATAATTCATATGATATGTACCAGGTGGATTTAGATGGTAACCATCATTCAAAACCTCCTGTATGAATACATAAAGGCGTATTTCCATCTAACCTATAACGTCTTGCCCTTTATAACGTTATAGGTTAGATGGAAATACGCCTTTATGTATTCATACAGGAGGTTTTGAATGATGGTTACCATCTAAATCCACCTGGTACATATCATATGAATTATTATTAACTTTATGTGTTAGATAAGTCCTCTCTTAGAAGAGTGACGTTCTGTTTTTTAGAATGTTGTAAGGTAGATTGACAGATGCCTATGTACGATCACACAGAAAACTTTAAATATTGTGGTGATATCTAAATCTATTTGGCATAAGCCATTAAAAGTTATGTGAGTGAGTTCTCACGACCTTATATAAAGTGCTTATGATTCATTGTGACTATATCCACTGTTGTCTGATCTGCATATTGACAAATTTTATTCATTCTAAGTATATGAAAGCAGACTGATATTTTATAATATATTTATTCCAATTTACATGAAGTTTTTTATATATATTAATATACGTTTTAGATTTATGTACAATTGATAGATTTTATGCTTAGTATGGATAGTAGATTATTTATGAATGACCACTTTAAACTTGAATGGTTATTTTGAATTTTCGTCAAGTGATGCATTTTAACCAATGAATACACATTGAATGTTTTATAAAGGATTTCAAGCTGTTTTTAACTGTTATAAGAGTTTGAGAAAGCCTTATGGCTTACTGGCTACTAAATAAATGGTTCTATTTTTACAATAAGAGCGAGAAGCCTTTATTGACTGGATTACATTCACGTTTTATTGCCATCAGGGGTGTACGCTGTTTACTGCTTGAATTTTAATTCTAGCCAATTTCCCTATGTGAGAATCAAACCCTGCATCTCTTTTCTGTGAGTCTGTGAGGTAAACACCTTAACCATTACACCAACCCAAAGGGTGTATCATTATCAAGGAGTCAGTTTTGTTGAAGAGCAATTGTGCTGTATATTAACAAATTGGTTAATGAGCAGAATAACATTGAGAGAGAAAATACCAGAAGACATCTGTGCCAAAAAAAGTTATCAAAAGGAAAGGAATAGAAAGATGGCAATATTTAGTTCCAGATTTACAGACTAGCATAGTAAGGAGAAAAAATAGAACATTAGTTATAAAACAAATGCAGGTGATAAAAAATTTCCTACAATATTCAGCCACCAAAAAAAAAAAAAAAAAAATCTTCCCATAGCAGGGACTGGGAAGTTTTTCTACTCCCATGAAGGAGTCAGTTTGTAGAAGAGTGATTGTCCTGTACTGCAACAAATCAATGTATGAGCAGAATAAAAAAAGATAGAAAATATAATGCTACAAGATGTCTGTGCCTCAGAAAAAAATGTTATGTACTCACCCTAACGTTCCATGTGTGTTGTCCATTTCACCTTCATTCTTTACTGGTTGGGTTCAGAACCGATTCTCGCCTATTCAATGGATGCCAACATCTTGAGTGAAATTATATATAAAAATTGGGCCCTCATTAAAGATGATGCATCCATTAGAATGAAGGTGGATGATAAACCTGAGCTCATCTTTAGAAGAGGTTCTAATTTAAAGTCCATTTTGGAGACTAATATTAAAAAATTGCCGAATATTTTGGGCATGTTAAATGCGGTAGGTGTCACTATTGTAAATATATTAAAGTGACAAAGAATTATGTACTTCATAATATTTGTTATGAAATTAGAGGCAAGTTTAATTGTGACTCTAGAGGTGTTGTCTATCTTGCTTTGTGCCAATGCTGTTCTGCCTTCTATGTCGGAAAAACAGGGAGGCACTTTAAACAACAAGTTTATGAACACATTTATAATATGGGTAAATTAAATATGAATAACGCCTTAGCTAGACATATTGGTTCACACCCTAGTCATTCTTTTTTATTTCTTATTATTTATCAGGTTTGTGAAGATATCAGGGAGGACCATGGGCATTAAAACCGGAAAAAAAAGAGCTGCTCTGGCAGCTAAGACTGAATGCACATATCCACCCTGGTCTTAATGGTGGCTTCTCTATTAAATGTATTTTTATAAACACAAATGTGTTTTGTTTTATGATTTTTTATGTGGAATTTAATGGGGGCTGCTTTACATTTTTGTCTTACTATACCTTTAACTTAATTGGAGGGGTGGTGGATGTTTAATGTTATGTAATTTTAATTCTTCTATTTAAGGTTGATTCATGGTTAATGTTTTGTCTGATGAAGTTCATTGATGCTAGTGAATGAAAGCGCTAACATTAAATTGTGTTTTGGAGTCTTGGAGTCTTGCTCCTTGCCTTTTTGCCTTTATCGGCCTAATACAAAGCTCGAGGTCTTCCACTAGCTTGTGGCTAAACTCTATCCCATGATGCTCTTGGAGAATTTCCCAGATCTTTTTGCAGATAAAGCTAATTAAAGGTCACTGAATACATGATAGAGCAACGAAAAATGTCAAGGACATTAATAGTTAATTTTCACCAGCTCGGTCCTCTAGGAGCAAAAGGCTGGGGGCAGGAGTGTTAGATGTAAGAATGAAGGTTAGATGGACAACACACATGGAACGTTATGGTGAGTACATAGCTTCTTTATGTGATGTTGTCCTATCTCGCCTTCATTCTTTACTGGTTGGACAGTGTTCCTAGCACTGTCTTTCTTGGGCAGCCCAAGGGAGAATATTCTTCAGAACAGTGTACCCAAAGGAGGCCCTGTTTCTGGAGGCCAAATCTACTTTGTAATGAGTAATAAAGGTATGAGGCCTTGCCCATGTTGCAGCAGCACAAATGGTGTCAATAGATAATCTCGCTCTAAAGGCAGAAGAGGTTGCAGTGTCCCTTGTAGAATGACCTTTCACTTTATGAGAAAGTTCTTTTCTTTTTTGATTGGTAAATAAAGGTAATACAATCTGATAGCTAGTTTTAAAGTGTGAATTTTGAGACAGGAACACCCTTTTTTGAGTCTGAAAAGGATACAAATAACTGGTCTGATTTTCTGAAATCTCTTGTTCTATGTAAGTAGAAACATAGTTACCTATGTACATCCAGTGCCATAATTAGGGAAAAAACAGGTAATTCTATGGACTGATTCATATTAAATTCTGAATATACTTTGGATAAAAAGGATGGGTTAGTTTGTAGGGATACTCTATCATTGTAGAAAAGCATGTAGGGGGGCATTATTGACAGTGCTTGCAGCTCGGAGACTCTTCCTGCAGAGGTAACAGCTATCAAGAGAATTGTTTTCCAAGTAAGATACTTAAGGTTGCAGGATGATGCCGGCATGAAAGGGGGAAGGATCAATCATGAAAAAACAAAGTTTAGGAGGAAGGATCAAACATGAAAAAACAAAGTTTAAGTCCCATGGTGGTGGAGAGACTTTAATTGGTGGTCTTAATAAAAGAATACCTTTCAAAAAGGCTTTGCAAAGTCTGCGGGACATGACGTTATGGCCTGATTCTCCCAAAATGAAAATTAGATATGGTAGCCATCTGGACCCAAATAGTAGCTGCAGCTGCCCCTTCATTAAACAGTTTTATCAGGAATTCAAGAATAAAAGCTACTGGGGCAGAGAAGGGATCAATGTGATTATTCAGGGCCCAAAATGAGAATCTTTTCCATTTGCTTTTATACAACTTTCGTGTCAAAGATTTATGGGACAAGATCAAAATAGGCTTTACTGACATAGAAAGGTTAGGGAGCCTGGCTATGGTTGGATTCGAAGAAGCCAAGATGTCATCTTGAGGGTTTGGATGGAGGGGTGGAGTGTCCCTGATGCATGGGTCAGGAGGTCCAAAACTGGGTCCAGAATCCATGGCTCCTCCTAGTGATAACACCACAGGAAGGGAAACCAGATTTGATGAGGTCAGTATGCGGCGACAAGTATTAAGTTCCTTCCCACGTGACTGGCTTTCTGAAGAACCTTTGGAATTAAGGGAAAAGGAGGAAAGGCATAAAGAAGACCCGAGGGTCAATCGTGAACAAATGCATCCTTTGGTGGCTCCCCTGGTGGTGGGATCAAGGCAAAGTAGCTGCTGCATTTGGTATTCATGGACATTGCAAAAAAGTCAAAGCAAGGCTGGCCACACTTGCAGAAAATCTCTTCCACCACTTCCTGTTTTACTTTCTTACTGATTTGTTTAATTTGTTGAGATCCAAGATGGGTCTCCAGTCCCCTGTTTTCTTTGTAACTAAAAAGAATCTTGAGTAAGTTCTGGATCCTATTTGGTCTGTGGGGAGTACTTGGATGACTCTTGTTTAGCAACTTTTGTATTTCTAGAGTTGCCTGATCCCTTTGACTTTGGTGGAACATCTGGGATATTTTTTGTGTTTGGGGCTGGGAAGGAAAAGGGTCTGCAGTAACCTCAATACGATACTTTGTACCCATTTGTCTTTTGTTAACGATGGCCAGTTTTTTGGGTACAAGGATAAGTGGCCCCATGCTGTCTCCAGAGATGGACAAGCAGGCCTCTTTTCAGGAGCACTGAAAGGGCTTACCAAGGAAGGATTCCCTGTCACCCTGATTTTGCGGTCCCCCTCTGCCACGTGGTTGGTGTCCTCCTTTGGAACTTTCCCATCTGCCCCTGGGAGAAAAATCACCATGTTTGTCCTGGAAAGCTCTCTGGGATTTTCAAAGCCACATTTTGCCCCCCTTCTGACCTTTTGGGTAAGGTCTGATAGGTAGGAAAAAACAGACTCCAATGGCAGAAAGAGTCCTTCTTTTTCACACCTGGTTATTGCGTCTTTGACATTAGGCCTGAACATAGATGAGCCATCGAAAGGGGTGTTACAAAGGAAGATTTAAAAGGTTCTGCAATGTCACACAAGCGCATTCCAGGATTGTCTCTTTAGGGAAATTCCTGAATCCGCTGCCCTGCTCACTCCATCTGCTGCATAGGAAACGAGCTTCATGGATGAGATGACCACTGATGTTAAGCTGGAGAGCTGAGAGGAAACCTTGTCTGATACCCTTGCAGCTACTAGACCTTGGAGGGTATCACCTACTTCTGTCAGATCTCTCTGAAGCCTAGTAAAGTGAGTCAGATAATTTAGTGAACTGAGTGCAAAAGTTGCTGAAGAGAACATATGCTTTCCATATCTGTCAATCATACAAGACTCTTTGTACAGTGGATGGATAGAAGAGAAAGTCTCTGAAAGTTCCTTTTTGGTGGCTGCTGCCACCACCAGAATAGCATCTACTGGGACACCCTTGGTAAGAAAAGCCTTCTCTGAAGGTGCAGTAATTAATTTGTTTGGCCTCCAAGGAACAGGTTTCACTGAATCTAGGGATTCCCACGCCTTTTGACTAACTAATTCCATTAGTTCAAAGGACGGAGACATCTAAGTGGTGGAAGGGTGAAACCCAAAAGCCTTCAGGTATACAGACTCTTCAGAAGGGTTGATGGGTTTCCAGCCATCTCTCTGTTCAAGTATTTCCAGAATATCTGTGAAGAAGACATCCTCAGAGGGCAACCGTGGAGACCCTTCTGACTCATCAAGGTTTGTATCTGATGTGATGGACTCCTCTGGGGAGTCTGAATGCTTCCTCTTGGATAGTCTCTTCTGAGGGGCATCTTCAGAAGAGTATTCTGGAGATGTTTAGGAAGAGAGGGGGTTCAACCAATGAGACATCTTGAGGCTTAGGATCTCCACATCTCTGTGGTTGCAGTGGTGCTGAGACACAGACTGGTGCCTTTGGGGAAAGAATGCCCAGAGCTGAGAGTCTGTGGAGACAGCACTCTCCTCATTACCTTGAAAGCCCCCCGCCCCTGGTCCAAGGAAACTCCCAGCTTCGAAGAACCGGAGAGAATCCCCAAAACCAAGGGGGTCAGCTCCAAGGTCTTGGTAGGAGCTCAACTCACCCGAGCCAATGCTTCGAGAGGCAAGTTCAGATTAGACAGCGGTTTGATCCATCTGTCATCCCCGGACCCAACTGGAGACTGTCAGCTCCTAGACTTCTCGAGTTTGGATGGAACCAAGGATGTTGGAGCTGTAGTTGGAACCAAAGATCCTGAGATAGATCTCGGCTCCAATGGTTTCACTAGGATCAGTTCTGGACATTCTGGCTCTGAAGTCCGAGACTGGATTAGAGGAGGAATCAATGGTAACAGGATAGGTTTGGTCAGTTCAGAAGTCATTCTGGTGAGATCAGACAAGAGTTTGGCAAGTGCCAATGTTCTAAAAAGTCTCTGCCCCATGTGATCCACATCATTGGACACAATCTGCCAGTAAAAATACATTCTACACATCAGAGGATAAAATGGAATAAAGTGCATGCCTCTACTGACATTCCAACATTGATAACAAAACTTGTAGTCCAACTAATATTTTAGCCCTTATCAAAAAGCAGTTATTTTTCTCCAAGCTTACAAGTCTTTCCTAGATACTAAAGTAATGATAAAATCTAGTCTTTTGCATCTCATATTTTTGCAATATGTCTCTAATGCCTTACCACTTTTGTTGTACCAACAGCAAGCAGTCTTTTGTGGCTTGCATTTTAATCTGTCCCATGTGAAAATTCAACCAGTTGTCCACTTTCTCCAAAAAAATAATCAAAAACTCTTGTCATTTTGATCTCTGGTACCACTCTAATTTTAATATTTTCCTCAAACCTCCATCCATGCAACCAACTTGTCACTACTTCAGTTTTTCTATGTCAGTTAATACATAGGTATACTTTTCTGTTAAGCTTTGATACTCATTTTATAACTTCTCAGTAGAAACCGCATGGCTTTTCATGTCACTCATAATTACTGCTTCTCTCTCTTGGCTTCATTTGTGGAACAACCAAGTTGTGCACTCACTTTATTAATCCTGCTTCTAGAGAGTTCTGTTAATTTGATCCAATGAACATGAGAAGCTGATTTGTACAGGAACTGCTTGTGGTGACCTTCCACCAACTCGATTACATTGTCATCATTTGCCTTATCATCTGCGTCCATAGTAAGCAACCTCAGTACGTTTCTGTGTACATATATATATATATATATATATATATATATATATTTTTTTTTTTTTGCTAGATATAGTCATAGTATAGACACTGTCTTCACATCTATAAGCAAAAAAAATATATCAATTACTTTCAATTTAACACATTTCCCATAATAATCCTAAACTTACAGGATGGAGAAGCTGTCTTTTCACTACTGTGCAAGTCAAGTTGCCTCCATCTTTCAAAATTTCATTTTTAATAGCAGATTTTTTTAGTTAATTAGTATGTTTGTCAAACAGGATAGTCTGGCTGGACTAGTTAATTAGTATGTTTGTCAAACAGGATAGTCTGGCTGGACTAAGATACCCTTTTCAGGGAAGAAAAGGACAAGAATATTATGTTAAAATAAAAAGAAACAAATGGCATTATACAGTAATACAAAACATATATCTAAAGCACAAAATTGAAAATAAGAAACAATGGTAACCATATACAATAAAAAACAAAAGTTCACCTGAACAATAAAACTAAAACTTGTGACAGTCTACATGTGTTATCATTTACAAATAAACAGTAGCAACAAAGCAAAATGATTTACATACAGAATTTAAATCAAAAAGTGAAAAGAAAATAGGGAAGGGAAAGAAGGTGTTCAGAGGGCCTATAAGGAAAAAACAGGGCAAACAGCATCAGCAAAGAAGCAGAATGTAATATGTAGTTACAAGTACAGGGTAACAAAGAAAGGTGAAAACATTATAGGAAAGGGTATATATACATAGATACACACACACACACACACACACACACACACACACATAAGAGGTGGCTATGTGTATATCAGCAGATCAAAATGCGTGGTAATCTGTGTGAGTAGGCATTTTAAAGGTTTGATACTGTCATGTGGTAAATGTATTAAGATTATGTTGTTTTACGCTGTGTTCTAATTTCATCAGATATGCAGTGCCACAGTCTTGCACTGTTTGGAGAAAATGATTCACCTTACAGGTAATAGGATTTTACAATAATTAGTTGTATTTGTTTGGATCTAAGTGACATTGGAGGATTATACAAGTGCACTAAAGGCTGGGTGGCAGGTCGCTGTTAAGGTTAATAATGTACTTCATGTATTGTCTTCATTTCTGACAACGTTATGACATTTTGTAATTCAAACCATTTTATTTTATAGTGCATCATTATGGAGATCCTTGACTGGGGAATTTGCTGTTCATTTTTTAAAAGCCTTTATTGAATTATCACTTTTGATATAGGCAAACTTACATTTCCATAAAGGTATTCAAACCATATTAGCAACTTCACATTTACAAACATTATACATCACATATATTGCTATATCATGGAATCAAAGCAAAATTACATAAACTGTTAAATTCCTGACTTCTCTTATACCGTGCTCCTCCTCTAAAACATCTGTATGAATTGTTCCCACAAGTTCCATTTTTTCCCTATGTAATTTACTCCTACCCTTTTCTAAGGATCCAACTTCCTGTTCTTTTATCTCTGTTAAACTACTCACTACTTCAGTATAGCTGGTTTCGGTTTTGATTTCTATTTCCTAGTAATTGCTTATTTTATCAGCCATCAGAATTAAACTTAAAGCCTTACTATGTCTAGTCAATTCTAATCCTATATCCCAGCACAAAAAAATAATTTCCTTAGTTACACTCATCTGCTTGCCCAGTATTCTTGACAGAGTACTCTGTAAAGAATTTTTACAGTCTGCTAACTCATTACACACTCAAAGCACATCCTCCCTGGTATATCTTTCTTCCCCATTACACATCCAACATTTGCGATTAACCCAAGGAAAAAAATGTAGTCTGCTCTGCATATAAAAGTGTCAAAGGAAAAACAACTTCAAAAAGATCAATACACGGCAGGTTCAGGTTAAGGCACTTTAATCTTGCAGCAAGGAGACAAAAACGTGCTAATACAGAGTTTGTCTAACTAGAATCAGGAAGTGAAGCCATTCTTATAAATTTCTTACAAGACATTGCCTATTAAGCTGACGTAACAAATCACAAGTTCTCACAATATTATTTCATAGCAGTTGTTTGTCCATGATTTTCTGCTGGTACTATCAAATTTATGAAAAAACTTCCTAAGAAAAACAACGTGGCCTTGATGACCACCGGTTAGATACAACTTCTCACTATGCGATATTACCATTCAAGGTACTATGGCTAATTTGAGTACAAAGCAAGTACAGATTATAGTTCATTTCTTTAAGCAGTCTTTGTTCAACTGTATCTATCTTTTTCTGCAGCTGTGCATGTTCTCATAACACTGACAGAGCTGATTGTTCAAGTTCAATAACCTTGTGGTCCTGCAGAGTGGTGCTAGCAGCAGAGAGGCTAAAAGAGCGACTGCTAACTTCATAAAAGTGTTTGTTTTCCTGCTACTACCTGGGCGACTGTCCGATCTAGCTAAACTGCAAGTATTTCTGCTTCTTGAACTGTTTTAAACTGTTTAAAGTTGTTTTTGCACCTACACTTTTAAAGTTTGTCATGTTTGTTGCTTTTACCTGTTGAGGCTACACACTCAAGTGTGCTAGCCTGTGTTACATATTTATTGCATTTTCCTGCTGTTTGTTGCAAAAAAAAAAAAAAAAAAAAAATGATCCTTGTTTCCCATCTTTCCTGACCTAGAGTAGTCCAAATACAGGCTTTGCTGTATTCTGGACTTTTGGAAAGTTCCTGTGTTGCCCATTTCCTTTCTTGGATAAAGGGAGGCTTCTTTGTTCACCAGTGGCAGTGGGGAGCTTGGAGCAGCCTATCTATCCCTGGAGGAGTGTTCCCAGCACAAGAATCTGGTAGTCTATTGGCCGTTTTGGGCCAATTTCTAGCTCTTTCAAATCCCCCTGTATAAAACCCGCTTTAGCACGGCTTTGCGCGATTTTGCACATAGCGCAGCATTGGGCAGCACCACTTAATTGGGTTTAAACCATTCTCGGCTCCACAAAGTCTGCTCTTCACTTTTTCCCTTAGAACTGATCTAGTTCTCATAATAGACACCCTATTCCCACTCTAAAGCCTGGCACTTGCTCACTAAAGCAATTATATAAGTCAGCACTAAAAAATTAAAAGCACTACACCCTCACAAACTCGCCTTGAGTACTTTGTTCCCCATTGGCCCTTTTTTTCAATTAAAAAGGAATTCCCAACACTATTCTAGCATGTCCAAAGGTCAGTTGTCAATCTCCTCTCCGGTCCAGCTGGTGAATCTGGGAATCTTGAGGCAATGTTACAACTGCCTCATTAACACAGACAACTCTCTCCTTCTCCCAACAAATTCCAACACATGTGAGAGATGCAACCATATAGCCAAACTGGAGGCTAAGCTCTCTCAACTCAGTACTGGCATAACCAGTCAGGAGGAGAAGGAAACCACACTCATTACAATTCCAGTCTCACATAGACCTACCACGACAGCAAACCAAACACATAAACACACAAAAACATACTCAGAGGCTCTAAATAAAAATCTGCCTAAGCAGAGACCTCAAAAGCAGACACCCAAGCAACCACTACCCCAAAACAAAACACGTGCAACACATAGCTCACAAAGCCAGTGTGCCGAACAGCAACAGCCCTTAAGGCTAAACAACACACCTGATACACTTGTAATAGGTGACTCTATCGTCAGGCACACTGACGCCCCGCTCACCAGGCTGAACAAGGAGAAGGTCACGGTGAGCTGCCTGTCGGGCGCTAGGATCCGCCACATAACACAAGCACTCAGGTCACTCCAAGGCAAGTACAAATATGACTCAGTCATTGTACATGCTGGTGTGAAGGACCTGAGACGTACCTCCCTGGACTACATGAAAAGAGACATAGAGGAGCTCTCTGAGCATGTAGCTCAGGCCGGTATGACCCTGACCTTGAGTAGCATCTTACCCTCACCAAGAATGATGCCACAATATGAAGACAAGATGATCAATTTCAACAATTGGCTTAAGTATTGGTGTCATTCAAAGGGGATCCGATGCCTGTCTGCCTGGGATGACATGCTTGACAAGCCACGATGCTTCGCTAGGGATGGCTTGCACCTGTCACCCCTGGGCTTTTGGATATTGGCAAAGGCTCTTGCCACCCCCATAGTGCCTTTTCTAGGCAAGGCTCAAAAGACAAACCCACCTCCATAGGTATCACAAGGGATAAGAAACTAAGAGTAATGCTACTCAACGCCAGAAGTCTAAACAGTGGTGGCTGGTGACTTCAAATCACAGGGGGGCTGCAGGAGACAGCTGAATGGGTGGGGTCAAGGGGAAGGGGTGTGGCCAACCAGAAATGGGAGGAGCTATGCACAAAACCACAAAAAACTAACTTTAATTAAATACGCTGCCCTGGGTGGCAAACCATCATTATGAAAGTCCAATCAAGACAAAAATAAGTGTAGAAGAATAAAAACATTTCAATGCATTGGCTGCATGACAGCTTACTTAATATCTAGATGGAAACAAAAGGTTGTGAGGCATGAAAAAATAAATTACTTTTTAAATACATTACTGGAATGCCAGTCAAAATCAAGTATAAGAAAAACCAGAAGCACTCAACTCAAACCACTTCTCCTTGCACTGCAGTTCTAATTATAATATATTCAGCTTTATTAAAGTACCAAGTAACATGCTGAAAGTAGAAATCTATGTGATGCCCCACTTGTAAAAATGTTTCTTATCCAAAAAGACCTGCTGCCTGACAACTTGTTTCATGGGGAAAACATGATAAAAGTAAAAAATGAAAAGCAAACAAGAAACAAGCTCAAGATACATTGCTTAAAGGATTACTGTACAGGTTATGGACCACACATGATTGGCATTCTGTTTAGTTTACGGGTAAAGTCTGTACAGATGACTGGAAATCTCAAACAAGTGTAATGAGCTTTTTAAAATAATGGAATCCTGTCCTTTAATACCCAAGGCTTATACATTATCTAGTCAAGTATTCTCTGCATGGCAACAACAGAAAGGCTTTCAATGTTGGCAATTCTTTAACAGTATGCTCATTAAAGCTTACTTGCATCTTACGATCTCAGACAAGCTTACCTTATGGTCATTAAAGCATTGTTACTTAAACACAGAGCAACAGGCACTTTGAGTAATAAGCATAAATCTGAGTAATAAGCATAAAATCAACAGTACAAACATATGACAGAAACCAGACCATTCTGCAAAATCAAGGACAGATGAAAAGCCACTGTAGTACTTATGCAGTGTGTCCTCCCCATCCAAGGTAGATACAACTACTCCTTGCCTTGCTTGGACACATCCAGAGTCACTACATGGGGGAGTGGGGTGCAACAAGCATGTCACAATTTCAAATCTCTCTGGCTGACTGTGATGGCCCTGACACATTTGTCATACCTCTCAACCTCAAGAGCAAGAAATCTGGACAAAGCCATACACAGAAGTGGGACAAAGGCCCAAAAATAAGGACAATTTTTAAATATTGCTCTAATAAACTTAGAAAGATAATAGAATAGGTCTTGCATTAGTATGAATTTTCTGAAGGGTATAAAATCTGAAACTCAAATGTCTGTCATTTTCTAACTTCAGTCTTTAGTGATTTGTCACTAATTTGCCAAAAACACAATTTTATGAAAAATGGACCAAAATGTGATGCAAAATATAAAATAGACACACAATACAGCTGCTACCTGTCAAAGAAGGGACACTTTAATATTAGTACTGCTACCTTGAGCAGCTGACAAAATAAAAGAATCTACATGCATTTCAAGTAATCTATAACTTTGATTATTACAGTTATTTCTTAATTGTAAACCCTCCATGTTTTCTTCCAAAATTGCTATTTTATGGAGGGATTATTAGGCGGAAGAGCAACATTTTGAGCCAAAAATTGGGGACAGTTGAGAGGTTGGCTATGCCTAATTCTATAAAGCAATTTATTTGCATGTACCTCTCAACCTGTTAATGCAGTAAATCTGAACAAGGCCAAATATATTGGGGCACATATAAACAGTACTAAAATTGCTCTTGTATAAATTGAGACAGTTGATAGAACAGCTCTTACTTTAACATGCATTTTTCTGAAGGTTATGACGTCTGAAACTTATTATTTAGTGACTTAATTCCTAAATGATTTGCCAGAAAACTACAAATTTTATGAAGAACAAACCAAAATAAGAAGCAAAAATCTATTCATTCTTTGAAAATCTGGACAGTTGGGAGGTATAGTTCAGCTGGGCCTGTCTGAGTTTGCTGCCCTTCCCCCCTGACAAAATAATGGTTGAATGGAGCCTCTGCAGCCATTCCAATGAACCATTACTTGGCTATTTCACTCCATTTACCATAAACACTAATGTGCATACTGCTTTACTTCTATGATGAGTTGGACTTCATTTGAAAGTTTTATTTTGTATTTTACAGCACAAATGCTAAGTCATCTGTTAAACAAAGCAATGCAGTCTCACAATGAAAACTTAGCATTAAAACTTCTCTGCCCTTGAAACTCACATTCATTGAAACAGCATTGAAACCCACATTCAAATAAAATACATTTTGCCAGTGGCAGATAAAGATTAATTTTGGGCTGTTTTCAAATCATAGGCCCTTGCATATGAAACATACATGTGCTCTTTGATACACCTTCCTCATTGTACTAAAATTATATTCCTTGTACAATACAGTACACTTGTTAGAGGGTGTTTTAAATTTGTTTTGAACATTTTTCCAGTAAGCAATGAAACAAACCATATGCACCCATAATGGCAAAACTGCCCAGTTGAGAACATTTATCATAAAAAAGTCTACTCAGACTTCCACAATCCACCATTATTAGTAAATATACACAATTCTACAGTCCACTATTATTAGTAAATATGCACAATTCCACAGTCCACCATTATTAGTAAATATGCACAATTCTACAGTCCACCATTATCAGTAAATATGCACAATTCTACAGTCCACCTTTATCAGTAAATATGCACAATTCTACAGTCCATTTTCAGTAAATATGCACAATCTCTGAAGTAAGTCATCTAAATAATTCCACATTAAAGAAATCTGTAACTAATGAAGCAGTTGCTGCTAGCAATCACCTTTATATTTCATGGTTTCATCGAAACATAAAGTGTCTGTTGCCCCTCAGGAATAAATTGCCTATATTACATTAAAAAATGATAAGCTAGTAATAATATTGCAAGAGGAAATGGATGGCAAACTGATAACAGACTCATAGTTAGTATCTTCACCAAGGAGAACATTCTCAGTACGGCAGCATCCACCCCTTGTGGGAGTAGAACCCACAGCCTTCTGCATCAAAAGCAAGTACACAACCTGTTGTGCTATAGTATTAACTAGGCAAAGCACTAAACTTCTATTCCCCTGCAGCTCTCAGCTCCTTGTAAAATCTACTCAATACTCAACTGCATCTCAACTTCGCAGCTCAAGAAAACTGGAAAAAGCCAAAATGTATTGGGGGGGGGGTCAAAAGCCCAAAAACCAGGGACATATTAAACATTGCTTGTATAATCTTGGAAAGTTGCTAGAATAAAATGATGTGTTGCCACCATACATTTTACTGCCAAGGTCCCTGAGCAAAAAACAGTCAGAGTAACATACCACTACGCCACATCAGCTGCTTTGTAAAAGAGAGGAAGACTGAAACTTAAATGGCTATCATTTAGTGAATTCAGTTCTCACCATAGCTGTCAACCTCTTAGTACAAAACACCTGGACAAACCCAGTAATGAGGGAATACAGCCCTCAAACATATTCATTGAATTCAGTTCTTGCCATAGCTGTCAACCTTAGCACAAAAACCTGGACGAAGCCAATAATGGGGGAATACAGTCACAAAAATAGGGACAAATTTAAAATATTCATCTTATAAACTTAGAAAATTGCTAGAAAAAGAGGTTGTGCTACTATGTATTCTGAAGAACATGAAGTTTGAAATTCAAATGCCGGTCAATTTTACTGTTGACAGAACAAAAACAATTTTCAGCAGAGACCCAGGGATTAATACTGCAGACATGTCTTTGTAAAATGACAGGGCACCAGAGCAAATCTGCACAAACACAGGGAGGAGATGCAGACTCCACACAGAAGGCACCCCAACCAAGAATCAAACCAGAAAACCTATAGCTGTGAGGCAACAATACTACCACTGCACCATCAAATATGCAAGGAATTAAACATTCAGAAACCTGAAGTCTGAAATTCAAATGCCTGTTAATTTTACTGCTGACAGAACAAAAACAATTTTCAGCAGAGATGCAGGGATTAATACTGCAGACACGTCTTTGTAAAATGGCAGGGTACCAGAGCAAATCCACACAAACACTGGGAGGAGATGCAGACTCCACACAGAAGCCACCCCAACCAAGAATCAAACCAGAAAACCTATAGCTGTGAGGCAACAATACTACCACTGCACCATCAAATATGCAAGGAATTAAACATTCAGAAACCTGAAGTCTGAAATTCAAAAGCCTGTCAATTTTATTTAACATTTTTTAATCAGGACAGTCTGACTTGGAACAAAAAAACAATTTTCAGCAGAGGCCCAGGAAGAAATAATGCAGACATGTCTTTGTAACATGGGAGGACACAAAAGCAAACCCACACAAACACATGGAGAAGATACAGACCCCACAAAGAAGGAACCCTAGCCAAGAATCAAACCCGAAAACCTGCAGCTGTGAGGCAACAATGCTACCAGTGCACCATCAAATAAAAACAAACCCATACAAACACAGGGAGAATATAACAGACCCCACAAAGAAGGAACCCCAGCCAAGAATCAAACCTGAGAACCTGGAGCTGTGAGGCAACAATGCTACCAGTGCAACATCAAATAAAAGCAAACCCACACAAACACAGGGAGAAGATAACAGAGCCCACAAAGAAGGAACCCCAGCCAAGAATCAAACCCGAAAACCTGCAGCTGTGAGGCAACAATGCTACCAGTGCACCATTAAATAAAAACAAACCCATACAAACACAGGGAGAATATAACAGACCCCACAAAGAAGGAACCCCAGCCAAGAATCAAACCTGAGAACCTGCAGCTGTGAGGCAACAATGCTACCAGTGCAACATCAAATAAAAGCAAACCCACACAAACACAGGGAGAAGATAACAGACCCCACAAAGAAGGAACCCCAGCCAAGAATCAAACCTGAGAACCTGCAGCTGTGCGGCAACAATGCTACCAGTGCACCAACAAATAAAAGCAAACCCACACAAACACAGGGAGAAGATAACAGACCCCACAAAGAAGGAACCCCAGCCAAGAATCAAACCTGAGAACCTGGAGCTGTGAGGCAACAATGCTACCAGTGCAACATCAAATAAAAGCAAACCCACACAAACAC